>NC_057348.1:118914241-119237991 GCF_016509475.1 Prionailurus bengalensis
ACTGAGCCAGCCAGATGCCACCCAACCCCCCTTTTTGGAGAGCCCCTAATGATTTTAATATGTAGCTCAGGTTGAGAATGTTGGTCTAAGGGATCACGAACATGGGTCAGGAATGCAGACAGAGAGGTTAACATCAATTAATAGGAGCCTAAGACCTAGAGGACGATGGGTCAGATTGAGGAAGAAAATTACTAAGTTCCAGGGTTCAGCAGAGAAACACTTCTGGTTCATTTGCTTTTGCTTGCAAACGAAACAGTGGGCTAGGCTTTCCAAGAGAGTTGAGAGTTTTTGATTTTGGTTTTAACGTTTTTTTAATCCTTATGTAACTTCCTGAGTCATTTTATAACTTGTTATTTCCTGGTTGTGTTTTTATATTTAGGCACATTTAAGAAAATTTAACCACATTTTTAAAGACGAGTTCTAAGTATATATCTTGTCAATAATTATGGCATGCAAATTCTCATGTAATTTGCATTTAATGTTATGCATTTTCTGAAGGTGTAAGGTTTTTTTTTTGTTTTTTTTTTTTTAAGTTGGTTTCATTCAACTTACATGATTTACTTGTTACAGATTCACAATGACATCCTTTCAAGAAGTCCCCTTGCAGACTTCCAACTTTGCCCATGTCATCTTTCAAAATGTGGCCAAGAGTTATCTTCCTAATGCACACCTGGAATGTCATTACACCTTAACTCCATATATCCATCCACATCCAAAAGATTGGGTTGGTATATTCAAGGTAAGAACTTTCTGTGTATTTCTTCCACTTAGGTATTCTGTTTTCTATTTAAGCAGGTTGATATGTAGCTTATATAAGCCTCGTCTTAACTCTGCATTGAGGGCCTTTCTTACAATTGTAAACTTAAACGTTTTGTAAACATGAAATATTTAACAGTACAGAGTAGTATACAACAAATACTGGGAACTTGAATTTGCCAGACTCACCTCTCTTTGATCAAAAGGTTCAGTGTCACTCCAGGTCTTGTGAAAACTTTTCAGAATCCTTTTTTTTTTTTCCTTCTGTTTTTCTCCATTCCTTACCTGAAAAAAGATCTTTTCCTTTGAGTTGTTATATCATTTACTGTCTCTTCCAGTCATTTGTAATTAGCGTTAATTATACAATTCTATAGCCATGTTACTCTACTATTCTACTTGCTTAAATATTGCTCATATTGTCTTATGCTTTTATAAGAGTTTTCTGTTTTACATGACTAAATAGTAAACTCTATGATGGCAGGTATTCTAGTCCTTAAATTTTGCCATTTTTTATAATATTTGTGAATTACATTGAGGTGATCATTATGGTGGTGCTTTACTGTGCTACAGATTTTCTGGCAATTTCAACACTTTACAATGTAGTAGAGAACTAAAACAAGAGAATCTCTTTGGGGTGCCTGGCTGGCTTAGTTGGAAGAGCACGTGACTCGATCTTGGAGTCGAGTTCAAGCCCCACTTTGAATGTAGAGATTACTTAAATAAAATTTTAAGTCATTTGAATATTCAAAATGTCATAAATGTCAACAGTAAAACTTTTCTACTGGGTTCCTCTAGATTCTCCCTCAGAATAAATTTATTTTAGATCTGATTTTAATGGTTCTGAAATTTTGATTGGTGTGTATAAGTTAAGCAGCAAACCAGAAAAGAAGAGTTGCTGCTAGAATTAGGGACATTGAGGGTATCTAGAAGTGAAAAATGGCTGTACAGAGTGAGGAGGGCAGAAAAACTATTGAACAAGGGGCACCTGGGTAGCTCAGTTGGTTAAGCGACTTTGAGCCCTGCATCAGGCTCTGTGCTGACAGCTTGGAGCCTGGAGCCTGCTAGTGATTCTGTCTCCCTTTCTCTCTCTCTACCCGTCTCCTGCTCATACTCTGTCTCTCTCTCTCTCTTTCCCTCTCTCTCAAAAATAAACATTATTTTGTTGAATTTTAAAGTTTGGCATGCAATGACATTTCCTTTTATTATTTTATTAGAGAGCGTGCGTGTAGGGGAGAGGGAGAGAGAATCTTTTATTATTTTTTTTTAATAATTTTTTTTTTTTAACGTTTATTTATTTTTGAGACAGAGACAGAGCATGAACGGGGGAGGGTCAGAAAGAGGGAGACACAGAATCTGAAACAGGCTCCAGGCTCTGAGCTGTCAGCACAGAGCCCGACACGGGGCTTGAACTCACGGACCGCAAGATCATGACCTGAGCCGAAGTCGGCCGCTTAACCGACTGAGCCACCCAGGCACCCCTCTTTTATTATTTTTTAAATAATTTATTAATTTTTTAAATTTACATCAAGTTAGCATACAGTGCAACAATGATTTCAGGAATAGATTCTTTATGCCCCTTACCCATTTAGTCCATTCCCCCCCCCCCCCACAACCCCTCCAGGAACCTTGTGTTTGTTCTCTATATTTAAGAATCTTTTATGTTTTGTCCCCCTCCCTGTTTTTATATTATTTTTTGCTTCCCTTCCCTTATGTTCATCTGTTTTGTATCTTAAAGTCCTCATATGAGTGAAGTCATATGATTTTTGTCTTTCTCTAATTCGCTTACCATAACATCCTCTAGTTCCATCCATGTAGTTGCATATGGCAAGATTTCATTCTTTTTGATTGCCATGTAATACTCCATTTGTGTGTAGACACACACACACACACACCCCACCTCTTCTTTATCCATTCATCCATCAATGGGCATTTGGGCTCTTTCCATACTTTGGCTGTTGTCATAGTGCTGCTATAAACATGGGGGTGCATGTGCCCCTTCAAAACAGCATCCCTGTATCCCGTGGATAAATGCCTAGCAGTGCAGTTGCTGGGTCATAAGGTAGTTCTATTTTTAATGTTTTGAGGAGCCTCCATACTGTTTCCCAGAGTGGCTGTGCCAGCTTGCATTCTCACCAGCAGTGCAAAAGAGATCCTCTTTCTCCACGTCCTCACTAACATCTGTCGTTGCCTGAGTTGTTAATGTTAGCCATTCTGACAGCTGTGAGGGTGGTATCTCATTGTGGTTTTGATTTGTATTTCCCTGATGATGAGTGATGTGGAGCATTTTTTCATGTGATGGTTGGCCACCTGGATGTCTTCTTTGGAGAAGCATCTGTTCATGTCTTTTGCCCATTTCTTCACTGGATTATTTGTTTTTTGGGTGTTGAGCTTGATAAGTTCTTTATAGATTTTGGATACTAACCCTTTATCTGATATGTCATTTGCAAATATCTTCTCCCATTCTGTCACTTGCCTTTTAGTTTTGCCGATTGTTTGCTTGCTGTGCAGAAGCTTTTTATTTTGATGAGGTCCCAGTAGTTCATTTTTGCTTTTCTTTTTCTTGCCTCCGGAGACGTGTTGAGTAAGAAGTTGCTGCAGCCAAGGTCAAAGAGGTTTTTGCCTGCTTTCTCCTCAAGGATTTTGATGGCTTCCGGTCTTACATTGAGAACTTTCATCCATTTTGAGTTTATTTTTGTGTATGGTGTAAAAAAGCGGTCCAGGTTCATTCTTCTGCATGTCGCTGTCCAGTTTTCCCAGCACCACTTGCTGAAGAGGCTGTCTTTATTCCATTGAATATTCTTTCCTGCTTTGTCAAAGATTAGTTGGCTAGAGGGAGAGAGAATCTTAAGCAGGCTCCCCATTTGGTGTGGAGCCCGCAGGGCTTGATCAGTGACCTTGGGATAATGACCTGAGCCGAAATCAAGAGTTGGATGCTCAGCTGACTGAGCCACCCAGTTGCCCCTTCAGTTTCATTTTGAATCCCTTCTTCCTTGATTATGCCTGATAGAGGAGTCATTTACTATTTTTTTTGTTTTGTTTCTTAAGTCAAATTCCAAAATGGAGACACATTCATTGTAAGCATTTTATGAAATCAGTACCTGTTTTGATTTTATGTGAGCTAAGAGTATCAAGTTAAACTGAGTGAGAATTGGTGTTTTGTGCAAGAATGGGTCAGGGAAGAATACAGTAGGGAAATAAGATTAAAGGAAGGGAGGGGCGCCTGGGTGGCTCAGTTGGTTGGGCCTCCACTTTGGGCTCAGGTCTTGATCTTGCAGTCCTCTAGTTCAAGCCCTGCCCTGCATCAGCCTCTCTGCTCACAGCTCAGAGCCTGGAGCCTGCTTCAGATTCTGTGTCCCTGCTCTCTCTCTCTGCCCCTCTCCCACTTGTGCTCTGCCTCACTATGTCTCTCAAAAATAAATGTTAAAAAAAATTAAAAATTTTTAATGTTTTATTTATTTTTAAGACAGCATGAGTGGGGATGGGGCAGAGAGAGGGGGAGACACAGAATCCAAAGCAGGCTCCAGGCTCTGAGCTGTCAGCACAGAGCTCAACACGGGGCTGGAACTCACCAACCGTGAGATCGTGACCTGAGCCGAAGTCGGATGTTCAACTGACTGAGCCACCCGGGCGCCCCTAAAAAATTTTTTAAAGGAAGGAGGGGCATTTCTGACAGGAAAGTGGTATAAGCAAAGGCATTAAGTTGAGAATGTTATGAGTACAGGTTAGTTTGACTGGAACATATGTTTCATTTAGGGAAGTGGAGAGAGATAAGTGTGGAATTAAGCTTTAGTCTGTTAATGGAGGACCTTCAGTGTTAGTCTAAACTGTTTGTAGGTTTGTTATGGGTAGTGGTATGTCTTTGTATATGTAGGTATTTAGGCTGGTGTATGATAAATTGTATTTCAAGAAGATGAATCTTTCCCTTTTTTCCTTCAGACTGCTTATTCTGATTTTTAATTTTAAAAATTTTTAGTTAATGGCCTGTTGCTTAAGCCACAAGCTTATGACTTTCCCTTCAAATTTAGTCAAACACCAGTTCCATCCATTTTACTGCCTATTTATTTCTTTATTTGTAATATCACTGCCGTAGACTTATGCCTCCTTATCTCTTTACAGGACTATTGCAATAGGTTACTTGTTTTCTCTGCTTTCATTCTTGCCCCCCCCCCCCCAATCTATTCGTCAAACTACTCTATAAAAACTATAATATAAAATGAAAATCTGAGCATATCTTCCTTTGGTTTTAAACTCTTAAGTGGTTCTTTATCATCTATGGAATAATGCCAACATTAAATAACTTTACCACTGTGTCTTATAAGGCTTCTTTATATGATTTGATTGAAAACTTTATTTTTTTGTCATTGCCTGCTTTATATTTTTTGCTTTGGTAATGCTAAACTATCTCTTGTGTACTCCAGGGACTATAACTTTTCTTTAAGAAATAAATATATAAATGGATACAATTGTGTAGAATGCCCTTGGATTATAGAATTCCCTAGATAATACTTTAAAACTCCATAGTAATTTCAGGCATATAGTAAAAATTTCAGAATCTATGGGAAGACTCAAGAAATCATGTTTAATAAAGTGGAATTGCCATGTTTATTGCATGTTTTAAACACTTTATGCATACTGCAAATTGCCCTCTAGGATGATTTTGATAGATATGATATTGACAGGCAAGCAGGGAGAAAGTGCCCAGATGGTAGCTCTAAGGGAGAAGGAATGAAAGGAAGGTGTGTGCGGTATGTTTTGAGAAAGTGTTAAGGAATTTGATTTGCCTGGGACAGGTAACAGTTTTAGAAGATAAATGGGGGGGACATCTGGGTGGCTCAGTTAAGTGTCCAACTCTTGATTTTAGCCCAGGTCATGATCTCACAGTTTGAGATTGAATCCTGTACTGACAGCTTGGAGCCTGCTTGGGATTCTTTTTCTTTCCCTCTGCCCCTCTCCCCTGCTTGTGCTTGCGTGCATGCTCTCTCTCAAAATAAATAAACATTAAAAAAAGATGAATGGTTGGTTTGGATTACGTTATGGATCTAATATCTGGCTGAGGAATAAAGTAAAAAGAGTAATAAAGTTTAGAGGTGAATTTTTATTTTGGAGGGTTGAGTGAGATTAATTGGAATTAGAAGAGAATGGAGGCAGGGAAAATGTTTAGACTATCCTAATTTCCTAGGTGGGATAATGAAGGCCTATGGTAGAAAAGGGAGTCAGTTGTAGGTAATAATCCTTAAGTAGAATCCATGGGGGTTTGTCAGCAATTAGTTGAATGAATTTGGAGTGGAACTCATTCATGGCTTCGGTATATTCAGTAAGGAGGAACAAGGTTATGTGTTAAATAAGAGTTGAGGGGACTTGAGTATGCAGAAGATTTGGTTCTGCTACTGTGGAAGAATGTCCTAGGGAATTGGAGATTGCTGAGCATCAGTTTTAGGATTTTATCCAGAAAGGTTTAGCACCCAGAATTATGAGTGAAGAATTCCAAGGTGGTAATCATTGAGATTGCGATTTGGAGAGGTAAAGGTGGGGGAGAGAATGGGAAGGGAATTCAAGAAGACAAAGGATACTAGGGTGGATTTAGGTGCTCTGTTGATATGATTAACTGATTATGAAGTTGGGTAGGGAAATGAATGAAGCTAGTCAAGGAATGTAGACTGGGTTGGAGATTTTTATTTTTTCCTTGTAGTTTCCCTCTCCTCTGTATGGACTGTTTTTGATTATAACTAAAATAAACACGTAACATTGGTTTATTTATACTTTGCAAAGATTTTTCATCAGAACATTATAGTTCCCATTTTACAGATAATGGAATGGAGGTCCAGAGAGAAGTGACTTACAGTTATTCATTAAACTTTGGAGCTGAATCTTGAACCTCATGTAAATTGGCATTCAAGAATTGTTCTCTGGGGGCGCCTGGGTGGCTCATTTGGTTAAGCAGCTGACTCTTGGTTTCAGCTCAGGTCATGATCTCACAGTTTCATGAGTTCGGCCTTGTATTGGGCTCTGGGCTGACAGTGTGGAGCCTGTTTGGGATTCTCCCTCACCCCCTCCCACTCTCTTAAAATAATAAACTTAAAAAAAAAATGTTCTGGCAGTTTAAGGGATCTGGTTATCTAAAATAAGCAACAGAGTTCCTAGTAAGTTCAACATGCATTTTATGAGTGATAGAGTTGAAGTGAAAATATAGGAAAAGATTTAGAATTATACCTCATGCTGTATTTTTATTGTAAATGCAACATTAATTGCAGTAAAATATATGTCACATTATGTTTGAGTTTTATTTTTGTTTTATTTGTTTGTGTTTATTATTTGTTTTAATTTTTAGATTTATTTTCGAGCATGTGAGTGGGGGAGATGGGGGCGGGGGGGGGGGTGGGGAGAGAATCTTAAGCAGGCTCCATGCTCAGTGGGGAGCCCAATATGGAGCTCGATCCATGACCCTGGAGTTGTGACCTGAGCCAGAATCAAGAGTTGGATGCTCAACCGACTGAGCTACCCAGGTGCCCCTAGTTGTTATGAATTTGATTTGGTTTTAGTTGTACAAATATATAAGCACAAGGAATTTACATTTAGATTTATGCTTAGTACAAATTAAATTACCTTATAATTAAAGTAATTTTTAATAAACTAAAGGTCCATGAGATTTTTGTTTTTTTTTTTTAAGACGAGAAGGAGACTTAACGGTTCTCATGTTTCAGATACTTTTCTAGGTGAGGAAATTGGGAGTGCAGTGATCGTCGTTTCCAAAGTCTTTTTAGGCAGACCATGCTTCCCAGTAAGATACTATTTTCACGCATCACACCGCCAACCAGGTTAAAAAAAAAAAAACCTTAATTTCCTGGCGTGGACAGTGAACCTGAGCAGTGATTTTATGCATGAATATCTTGTTTCAAGCTTTTGTTTGTTTTTCCTTGTTTCTCCTTTCCTTCTCATATTTCCTTTTCATATTCTCTTCTTTTTGCTTTTTCTGCTTTTCTGCCTTGGTCTCCCTTGAACCTTGTCTCATTTTGTTTTTATTTTTATTTTTTTTTTCAACGTTTTTTATTTATTTTTGGGACAGAGAGAGACAGAGCATGAACGGGGGAGGGGCAGAGAGAGAGAGGGAGACACAGAATCGGAAACAGGCTCCGAGCCATCAGCCCAGAGCCCGATGCGGGGCTCGAACTCACGGACCGCGAGATCGTGACCTGGCTGAAGTCAGACGCTTAACCGACTGCGCCACCCAGGCGCCCCTCATTTTGTTTTTAAAAAGTATTCTCCTAAAAATAATTGTAAAATAATCATAATGTTAGAAAACTTGGAATAAAGTATTAAAAAAATTAAGATGATCAGCAGTCTTCTTGCCCAACTATATTCCTGTCTAATACTATTAATGTTTAAGTATTTCCTTCCAATCTTTTTTTAATTAAAGGAAGACTTTCACTTTTTCTATTGCATATATTTTGAAAGTAGTTTGAATAATATTGCATGCCCTTTTTTATGCCCTGAATTTTTTCACTTAGGATTATAATCACTTCTTTACAAGATTTTTTGAAAGATTTTTTAAGATTTTAATCTCTATCCAGCATGGGGTTCAAACCCACAGTCCTGAGTAAAGAGTTGCATACTCCACCAACCACACCAGACAGGCACCCTGATAGTAGTCCCTTTCTTTATCTTTTTCTTCTTGTTTTTTTAATTTTTAAAATGTTTTTATTTATTTTTGGGAGACAGAGTGTAAGCAGGAGAGGGGCAGAGAGAGAGGGAGACACAGAATCTGAAGCAGATTCTAGGTTCCGAGCCATCAGCACAGAGCCTGATGCGGGGCTCAAACTCACAAATCCTAAGATCATGACCTGAGCTGAACCAACTGAGCCACCTGGGTGCCCCTGTCACTTTCTTAATATAAGTAGCTTTGTAACGTTTTGTCTTATGGAGGGACGTTTATACTGGTTGATACTTCTATTTTACAATCAGCATTACTTTCTCATGTGTATTTAGGCACTTTTGGAGTTCTTTTTCTTTTAAAAAGGGAGGATCTTTATTCTTATAAGTGATTTTGGGAAACTACAGAATATACAAAAGAAAGAAAATGCATGCCCTTATCCATTGTACCCCCACCTTCCCCAGAAATACCTGTTGTTAAGTTTGGTGTATATTTTTCTAGCTTTTAAACATCCATAGGCTCATTTTATACTATTTTGTAGATTATATATTTATCCATATATAACTAACAAATTTATTTTCAGTGCCTTTCTTACTCCCAACTCTTAAGTCTGTCTTCCTTTACCTCTCCCCTAAAATCAGTCCCTCTGAGTCTGTTTCTCACTTTACAAGTGCTCTTTGTATGCTGTCCCTAATGTTTGTCTTTTGTTCTGTTAAGGTTTCTCCAGAATTTATTAATATCTTAGTTTTACTAGGTAATCTTGATGTCCTTCTGATCTTTACGTTCCGTCTCAGAATTTCCTTTATTGTCCGTGCTTCTCATCCAACATATTTTTCTGAAATGTTAATCCTATTTAAAGGGAAAACATGGGCACCTGGGTGACTCAGTCGGTTAAGTGCCCACTCTTGGTTTCGGCTCAAGTCAAGATCTCACGGTTTCTTGAGTTCGAGCCCTGCATCTGGCTTGGTGCTGACAGTGCAGAGCTTGCTTGGGATTCTCTCCCTCTTTCTCTGCCCCTCCCCTGCTTGCTCTCTCTCTCAAAATAAATAAATCAGTTTAAAAAGAATAAAGGGAAAACATTTGTGGGTTTTTTTCCTTCCATGTTATCCTTGTTTCTTTTCCTTTTTATGCTTTTGTTTTGCTGTTGCATTAGTAGAAGAATTATGCCCAGTACTTTGGTAATTCCTCAAACTAAACTATGTGCAATAACAGTTGCTTTGGTTCCTTCCTTAGTATAGATATGCCCTCTTAACTTGATTCAAGTGCAGCTCTTAGAAGCAAAGTGTTTTGACAGTCATGGGAACTTTGTTCCTTTGTTCTAAGTTGTTGTCATTTTTCATTGTTTTAAAATTGCTGTTATCAATTCTAAATGTATTTTCTTTCCATTTGCCATTACTAGACTAAAAGGCAAATTCCCTTGCATTTTAAGGAATTGAAATCTGTAGTCTGAGTTGTGAAATCTGAATTCCAATCATGTTTTAACCACGTGACCAGGAAAATAAAAACAAGCTGTGACTTGGACACTTTGTTGTCTGACTTTTTTAATTAGATATTTACTGTTCTTATGCGCTTGTACATAATTTCCAGAGGTGTACTGTGTTTTTTCCATTATGACCTGCTCTGCTGTATTTTCACATGAGTTTAGGTGCAAGCCATACCTATCCTAAAGGAGCCTGTACTTTGTATCTTTCCAGAGAGACTTTTACGTTTATTTATTATTAAAAAAATTTTTTTTTAACTTTTACTTATTTTTGAGAGACAGAGACAGAACAAGTAGGGGCAGAGCAGAGAGAAAGGGAGACACAGCATCCGAAGCAGGCTCCAGGCTCTTAGCTGTCAGCACAGAGCCCGACACGGGGCTTGAACCCACAAACCACGAGATCACGACCTGAGCTGAGGTCAGTTGCTTAACCGACTGAGCCACCCAGGCGCCCCTACATTTGTTTTTTTATGTATGCCTGACATGGCCCTTCCAGAGTGACCTAAGATCCATTGTTCAGTGTTTCTTACTCAAAAGGAGTTTAAAGCACAGTTTTATACTTTATACTCTGGGTTGCATCTTGATCGTCTCCTCAGTGGTCTCAGCAGGGGATATCTGTGACATCTCGTAGCACTGTCAACTACTTCTCTTGAGAAGAGTTGCCCAGACATAGAGGCAGTAAAGGAAAGCAAAATGTTAGACTTTCTAAGTTACCAGTGTAGGCAACCAATAAGGAATAGCCTGAGCTATTGTGATTCACTTGGAGAAAACACAGCAAAGACCAAACCATTCAACATCTCTTTTGTTACACATATTTTTCTTATATGATAATGGGTCTCATTTCTCCCATTTTGTTTTTCTTAGCTACAAACAGAGCTTTCGCTCTTTGCTGTTTCTCTTTTGTCAACTGCGCTTCTTTTAAGAATTATGTAGTTACCGACTCAGTGTTGAAAGTGGTGGAATTTCAGAAGGTATGAAAGTATTACATATCTTGCCAGGAAAGGAGTGAGTAGTGTCCTGGTGGTTAAGAGTTTAAACTTTATGTTCAAATCCTAACTCTGCTATTTCCTAGGCTTTTACTAGTTTCTTAATTTGTAAGATGATAATACTTACTACAAAACAAACATTCAGTAAGTCTCTGTTAACTGCTATTCCCAGTGCCACTTGAATCAGATACCTGTAATTGTGATGTTTGCAGTTTTGTGTGTCAGTCATTCAGAAGTTAAATGGCACACTCAGTTTTTCCTTCCCTTGACTACCTGTTCACTTAGGGAGATTTCTTTCTCTTTTCTCTTCTCTTCTCTTCTCTTCTCTTCTCTTCTCTTCTCTTCTCTTCTCTTCTCTTCTCTTCTCTTCTCTTCTTCCAAGAAAGATGTTGCTCTAGATAAGTGTTTCTTTCAAGATCAGTAAATGGACAGAGACAAAGAATACAAGCTTTGATTTGTACCAGGTGTATCTGTTGGGGGAAGAACTTCAGATGGGCTCTTTTTTAGGAGATGGTGAAGCATTGGGGGATCTAAAGTGAGGGGAGAGAGCATCATAAAATCAAGATCACTGTCCCTAAGAGGCTCTGTGTCCTTGGGTATTAATGAATGGTAACATTTAATGAATACCAGTGTGCTCAGCTCTGTGCTGATTGCTTTATGGAAATTATTTAATACACAGCCCTTTGAGATTGTTACCATCATCTCCATTTTAAAGAGGAGGGAACAGAATAACTTGTCTGAAGTCATATAGCTAGTAAGTGCTCTTTCTGGCAGTCTGACCTTAACTTCCTGTGGTCTTAGTCACTGTAATATACTGTGCTTGCAAAAGCTACCGTTTATGGAGTGCTTACTGTGGGTCAGGCACTCTGTTGGGTGTTGCTTTTATGTTCATCATCTAATCTCATTCTTCTAACAGTTCTGAGAGAAAAAATAGCAGCCTTTAAGTGAAGTAGATCATCATGGATTACTCAAACTTCTCATCTATAGAGACGAATAGCATCTTTCAAATGTTTTCAAATGGTTTTCTTGACTGTGACATACAGAAAGAAAGAAATGTGATTTCTTGTATGCAAATACACCGGAAATAAATTTTCAGGAAGTGTAATTTAGCCTTCATGCACTCATACTTCTAATTCTGTATCATTAAAAAATAAATAGGGCTGTGAACCACTAAATTGATATTACCACTTCTTACTGGATTGTGACCTACAGTTTGAAAACATTCCTTGAGAGACTAAAGATTGCTAATATTCTTCTAGTTTCAGTGTTCTGTAATCTATAATCCTAGGTTTATCAGAATTATAGAACATATATAATCTAACCCTGTGGGTGAGGCATAATTTCTTTTTTTTTTTTTTTTTTTTTTTAAAATTTTTTTTTCAACGTTTATTTATTTTTGGGACAGAGAGAGACAGAGCATGAACGGGGGAGGGGCAGAGAGAGAGGGAGACACAGAATCAGAAACAGGCTCCAGGCTCTGAGCCATCAGCCCAGAGCCCGACGCGGGGCTCGAACTCACGGACCGCGAGATCGTGACCTGGCTGAAGTCGGATGCTTAACCAACTGCGCCACCCAGGCACCCCGGCATAATTTCTTGTATTACCTGCAAAAAGATATCTAGTATAGGCATAGCTTGGTTGGGTTCCAGGTCACTACAGTGAAGTAAGTCATGATTTTCTTTGGTTTCCCAGCGCATATAAAGTTATATTTACACTGTATTGTAGTCTGTTAAGTGCATAATAGCATTATGTCTAAAAAAAAAAATGATGTATATCTTAACTAAAAAATACTTTATGCTAAAATGTTAACCATCATCTGAGCTTTCAGTGATTTATAATATTTTTGCTGGTTATGCCTTGATGATTCATGGCTGCTGACTGGTCAGGGTGATGGTTGCTGAAGGTTGGGGTGGCTGTGGCAATTTCTTAAAATAAGACAACAAAAGGGGCACGTGGATGGCTCAGTTGGTGGAGCATGTGACTCTTGATCTTGGGGTTGTGAATTTGAGCCCCATACTGGGGAGTGGAGTTTGCTTAAAAAAAAACAAAAAACAAACAAAAAAAACCCCAGTGAAGTTGGTCACATGCATTGACTCTTGCTTTCACAGTTTTTGTGTAGCATGCAGTGAATGCTGTTTGGTAGCATTTTACCCACAGTAGGACGTTTTTCCAGAACTGGAGTCAATCCTCTCAAACCCTACTGCTGTTTTATAAACTAAGTTCCTATAATATTCTAAATCCTTTGTTGTCATTTCAACAGTCTGCACCATCTCAAGAACACATTCTTTGCTCCTCCATAAGACGCAAATCCTCATCCACTCAAGTTTTATCATGAGATTGCAGCAATTCAGTCACATCTTCAGGCTTTACATCTAGTTTTCCTGTTTCCGCCACATCTGTAGTTACTGTTTCCACTGAAGTCTTGAACCCTCCAAGTCAGCCGTGAGGGTTGGAATCAGCTTCTTCAAGCTCCTGTTGATGTTTTGAGCTGTTCCCATGAATAACATTTTAGAATCGTGAATTCTTTCTAGAAGGTTTTCCAGATCCATCAGAGGAATCGCTATGGCAGCTATAGCCTTACAGAATGTATTTCTTGAGTAATAAGACTTGAAAGTTGAAATTCCTCTTGATCCATGGGCTGTAGAATGGATGTTGTGTTAGCAAGCATGAAAACAACATTAACCTTGTATATCTTCATCAGAGCTCTTGAGTGAACAGCTGCTTTGTGAATGAGCAGGATTTTGAAAGGAATCTTTTTTTCTGAGCAGTAGGTCTCAATAGTGGGCTTAAAATTATTTAGTAAACCATGTTACGGACAGATGTGCCATCGTACAGGCTTTGCTCCATTTATAAAGCATAAGCAGAGTAGATTTAGCATAATTCTAGAAATTTTGAGACGGTAAATGAGAATTGGCTTCAACTTAAAATTACCAGCTGCATCGGCCCTTAACAAGAAAGTTGGCCTGTCCTTTGAAGCTTTGAAGCCAGGCATTGACTTTTCTCTCTAGCTCTGAAGCCCTAGATGGCTCCTTCTTTCAATATAAAGGCTGTTTCATCTACATTGAAAATCTGTTGTTTAGTGTAGCCACCTTCATTAAATATCTTAGCTATGTCTTCTGGATAACTTATTATAGCTTCTACATTAACTTTTGCTGCTTTGCTTTGTGCTTTATATTATGGAGACATTTCTTTCCTTAAATCTCCTGACCCAACTTTTGCTAGTTTTTTTCTGCACTTTCCTTACTTCTCTCAGCCTTAATGGAATTGAAGATAGGATAGGGCCTTGCTCTAGATTAGGCTTTGGCTTGAGATAGTGTTGTGGTGGTGTTTGATCTTCTATCCAGACCACTAAAACTTTCTCCATATGAGCAATTAGGCTGTTTGGCTTTCTTACCATTCATGTGTTCACTGGAGTAGTACTTTTTTTTTTTTTTTTTAACATTCATTTTTGAGAGAGAGAGAGAGAGAGAGAGAGAGAGACAGAGCATGAGTGGAGGAGGGGCAGAGAGAGAGGGAGACAGAATCCCAAGCAGGCTTCAGGCTCCGAGCTGTCAGCACAGGGCCCCACGGGGGCTCAAACTCAAGGAGTGGGAGATGATGACCTGAGCTGAAGTCGGATGTTCAACTGACTGAGCCACCCAGGTGCCCCTGGAGTAGTAGTTTTATGTCCTTCAAGAACTTTCCTTTGCATTCCTTTTTTTTTTTTTTTAATGTTTTATTTTTGAGAGAGAGCAAGCATGAGCAGGGGAGGGGCAGAGAGAGAGAGAGAGAGAGAGAGAGAGAGAGGGAGGGAGACAGAGGGTCGAAGTGGGCTCTGTACTGATAGCAGTGAGCCCGATGCAGGGCTTGAACTCACGAACCCTCAGATCACGACTGCGTTGGACTCTCAACGCATTGAGCCACCCAGCCACTTCTCCTTTGCATTCCTAATTGGGCTGTTTGGTGCAAGACACATAGCTTTTGTCTTGTCTTGGCTTTTGACATACTTCCTTGCTAAGCTGAATCACTTCTTTGATTTTAAGAGTGAGATGTGCAACTTTTCCTTTCACTTGAACATTTAAAGGCCACTGTAGGTTTATTAAATGGCCTGATTTCAGTATCGTGTCTCAGGGAATAGGGAAGTCTGAGGAGAGGGAGAGAGTAATGGGCCAGTTGGTGGAGCAGTCAGAACATACATATTAAGTTCATTATTTTATATGGGTGTGGTTCATGACACTCCAAAATAATTATAACATTGAAGACCACTGCTTACAGATCACCATAATAAATACAATAGTAATGAAAAAGTTTGAAATATTGTGAGAATTACCAAAAATGTGATAGTTATGAAGCGGCAAATGCTGTTGGAAAGATGGTGCTGATAGACTTGTTTGATTCAGTTATCCCAAACCTTCACTTTGTAAAAACAGCTACAACAAAAAAAACCCAAATGTAGTATTTGTGAAGCACAGTAGAATGAATTCTGTGTGTACTTGTTTTAAACATCTCTAATACTCAGTATTTAACACTGTACGGTTTGTCTAGAAAATATAGACTGATATATGTAACATAGACATTTTGTAAGTTGAAGATGTTTTAGATATAGGTGGGACATAGGTTTTCTATATGTGTATATTAATGTCTGGGCAATACATGCCTTTTTACAAAATTTACCAATTGGCTGCAGGTAAGACTTGATATGAGAGATAAGTGAAGTTTTAGTTACCACGTTAATGGGGAGAAGGAAATCTAAACACACTGAAATTTGAGATCTAAAATAGTAAGTTTTAAAAACTTAACGTATAGTGAAGTTATAAAGAGAAATATGAGTTGTTATATTTGATCATGTGCATACTAAGATTTTCCTTGAGAAACTGGGTATCAAATTGTATTTTTAATACATAATAGAAACTGGACTGTTCCATTTATATAGATCTTTATAACACTATGTTATAGCTTAATAAAAATCATAAAAATTTGACAGGCTTGTTAAAATACCCAATAATTTGTAAACACAGCAACCCATGTTTTAATTTTAGGATGCAGTAAAAGACAATATGCTATATCACTCTAGTATTAAACTACTTATAATCTCTGTGTTCTTATTTTCCTTTAGGTTGGATGGAGTACTGCTCGTGATTATTACACATTTTTATGGTCTCCTATGCCTGAACATTACATAGAAGGATCAACAGTTAATTGTGTATTAGCATTTCAAGGTAAGAACCGAAAACTGCAGAACTTGATGAAATTAAATGTTTTAATTTAATTTTTATGCCATTAAAAATGTTGTTCTCCATTGTAATGGTCTACTTAGGCATATCCAACATACCGAAGTTGAATTAATTAGTGTCTTTGTTTAGCAAAAGTCATAAGAATATAAATATGAGTGTAGGATACATATTTTATCTAGGCATTTAAAAGGGTTTTTATTTTTGCTTGGGGCACCTAGGTGGCTCAATCGGTTAAGTGTCAGACTTTGGCTCAGGTCTTGATCTTGTAGTTTGTACTGCACATTGGGCTCGCTGCTGTCAGTGCAGAGCCTGCCTCGGATCCTCTGTGCCCCTCTCTCTGCCGCTCCTGCTTATGCTCTCTCAAATATAAACATTTTTTTAAAAAGTTTTTTTGCTTATTTTTCATTGAAGAGTGAGTTTCTTTCCAGAGCCCAATGTGGGGCTCGATCTCACAAACTGAGATCATGACCTGAGCCGAAAACAAGAGTTGAATGCTCAATGTTCAGTCATTTTTAATGTGATTAATTTTCTTCAGTTAACTTAATGAATTTGTTACAGTGACTAATGATTTCACTGGTGGTTTACCATGAAGTTAAAAAGCAGTAAATAAAGAGAAAAGTATCCAGTTAGTTAAGAGCATTTTCATGGGAGCTAAGCATAAATGCAGTTGTTTTCCAAGCTTTTAAAAATTCACCAGGTGAAATATTACTTTGAAATTCAGAAATAAAAGCTTCTGCCTGCCTAAAACTCATTTGTTATATAAAGTCAACATAGTCATGAAAAACTTAGTCATAGAGTATTAGAGCTAGAAGAAATTTTAAGCACAATCCAAAATGACCTTGCTCATTTTGTGAATGAGTCATGAGAATCTTGAAATGCAAAACTTAAAACAACTAACACAAATATATAAATGTAATTCTTTGCCCAAATGAACTCTTGTTGTAATTCAACCGATTGCTTTCCTATTTTCTTTTCAATGTTATTAACCTAATGAGAGATTTTTCTAGATAGCTTTATTTTTATTTATTTATTTAAAAAAAAATTTTTTTTCAACGTTTATTTATTTTTGGGACAGAGAGAGACAGAGCATGAATGGGGGAGGGGCAGAGAGAGAGGGAGACACAGAATCGGAAACAGGCTCCAGGCTCTGAGCCATCAGTCCAGAGCCTGACACGGGGCTCGAACTCACGGACCGCAAGATCGTGACCTGGCTGAAGTCGGACGCTTAACCGACTGCGCCACCCAGGCGCCCCTCTAGATAGCTTTAAATTGCAGCTCTGAATAACTACATCTGGTATCTCAACATTTGAACCATTTCTTAGTGGATTACTTTTGTGTGATTTATCAGACCTTGAGTATCTAGTTTGTAGAATTTTTTATTTATTTATTTTGAGAGAGACAGACACAGCGTGGGTGGTGGAGAGGGAGAGAAAACTTTGAACAGGTCCATGCCTTTTTTTTTTTTTTTAATGTTTATTTTGAGAGAGAGAGAGACCGCATGTGCACGCACATGTGCACAAGTGGGGGAAGGGGCAGAGACAGGGAGAGAGAGAATTCCAAGCAGGCTCCATGTTGTCAGCAGAGCGCCTGATGTGGGGCTTGATCATTCGAACCATGAGATCATGACCTGAGCCAAAACCGAGAGTCGGACGCCCAACCGACTGAGCCATCTAGGTGCCTCTAGTTGATAGAATTTCTAATGTCATGATACTAGAGCCGATTAGTCAGACTATATATATTTTTTCTGTTTAAACTTTTTATGTAAGTCTCTTGGCCATTTGCAAAGTTACTCAGCCATGGCTTAATAAATTTGGTTGTATATACTAGGAGGGTGGGGTTTTTAAAAGCTTTTAAAAATATATTGCTAGAGCTACCCTTATTTTTAAACTATATATTTTGAAATAATTTTGGATGTAAAGTTGCAAAAATAGTACACAGAATTTCTGTATACCCATTGTCCGGCTTCCGTTAATGTTAACATCTTACATAGTACATTTATTTAAAAAGTTAGGAATTTAACATTGGTGCACTGCTAGTGACTAAAGTATAAACCTTACTTAAATTTTATTGTTTCCAGTAGTGTTCTTTTTTCTGTTCCTGGATCTGATCCAGAATTCCACATTACATTTAATTGTCCTATCTTCTTAATCTCCTCCAATCTGTGACAGTTCCTCATTCTGTCCTCTTTCATGACTTTTACAATCTTATTTTTTATTTTATTAAAACATTTTTTTTTTAAGAAAAAAATTTTTTAAACGTTTATTTTTGAGACAGAGAGAGAGAGAGCATGAATGGGGGAGGGTCAGAGAGAGGGAGACACAAAATCTGAAACAGGCTCCAGGCTCTGAGCTGTCAGCACAGAGCCCGATGCGGGGCTTGAACTCACGGACGGCGAGATCACGACCTGAGCCGAAGTCGGACACTTAACCGACTGAGCCACCCAGGTGCCCCACATTTTTTAAGTTTTTTAAAATTTGAGATAGTGTGCACAAGTGGGGGAGGGGAGAGAGAGAATCCCAAGTAAGCTCCTCACTGTCAGTGCAGAGCCTAATGTGGAGCTGGAATTCATGAACCGTGAGATCCTGACCTGAGCTAAAATCAAGAGTAGGACACTGAACTGACTGAGCCACCCAGGCACTTCTGTGTGGTGGTGTTTTTTCATGATTAGATTTAGGGTATACATTTTTAGGAAGAATATCGTACAAGTGCTGTTTTATAGTCACTCTTCAGTGCGTTGTATCAGGGAGTACTTGATGTTCCTCTCTCATTCCTGGTGATGTTAATCTTTTTTTTAATTAAAAAAAAATTTTTTTAAAAAAACGTTTATTCATTTTAGAGAGAGAGAGGGAGACTCAGAATCTGAAGCAGGCTCCAGGCTCTGAGCTGTCAGCGCACAGCCTGATGCGGGGCTCAAACTCACGAGCCTTGAGATCATGAGCTGAAGTTGGATGATTAACTGACTGAGCCACCCAGGTGGCCCTGGTGTTGTTAATCTTGATCACTTGGTATCTGCTGGGTTTCTCTACTGTAAAGTTAGTATTTGTCCTTTTGTAATTAATGAATACTATGGGGGAGTTAGTTTGAGACTAAGGAAATACCTTGTTTTTCCTCAAATTTTCACCCTCTAATTTTAGTATCAGTAAGATCTTGCCTATAACAATTAAAAAAAAATTTTTTTCATGTGTGTTTATGTTTTTGAGAGAGAGAGAGTGAGAGTGAGTGTGTTCAAGCAGGGGAGGGGCAGAGAGAGAATTTTCAAGCAGACTCTGTGCTGTCAGCTGAGACAGCCGGATGCAGGGCTCGAACCCACAAACCGTGAGACCATGACATGAGCTGGAACCAAGAGTCTGGCACTTAACCAACTGAGCCACCCAGGAGTCCCTAGCTTGCAACAATTTTTATTGTTGTGTTTCACTAATGGTGCTTTTCTATGCTCATTCCTTGGACATTTACTAGTTGGAATTACTATGTTGAGTAGTTGTCTCTTTCCCCATAAGCTCATAGGTATTTATTTTTTTCTATGGAATAAAATCTAATACTATCCTTTTTTGTTGTGCAAATTATTCTAGCTTTCTTTGGCCATTGGGAGCTCCATCAGGTGGGCTCCTGTGTTTTTTGACATTCCCTCCACCCCCTGCCACTTTGAATTCTTTTTTGGGAACTTCTTTCTTGCAAGCACCACAAGTTGTCCCAGGCTTTTCTTGTATTTTCTCTGATCCTCTCTCTTTTTGCTTAGGAAGAAAGTTAAATATTTTTTAACTATGGAGTGTGGTAGGTATGTATGTATGTATTTTAACTGTAAAAAATACTGGGAGCTTTGGAGAAGAAGAGGTGAAGTTTAATTTTGAGCAGGGATAATCCAGCAAATCTTAAAAGGGGGTAACAGTTGAGACGAAGGAAGAAGGAACAAATATCAAACATATTCATCAGATAATGGGCTAGATGGTGTAAATATGTTATAGATTGTAATTCTGAGGTAGATGGCTTCATAGCTGTTTTACAGATAAGAAACTGGGACTCAGGGAGGTTGAGTTACAATGGCTAGTAGTACAGCTGAATAAAGCTGTGTGATTCCAAAGGTTATTTTTTATTCTGCAAAAGTGGACTTCATCTTCCTTTCTTTTATACAATTCATGTACAGCACATTCCTTCTGTTCGATATCTTTCTTTTCATGGAATGAATGTCAAATTTGAGGGAAGATTTCTTTATATGATATATTCCCACCCGCAACCTAAACAGGGTCAGGAATGAGCAGAGATGGCAAGGTGTGTTAAATGGGGGGAAAAAACCCATTAATTTCATAGTAGGAAAGTTAATCAATTTTTTTATTAATTTTCTTTTAGGATATTACCTTCCAAATGATGATGGAGAATTTTATCAGTTCTGTTATGTTACCCATAAGGGTGAAATTCGTGGAGCAAGTACACCTTTCCAGTTTCGGGCTTCTTCTCCAGTTGAAGAGTTACTTACTATGGAAGATGAAGGAAATTCTGACATGTTGGTGGTGACCACAAAAGCTGGTCTTCTTGAGGTTAGTACCAACAGTGAGCTAGTGATTTATAGATAATTTAAGAACAGGGCTCATGTTGGCATTTAAAGAATTTAAAAGAATAACCTGAAAATCAAATGGTTTTTAACTAAAATAATAAACTTAGAGTGTTGTTTTTGGAATACTTTAAAAATCTTCCTGTCAGCTATTGATTTCACTGTGGAAGGGTGAATCAGGGAATATCCCTGTCTCTTAGTTTAGGTTGAGCATTTTTAGAATGATTTCCGTGTTCATTTTATCCAGTAAATAGCCTGGATTAACCATAATTTAAAGAGAGAAGGTGAAAGCCTTCTTACATTCTTTTAATTGACTATTTGGGAGTCATCGCATTGGCTCTAATAGAAATTTACTGTGCAGATGGTCTAATGTCTTACGTCTTAAATTTTAGTAATTATTGAAGGAGAAAATAGAACAACATTCTTATTTTAAGATATTTTTCAGTATCTTTAAAATCTAAGAAACTAGAATGTTACATTTGAATTTCTGAAAAACGGCTTATTTAGTTGGTTCGCTATGTATTTTTGGTTAATTTACATTCATGTTTAATCCGGCAGGTCATTGCTTTTTCTTTATAGTCAGGTGGATTTTTAAAGTTTATTTATTTATTTTGAGAGAGAGAGAAAGACCACATGAGGGAGGGGGAAGAAAGAGAATCTGAAGCAGGCTCTGAACTGTCAGCGCAGAGTCTGACATGGGGCTCGAACCCACAAATTGTGAGATCATGAGCTGAACTGAAACCAAGAGTCAGACGCTTAACCAACTGAGCCACCCGAGTGCCCCAGATGGATATTTTTTTATATGTAAATATTTTATGCCTTTGATTTTATTTTATTGATTTTATATCCTTATCTTCAAAAATTGAGGCTAGAGAAAAAACACAACAGGTCATAGATACAATACTTTCATTAGGTAGTCAAACTGAAGGAACCATTTTTTATTGTGAATTCTTCATATCTTCCCTTTCCCTTCCAGAAATTCCTTTCTTATCTTAAATAAAGAAATGTAACTTTTATAGGGTGACTGAAACATTTTGTGGTGACAGCCGCCTGATGATCAAGGTTTTTAGCCTGGTATTTGAATGCTAGTCAAAGATGCTGAAACAAGCCCAGCTCTTAAAAAGAATGCAGTTAGTGTTTATATTGCAGCTTTTTGAATACTTGTTAGACCACCCTGATTTCAGGACGTCCAGCAGAAAAACAGACGTTCAGGCATCGGTGTCTCTCTTATGTTCCTTCTCTAAGTTAATTGGGATGTCGCACAATTTATTCCACTTCTTCCTACTCCTAAGGGGTACTTGATAAAGAAAATTGAAATTTCTGTCTCTTAAATGCTGACATAAAATATTTTTATATCTGACCCAATTTTTTTGATAAATATTTTGAATTTCCACATTCATCAAAATCTTTAATGGTTTTATCTAAAACTACACAAAAATAGTACAAATATATGAGATATTATTTGTGGCACTGTTGACATTGAAGGGTTATGTCTTGTGTTAATTTAACAGGTGAACCTTGATTGAATTTTTGATTTTTTAAAAAATAGGTCATAGTTATCTACCATTATTCCCAAAATATCTATTGGATGTTATAAAATTATTAATTTTCTTATTTATGATAGTGGTAGTTGTTGAAAAGGAGACTGTCTTTAGGAGATGCTTGCTCTGAGTACTTAGGGGTGAAATGTCTGCAATTTCAAATGGTTGTAACAAAAAACAAAAACATAAGCAAGTGATAAAGGGAGATGGAGTTAAACATGGTGAAATATTAATAATCAGTGAATTTAGGTGATGGGTGTCAGTTATAAAATTTTCACTATTTTGTGTGCTTGGAAGATTTCAGATACAAAATTGGAGGCAGGAATTAGACTTGTATACATTTTTATCTAATTTGAATTCCTTTTTAAAATTTCTATTTAACATTCAGTAAACTCTTCAAAAAGTATATGCCAGTTAAGTGTATCACTGGGAAAATTGGTTCTTTCATAATGTTTCTGTTGCACCATGTCAAGATATGTTTTCACTTTTAAGCTGCCAGAAAATTTAGAGCCAAAAATTGGTTTTCAGAATATCAGGTATAAAGGAAGTTTAGTGAATAAATAAACTTTTCTTTTTTGAGGGCATTTGATTGCTGTTATTTTCATTTGGTCTGATGGAAGAGGTAGAAGGGTCATTCTAAAAATTTGCTGCTCTTCCAACTTTCATAAGACCCATTTTAGAGTTTAATCAGTTTGATTCCATGACCCTGGAGAGACAATTTAGTGTACCAGGAGAAAACTTTATTTTAGCTAAATGTATGATGCCTCCTTTGCAAAATTTTCCCTCTGAGTCTTCATTATTCCCATTTGAATCAAAGACTGTTTGTTGTAAGAGAAAAGTTAACTATTTTATTTACTACTATTTTAGGTCCTTTAATTAGTAATTTTAGAATATTGGAGGTTTTGCTGAATTGAGTTACTGTTAGTGTGCCCCCCAAAATCAATTATGTAATTTATCGTTACAATCTGCATTTTTGTCCTAAAATTTGCAGTTTTTTAAAGTTTGTTTTAATTTAGCTAAATAGAGCAGTTGTTATTCCTTAGTACCAAAAGTTTTAAGAGTAATGCCATGGGTGATGGTTTTCTATAACACACAAGGGAGTTCTTAGTACATTCAAAGATCTCTCCTAGCTTTACATTTAAGAAGAGTTATGAAATAGATATATGATTTCACTCATGTAGAATTTGAGAAACTCAACAGATGAACATAGAGGAAGGGAAGGAAAAATAAGATAAAAACAGAGGGAGGTAAACCATAAAGAGACACTTAAATACAGAGAACAAACTGAGGGTTGCTGGTTAGGGGGGTGGGTGGGTTAAATGGGTGATGGGCATTAAGGAGGGCACCTTTTGGGGGATGAGCACTGTGTGTCATATATAAGAGATGAATCACTGGGTTCTACTAAAGCTAAGACTGTACTGTATGTTAACTTGAATTTAAATAAAAAAAAAAGTGGTATACGTTTTCTTCTTGATAAATACTCAAGAAAAACCCAGAATTAAGTCACTTAGAAAACTTAAGGGGCGCCTGGGTGGCGCAGTCGGTTAAGCGTCCGACTTCAGCCAGGTCACGATCTCGCGGTCTGGGAGTTCGAGCCCCGCGTCAGGCTCTGGGCTGATGGCTCAGAGCCTGGAGCCAGTTTCTGATTCTGTCTCCCTCTCTCTCTGCCCCTCCCCCGTTCATGCTCTGTCTCTCTCTGTCCCAAAAATAAATAAACGTTTGAAAAAAAAAAAAAAATTAAAAAAGAAAACTTAATATGCCCTATTTTTGGTACTAATTTGAAAATTGATTAGCAGGCAACTTCATAATAAAGTTTATTGATTTTATACCTTTTAATGTTTCCTTTTTTGCCCAAAGAAGGTTTAAATTTGATTTATGAGTTTTTATTTACATGTATGATTCATGAAGTAAATTGTATGTAAAAGTTCTTTTTGTGCATTTCTTTACTATTTTTTTGAGATGGAAAACAACTAATCACATTTTAGGATTATAAAAAATCAATGTGAGTTTTTTGTTTTATAGTTGAAAATTGAGAAAACCATGAAAGAAAAAGAAGAACTATTAAAGTTAATTGCTGTCCTGGAAAAAGATACAACACAACTTCGAGAACAAGTTGGAAGAATGGAAAGAGAGCTTAACCATGAGAAAGAGAGATGTGACCAGCTGCAAGCAGAGCATAAGGTTAGTTGTGTTTTATGTCACTGTTTGGAGTTGATAGTATATTGCTTGAAACTCCACTTTTTCAAGAACTTAAACAAGTAAAAGTGAATAAAAACTACCTGTTTAAAAAAAAAAAAACAACCAGCATTTAGATACATACTTAGAGGAGAATAGGTCTGTTCCTGTCAGTTTTCTTCCACAGCTTCTTTTATGTTATAAATGTTTAAAATACTTTTAGCTTTTTTTGGTACCGGACTTGATGAGGTGGTTCCTGAGAACTGTTTTTTTGTTTTTTTGTTTTGTAAGTTTATTCATTTATTATTTCTGAGAGAGCACACAAGCAGGGACGGGACAGAGAGAGAGAGAAGGAGACACAGAATCTGAAGCAGGCTCTGGGATTTGAGCTGTCAGCACAGAGTGCCCATGTGGGGCTCAAACTCATGAACTTGAGATCATGACCTGAGCTGCAGTTGGTTACCGACTGAGCGACCCAGGCACCCCGCTGTGTTTTTTGTTTTGTTTTTTAATGTTTGTTTATTTTGACAGAGAAAGAGAGCATGTGAGTAGGGAGAGGGGGAGAGAGAATCCCCAGGTTCAGTGTAGAACTTGACGTGGGGTTCAGTCCCACCTGCACGAGGTTGCAACCTGAACTGAGATCAAGAGTTGGATGCTTAACCAACTGAGCCACCCAGGTGCCCCAACTGACAACTGTTTCTATATGATTTATATCTAATTGTAAAATAACTGATCAGTATTTGGGGGGGGGGGGACGGTTGGAAATATAATTAGGAGTGATAAATGCTGATTAAGGGGAGAATAGAACAAAATAGTTAAAGTTACTTTTCCAAAAAGTGGAATTCAATGAAATGTAGTATTAGGCTACATTTTGAAATCTCTGATGTGAGCTATGCTATAAATTATCCTTAAAAAGAAAACCCACATAATTAAAATTGGCACAATTTCTTGAGGTAAGAAAAAGAAGTGTAAGTATAAAACAGTGTAGTTTCATTAGAGATGCAAATGGATGTAATTTAGGGTGGCTCAGTTGTGCTCAGCTGAGCATCTGACTCTTGATTTCAGCTCAGGTCACGATCTCAAGGTTCGTGAGTTTGAGCCTCACATCAGGCTCTGTGCTGACAGTGTGGATCCTGCCTGGAATTCTCTCTCTCCCCTCTCTGCTCACTCTTTGTCTTTCTGTCTCTCAAAACAAACATTAAAAAAAAAATGATATAACTTAATAGTTGAAAATAAAAAGCAATCACCTGGTCATTGACCTGTTATTTTCATAAGAAAAGTAATTGGTTAGTTTTTCAAACACAGATTGCGATGATACATATCACAATCTCACAACTAGTTGCATATTCTTATGTCTTTTGACATGATTGACCCTAAAGATGGGATGTGTTCCATTCTTTGTCCAACAAGGCCTAGAGCAGTTAATTATTACTTGAACCAACAGTACAATGATTTTCAATAATTTTTATACTCCAGTAGAGTAGTTGTAAATTGCACACCTGAACAGAGATGATACAGAAATAGGGCTTAAATTCTGAAAAACTTTCTCTTGACTTGTAGTTGAAGAGTATTCTTTTGAGTTAGAGGGTGACCTATCAAACAATGTGTACAATTCTAACTCTTCCTTTAGACATCTGTAATGTCTCTTATTACCATTTGCCTTTCTAGTTTAAAATAAGCAGTTATTCCCCCAATTTTACTATTAGTATCTTGCAGTAAAAGCAGGTATACTGAATTAAAATATGATAACATACCAGATGTGCCTACCTTGATTGTTAGGACATTTCAGCTAAATTATGTATCCAGTTATTTTAACTCCCTGGCTGTTTGGTATAGTTCTTATTCTTTTCTCTCTATTCTTTACATGTTTATTTCGTTTGTGCCTGGGTTTGTCGGTTTTCCAAAGTGGAATGCCAATCTTTTTTTCTTTCACTCAATTACAACAAATTAGAGGGGTGGAAGTGAGATAGAAGATGATATTCATGAAAATGGCCCATCACAGCATGTACTTGGCCCATAAGATCAAAAATGCCCTGAAATGTGGCCTTTGAGGTTTCAAATCTGATCAACTTGAAATCCAAGGGAAGAATGGATGATTGGAAGAATAGGAATGGTGGAATGGTAGGCTTTCAATTGTGTGAGATTACTCATGTGCATCAGGTCGTGCCTCTGGTTCAGTCGAGTATTAGCTGAGAGTTAATGCTGTCCACATGATGAGGGTTAAGCGCTACAGATAAGACTATTATAAGAGAGCTTATTCTGACATACTTAGATTGAGAAAGTGGTAGATTGAGGGCAGGGGATTAATGAAGCAAAATAAAATTTGTAGGAGATTGTGGCTCTTGTATCCAGAAGAGGTCTTTAGAAGTTTTTATGGCAACTCATAAGTCTTGATGACGGACACTAATCTTGGAGGGGACTTCTTCCCTGCTACTATTCTTGTGTTGGTATTGTACTCTGGGAAGATGAAACAGGTAGAAGTGATATATATATTTTTAATGGTATTCTATACTATGAAAATGGTAATTAAAAAAAGGACCTAGAACGGTGTTTGTTACATAATAGATTCTCACAACATGTAGCTATTATTTTACTAGTTTTCATAGTGATGATCTAGAGAAAGAACCAAAATGTGAATAAAATCTAAATATGAAATCCATGCCATTTTCCTCAGATTCTAGAAATGATACTTATATAATGTTGAAAAAATTTTCTTAGTCATATGTTGGCAATTGCCTGTTTATTTCTGGGGATGAAATAACGGGCTTGCAGGGAAAAATAGTTCCTTTTCTTTTCTAATCACGGGGCTTATTAATGAATTTTTTTTTTTTTTCACCTCCGGAATCAGTCTTCCTCTAATCAGGCAGGCCTGCTGGGCAGCTAGAAGTCGCTTGCCTTAGTTGGGTGGCTTATAAAATCCATGACATTTCTTGGCACTTGTTTTAATTCTCTTTTGTGGTGTGAATTCTAAAAAACAATCTTGATGCTTGTTAAGAATTGTCTTCTAAATGTTTTCTCTTTGAGGTCCTGGGTGTATGTACTGCTGAATATCTGAAGGGCTCTTATGATGTATCATCTACAATTTCACTTAAAATTTTAGAATGGACAGTATGGAACAGAATGATCTGTAGCACCCTTCAGTTTCTTCATGATAGAAGAAATTGTGTTTTCATTGTTTTATAAAATAAGATTAGCTTGTTAGCCATTCAATACCTGACAAATACTGAGTTAAATGTTTATAAAATAAAAACTTTCATCTTTTACACATACTGACTTTTTTCATTGCAAAATGCCAATAGAAACACTCCTATTTTGTAAATTAAAAGAATTAGATGTGTTAAGGTTATCAAAAACAGATTGGCTTAAATGTTATGTTTAATTATGTTTTAGATTATTTTGTGTAATTGGCTGCTTAAAGGAATAAATTAGGATTACAAAGTAGATTAAAACTGAAACCAACTAACATCTATAAATAATTATAAAATACATATTATATTTCACCTGTATTTTAATATGATCTGTATATGTTCTGTCACTCATGGGTACCCTAGATTTAAAAAGTAATTATTTTCATAATTAAGGATAATTTTTACATTCATTTCTAATTCACCTCTAAGTGTAGATTTTTCTCTCCTATAATAGGCTGATTAATAAAAATAAGTCATTATACTTAATGCAAGCCAGGTGCAGTTCCTAGTGTTTACTTATGTTAACTCATTTAATCCTATAAGGTGGGCATTGTTACGGAGGAATTTTACAAAGATAGCACAGAGGTGTTACTTAACCTGCCTAAGATTGAACAGTTTGTAAAGTGGTAGAGGCAGGCTGTGTGTCTCCTTCTAGTACTCTTAATGACGCTCTATACTTTTGCCTGAAAGGACTAAAGATTTGAGCTTATCTGATTGATCTTTTTTTAAAAACAGCTTTATTGAAATGTGATTTATAACTGGCATACCATAAAGTCCAACACTTTACAATAGACAGTTCAGTGGTTTTTATTACATGTAGAATTATGCAGTCATTTCCATAACCTAATTTTAGCACACTTTCATCACCCCAGAAGAAACCTGTTACCTGTAGGTGGTCATTCTCTATTCCTTTCCCCTCAGTCCCAGGCAACCACTAAACTAAATTTCTTTCTCTGTGGATTTGTGTATTTTGGGCATTGCATACAAATGGAATCATGTGTGGCCTTTTGTGACTGGTTTCTTTCACTTAGCATAATGTTTTCAAGGCCCATCCATAGTATAATAATTATCAGTACTTTATTTCATTTTATTGTCAAGTAATATTCCGTTGTATTGATTAGTCTTTTTTTACCCTAACCTTACATTTTTTAGACTTACATAAAAATGAGCAGTTTCGGGATGCCTGGGTGGCTCAAGTCAGTTAAGCAGCCGACTTTGGCTGAGGTCATGATCTGGTGGTTCACAAGTTCACGCCCTGTGTCGGGCTCTGTGCTGAAAGCTCAGAGCCTGGAGTCTGCCTCAGAGTCTCTCTTTCTTTCTCGGCCCCTCCCCTGCTTACGCATGTATGTGCTCTTTTTCTCACAAATAAATGAAAAAACATTTTAAAAAATTAAAAAAATGAATAGTTTGTAGGTATATTCATTATGTATTTGAAAATTAGAAGATTAAAAACTGAGGCTCAGGAAACCAAATGATAATAACGAGTCTTGTTTTTCAAATAGGACTAAAACAAACCAGGGCTTTAAGTTTTGTAGTTTTCTTTTGGAGCCTAAACTATGAATTGAGTTTTTTTAATAAGATACATTTTTTTTTTTTAATGTTTATTTTTGAAAGAAAGAGAGGAAGACACAGAATCTGAAACAGGCTCTAGGCCCTGAGCTGTCAGCACAGAGCCATGCGGGGCTCGAACCTATGAACTGTGAGATCATGACCTGAGCTGAAGTCGAACACTTAATTGACTGAGTCACCCAGGCACCCCACCATAAAATATATTCTTAACTTGAATGTTGATAATATAAGATGTACTTCAGTGTAATTTTTGGTATGATTTTTTTATTTTTTTTTAATTTTTTTTTAAATTTTTTTTTTTTTAACATTTATTTATTTTTGAGACAGAGAGAGACAGAGCATGAACGGGGGAGGGGCAGAGAGAGAGGGAGACACAGAATCGGAAACAGGCTCCAGGCTCTGAGCCATCAGCCCAGAGCCCGACGCGGGGCTCGAACTCACGGACCGCGAGATCGTGACCTGGCTGAAGTCGGACGCTTAACCGACTGCGCCACCCAGGCGCCCCATGATTTTTTAAATAATTGTGAATAGTAACCCCTTACCACATGGTTGATTTGCAAATATTTTCTCCCATTTTGGAAGTCACTTCTTATTTATTTAAAAAAAAATTTTTTTTTAATGTTTATTTATTTTTGAGACAGAGAGCATGAACGGGGGAGGGTCAGAGAGAGAGGGAGACACAGAATCTGAAACAGGCTCCAGGCTCTGAGCTGTCAGCACAGAGCCCGACGCTGGGCTCGAACTCGCAGACCGCGAGATCACTACCTGAGCCGGAGTTGGACGCTCAACCGACTGAGCCACCCAGGCGCCCTGGGAGTCGCTTTCATTTTGATAATTTGATTTGTTGTGCAGAAGCCTTTTAGTTTGCTGTAGTCCACTTCTTCATTTTTCACTTTTGGTGTCAAATTCAGAAAATTCTAAGACCAGTGTCAAGGAGCTTCTTTCTCGGAGTTTCATGGTTTCAGGTCTTAAGTCTGTGAGTTGATTTGTTGTATGTGGTGTAAGGTAGTAATTCAGTTTCATTCTTTGGCATGTAGCTGTCCACTTTTCCCAACACCATTTAGAGAAGAGATTGTTTTTTCCCCGTTGTATATTCTTGGCTCCTTTTCCGTGAATTAATTGACCATATATGCATTGGTTTATTTCTCTTTTCTTTATTCTGTTCCGTTGATCTGTGTGTAAATATGTTACATATCCATGTGTAACAAGCATTATAATGGAATACACAGAAATCATTCAGTTTCATTAAAAGACAGTGTAAGTAAAATTATACTGTCCTATTTTTTTTTCATATTCCCTTATTAATAAATACACATGAAATCTAATTTAAAAATTATTTGTCTGTGGATGGGGAGCCCGGTTGGCTCAGTCAGTTGAGTGTCTGACTTCGGCTTAGGTTACGATCTTGCGTTTGTGGGTTTAAGCCCTGCATTGGGCTCTGTGCTGACAGCCCAGAACCTGGGGCCTGCTTCAGATTCTGTGTGTCCCTCTCTCTCTGCCGCTCCCCTGCTCATGCTCTGTCCCTCTTTGTCTCTCAAAAAATAAAATAAAATGTTAAAAAAATTAAAAATTACTTGTCTGTGGAATGTATACGTGCTCAGGAAATAACTTAAACAATAAATTTATTTGTAGGCTAGCTTCCCTTTTAGCTCTGACCAAAAAATTTAATCCTTTGAATCTGGTATTATAAAGGTAGAATATAAGTGTATTTGCTCTTAGCAGATTTTCGACAGAAGTAGTCTTCTTGGAAAAGAAGAATAGTTATTCTTGATGCAGATTTTTTTAAGTGAATTTGTTGTTGCTCCTCAAATAAAGTATAAGTTTTTCTCAAGATAAATTTGTTACCGAAGAGATTATATGAATTTTTAACTTTTAAAGATATTTTAATTCAGAGATCTAAAATAAACTGAAGGGCGCCTAGGTGGCTCAGTCGGTTGGGCATTGACTCTTGATTTTGGCTCAGGTCATGATCCCAGGGTCATGGGATTGAGCCCTCTGTTGGGCTCTGAGCTCAGCATGGAGCCTGCTTAAGATTCTCTCTCTCCTCTGCCCTTCTCCCCTGCTAGCACTCTCTCTAAAACAAAAATAAAAAATAAACTGAAATAAACATGCTAAAATAACTTATTTCAGATTAGTTTACAAAAACAAATAACCCAACTGTAACCTGAACAGGTTGTATTTATGGGGGCAGTGTTAATGAAAGAGGAATTGCCTAATTATTATTTATTTTGTCTTTTATCCTGTCATTTTAATGCCGTGAAGATGTTATTGAACATTGTTAATTATATCTTTGGTATGTTTCTAGAAACCAGAGAAGATGCACTTATATTCTATGTAGATAACTGTATATAGCTCAGTGTTTTAGTTGATTTCAGGAAGCAGAGTGTTTGAGAAAAGCCAGATTAAGTCAGATGAGTAAGGTTCATTTTAAAATCTAACAATTTCCATAAAAAACATAATCCTTTAAAATGTTTATTTTTGAGAGAGCATAAGTGGGGGAAGTGCGGGAGAGAGAAAGAGAAAAGAGAATCCAAAGCAGGCTGCCTGCTGTCCTTGCAGAGCCTGATGTGGGGCTCAAACTCATGAACCTTGAGATCAACATCTGAGCTGAAGTCAGATGCTTAACCAACCGAGCCACCCAAGGGCCCCAATAACATAATCCATTTGCCAATAATTTGCTGTTTAGAGCATTCAGGTACTAATTTATTAAATTTTACCACTGTATACATTTGAATCCAGAATACTTTTTCGAAATAGTTGTCCATGATAATATTTATTTATTTTGAGGGGGGGAAGAGAGGCAGAGAGGGAGCGAGAATCCCAAGCAGGCCCCAAGCTCAGTCTGGAGCCCTATGTTGGACTCGATCCCATGATGGTGAGATCATGACCCAAGCCAAAATTAAGAGTTGGTTGCTCAACCCACCGAGCTACCCAGGCACCCCAGTTGTCCTAATATTATATCTGTTTTTTTCAGATTGTATTCATTTGAAATCAGAATTTGGTGTTTTTTTAAACATGAGAATAAGTATGTTCTGTTACTTTAGATTTTTTCAGTGTGTGCTTAGCCACCCAAGTGGCTGGCTTACTTATTTATTTATTTTTATCTGGTTCATATTTGAGAGTTGACTTGAAGGAATTGCTAATAGTGGCTCGTGGTAGCAGGGATTCTTTAATCTCAGAGGAGGGGATGAAGTCGGCTACATGAATTTGAAATGTCCAAATCCCTTAATCTCCTTTTGTCTCCATTGTTGTAATTGTTCTTCTCTTGGTACACAGTGTAGCAGACTTAATCTGTTTAAGTTTTACTTTAATATTAGAATTATGTTTTGGGGCATGATTTGCAAATATTGACTGAATATTTATCTTAAATTTCAAGTGCTTTTCAAAGATTGTGTTCTAAATTCTTTTTTAAAAAGTTGGTTTTTGAAAGAAGCAGGAGTTTTAGTTTGTGTGTACTACTACAGACTTTAATGTCATTTTCATGCTAAGAAGGACCTAGCCATATTGAGATGCTATATGCTTCACTCAGACATGGGAACTAGAGGCCTGAAAAAGAATCTCAAGCATTTTCATGCCATTAGAAAATCGGTATGGATGCTGAGAAGCTATTAGGTGCTTTAATGGGTACTGGAGAAAGATGTTAAGACTCTTCAAGTTACATTAGAATTAATTTGTGACTCACTGTAGAGTTAACTTAGCTCATAGGTAAAGCAGTTAGTTAATATTTTGCATTTAGTTGCTTATGAATCTTCTGATTCTTGGCCCATACATTTTTTAGAATGCTGTTTACCTGATACAGAACTTCATTAGTTACAGATTCAGAAACTAGTTTTTGCTTCTAGGCAATCTAATCTTTGTTTTAGGAAGAAATACCTAGATTAAATCTGTAAGCTATTTACTGTGCAAAAAGAGCATTTGGTAAAACCAGCAATACAAAATTTAAAAAAAGAAAACAAAACACAGCTATTAGAAACCTCTCTGGCTATCTTTATAAATGAGCAAGACAAATAAATGAAAAATGTGTCAGATTTTGCGAGTATCCTTGGATATTGACAGCAGTTTACAGCAGAGGGAATCAATATTATTTGCTTTCTGTGGTCATTGGAATCAGACAAGCATTTAGTTTTTTTGTATGACAGTCTTTAGTTAATGTTGCAGATTCAGTAAACAAACATTTGCTTTGAGCAAAAATAAAACCAAGGGAGTGTATGTGACCATTATTGTGATGAGCTTTTTAATGAAGATGCAACATAGCAATTTTCATATTCTTAAGTAATCTCTACACCCAGTATGGGGCTGGAGCAATTTTTATATTATAGTGATATATTTAAAGTGGTATTTCCCTTATAAGTAAGAAATTTGGCTGACTTTATGAAAAAGTTGTTTGTAAATACTGTATAACATTTGTTACATTTAAATTGTAAGACTGGTGCTTTCCTTTAGCTTCTGCTGTTGCCTAGATGGGTGGTACTTTTATTTGTGGAAAGTTTTAAAAGTATTTTTTAACAAAACCAGTTTGTTTTAATTTATCAGTTCTTTGAGGTATAGTTTTCCATAACAGTACTTTCATATGCACTGATACATTTGATTCTCATGATTTTATAAAGTGAGGGAGAAGAGGCTTTATTATCTTCATTTTACAGACATAAACTGGGCTTAGCGAGGAGCTTGACCAAGTTCTTATAAGTTAAATGTCTTGATGTGTTAAAATTTTTTTAAACTTTTAAATTATTTGTCCAAAGTGGAATATTCTATTTTAAATAGAAGTAATTTTTTTTTTTTTTAACTGCATTTACTACTTTTGTATTTCAGTTTCTTTGAGTATTTGTTCAGGCCTCTGAGCCACAGTGGCAGGATCATTAGGAACCTTGCTTTGGACATGTATCTTAACTTAGTGCTTTGGTATGATTATCAGTGGCACTTAGCGATCTGTGCTGTAATAAGTTGTTAACCTTGGTAGTATCATTTGAAACCTGATTTGTCACTGGAGTAGCATTGAAAAACAGGATGTCAAAAATGAAAGTGACCAGTTTAAAATGTTTTCTCTCATTTTTTGTTGCCTGCCCTCTGGTGGAGAAGTTTGTGAAATCAACAATTGGTTGAGAAGTCTGGAAAGGAAATTAATAATTGTTTCATTTGGTATATATAAAGTTGAATGTATATTTCAGTTTCAGGTTTAGTTTTTAATCTAGTTTATAAACTTTAGAGGGGACAAATGTGGGATTAACAATTTAAGAATACATAGATTTCTTAAAGATTTGCAAATTTGTCATAGAAATTACGTTTCCCAAAATACTCCTTGTTGTTTCTAAGGGTCTTGTTGAAGCAGCACAAAGTTTAAGAACGGAAAATGAAGAGTTTAAGAAGAGATACAATGATGCTACGTCCAAAGCTCTCCAGCTTGAGGAAGATATTGTGTCAGTGACACATAAAGCGATCGAAAAAGAAACTGAATTAGACAGGTATTTCTGATGGTTTTAAAAAATAACTTTATGTTCCAAAAATGTTTTAAAGAAGGTTTTTTTGGGTCTGTATTAATGTTACTTTAATTCAGTTTAAAGGATAAACTCAGGAAGACACAGTGTGAAAGAGAACAACTGGAATGTCAATTGAAGACCGAAAAGGATGAGAAGGAACTTTATAAGGTAGTTTATTCTTTCCATTTCTATTCGTTATCTCTTGCTGTGTAACAAATGATCCCAAAACTTAGTGGTTAGGGATTTGGGAGCAGCTTAGCTACGTGGTTCTGGCTCAGGGTCTCCTGGTCAGTTGCAGTTAGGATGTTGGTAAGGGCTGCAGTCAGCTTAAAGGCTTGATTGGAACCAGAGGATCTGTCAGGGTGGCTCATGCAAATGACTTTTGGCAGGATGTCCTTCAGTTTCTTGTTGTGTGGCCTCCTCAGTGGCTGCTTGAATGTTTTCACAACATGGCAGTCCGTTTCCCTTGGAGTGAGCTATCCAAGAGAGAGCAAGGAGGAGGTCCCAGTGCACTTTGTGACCTAGCCAGCGAAGTTGTATGCTGGTGCTTCTACTTTGTCTTATTCATTAAAGACAAGTCACTTGGTACAGTCAACACTTAAGGAGAAGGGAATTGAGTTCCACTTCTTGCAGAGAGGAAGTATCAAAGGATTTGGGGACCTTTTAAGACTACCCCATGGTGTATAGTCCCCTAAAAGTTTTCAGGGAATTTGCTGGTATTTTAGTTGCTTAGCAGGTAATACATGATAAGTCAAAGAGATTTAATACTATAACAAGATACTTATTTATTAGAATTTATAAAACCTAATTGTTTTCCCCTTTAAGAACATATAAATCTTAGAACATTAATTTATTTCTGTGATGATCATTATGTTTCAGAGTTTGACTTTTAGAATAATCTTCAGAGAATGTCATTTTAAAAAATAATCTTTCTGGGGTGCCTGAGTGGCTCAGTTAAGTGTCCGACTTCCACTCAGTCATGATCGTGTGGTCTGTGAGTTTGAGCCCCACATCAGGCTCTGTGATGACAGCTTGGAGCCTGAAACCTGTTTTGGATTCTGTGTCTCCCTCTCTCTGCCCCTCCCCTGCTCATGATCTGTCAGTCTCCATCTCAAAAATAAATAAACGTTAAAAAATAATTTAAGAAATCTGACAGATCATTACCTTTTGAAATTGTTCTTCATTTTAAAATGATTCTGAAATAGAATGGTTAGCCTAAATATCAATAATGTTGTGGATATAAATTGAGACATGTTTATCTTAAGTGTTCTTATCTTAGCAGTTTTTTTTTTAATGTTTGTTTATTTTTGAGAGAGAGACAGAATGCGACTGGGTTAGGGGGAGAGAGAGAGGGAGACACAGAAGAACAAGCAGACTCCAGGCTCTGAGCTGTCAGCCCAGAGCCCGATGGAGGGCTCGAACTCACGAGCCTCGAGATCATGACCTTAGCTGAAGTCAGATGGTCAACCAACTGAGCCACCCAGGTGCTCAGTAGTTCTTGAAGGCAGTTCCAGATGAGGAATTTCAAGAACTTTTTGAGTTAAGTCAGTATTATTTGGAGAGATTCAGTCTCTTGATTAGATTAGAAAAGGGCTCGCTTATGTATTATGGTATATATTTGATTAGAGAAAAACCTACACCTGTGCGTATATATATTTAGTATTTGAGACCTACAATTTGCACGTAGAAACTGGAATATGATTTGTATTGCCAGTGGTTTTTTCCTTTTTATTTGTGGTGGTGGTGGTTTGTTGTTGGGGTTTTTTTTGTTTCGTTTTGTTTTGTTTTTTTAGGAAGATAAAAATAAAAAAAAAATATTGAATCCACCATGCAACTTAGAGCAGAGAGCATGGATGGGGACGTTTTACATGCCATGGATTATACTCATTTTATTTCTTGAATAGCTTATCCCCAGAGCGTGTGTGTGTGTGCATGTGTGTCACTCTCAAAACAGGAAGAAAAGTAGTGATGATTCACTTGTAGGTGGTTTTATGATTTGACCCTTTATAAGAATATATATCTCAAAGTAATGTTTGATTTTTGAACAAGATTTTGTGAAAAAGGGAAATAATACAGATACCTAGAGAAATTGATGTAGTTGGGTTACTGTTGACGTAGTGTTTTTGCAAACACTGTCCAAAAATGCAGCTTAAACTTTTAAAGTTATAAAGCATTTTTTAACAAAGTGAAAATCTGGCATCTCATAATTTTTTACTCAATGTTACTGTGAATTTCACTGAGAGGATTTCAGGTTTTTTGCCAGGAAAAGACCTGAGCATTATTTCTCTGGATAAAGTGCTTTCCGTGTCGTTTTCTTGTTAGCACAGTGGGAGATAATAAGAGAAATACAATGTCTATGTCTTCAGTCACTTCAATTCAGTAATAAAATGAATTCTGAAGGCAGACTAGTTAGTATTGGGAAGGGTTTGGGAAGATCCTAAGTAAACCAGTGATGGTGGAGAGGTGTAGTGAATGATAATAACAAGGACAAGTTATTGGAAAGAGAAAAGACCTATCCTTAAAATGGTCATTTTTCACACTGCCTTTCTTTTCTTTCTGTTATTAGAATAGGACTTGTGGTGTTTGTAGGGGATTGGTAAGCACATTTTAGGGCAAATCCAAAATTTATTTTTCCTTTACAGCTTTAAATTGTTTCTCCCTTAGGTCTTGTGCTTTTTTTCACTTTCTGTGTCTGTTTTACACCTGAATGACAAGTCCTTTGCTAAAAGACTTCGTATCTGGAAGGGAGAGAAAGAAAGAGGTGTCTTGGGGATTTATTCTTTTACAGTGTGATAATATCTCCAGTTTTCTGTAAGCATTATCAGTAGGGATCAAAGTGACATTGAACTCTTCATTTGAATACACTCTGCCCCAACCTCCCAGCATTCCAAACAGTATTTCATTTGTGTGTTTCCCCAAAACTGGAAGTAAAACTCTTCCTTAGAGACTTTTGTTTTGTGGTTTTTCTTTTTTATGGAAAGGAGTCTCCATTTAGTGTGATAAGACATCGTGTTCTACTTTTAACCTCAGAAACATGCTTTCCTTTCCATATTGTTTATAAAAATAACCAGAGAGATTACTTTTGTCTCTCTCCTCAGCCCCCATTAGATCATATGAGCCATCCCTGTCCTATCAGAATTTAGAGGAATTGATAGAACACTTGAGCTGGTAATTACGAAAATTAGTGTTTCTAAAGTGATGCTGCAAAGGTCTTGGCTGGTGACACCTTCAGAGAATCTGGAATTCTTTGCTATTTTTATTATTATTATTTTTAACATTTATTTACTTTGAGAGAGAGCAGTGGGGAGGGGCAGAGAGAGACAGAACATCCCAAGCAGGCTCTGTGCTGTCAGCACAGAACCCGATGTGGAGCTTGGTCCCATGAACTGTGAGCGAGATCATGACCTGAGCCAAAACCAAGAGTTGGACACTCAACTGACTGAGCCACCCAGAGACTCCTGGAGTTTTTTTCCATCCTTGTGAGCAGGAATTAGTGTTTCATTAGTCACACATTTAGAGTCAAGTGTGAAAAGTATGTCAATTCATTTCTCTCTGGCACTCTTAACCAAAGCAAGATACTCTTCATAGTGAAAACTAGATATCTATACTCTTTATAATTTCAGTTATGGAATTTGACTTGTGCATCTGTTAATGGGCAAACTGCTGCCAGAGTTCCTGGGAAAATTAATATAGTTGAGTTAATGAATCAAATATATTTTTAGGCACACAGGAAGTAAATGACAGTACTTCTCACCAGCCAGAAATTGAATTGCTTAAGATGTTGTTCTTGAATGTACCCCTTTAGTTTTCCAGAATCTCGCCATACCTTTGTATCTGACTATATAAATTTGTTCCCCCAACAGCAACCAAATTGATTTGTATTTTTAAAGAGAACTTAAAAATCTTAAAAAAAAAAACAAAAAACAAAACAAAACTTTAATCGAAGGAGAAAACTTCAGAGATGAGGTAATATTGTTAGACCTTAGATATAATCTCTATGGAAAATTTACAACAACAAAAAAGCTTAGAAAGGTTATGTTCTGTTCCCACATATTAGCTAGTTATTTGGTACAACTTGGGTCTCCTGACTCCTGGTCTAGTAGGTCTTCCCATCACTTGATCATAATTGGGCTAAACAGTGGTATTTTGAAATTTGAGTAATTTAGGTTATGGAGTTAGGATATTCTTGACATTTTCAAGCACTGTTAACAGGTACATTTGAAGAATACCGAAATAGAAAATACCAAGCTTGTGTCAGAGGTCCAGACTCTAAAGAATTTAGATGGGAATAAAGAAAGCATGATTACTCATTTTAAAGAAGAGATTGGCAGGCTGCAGTTCTGTTTGGCTGAAAAGGAAAATCTGCAAAGGACATTCTTGCTTACATCTTCAAGTAAGGTAAGTATTTTTGTGATACGTGTTTGAAGATTGTAAAACCTGTGTCTATTAAATGTATGCAATATTCTTTGTTTTTTATTTTTAATCTTCCCTTTTCCCAACCTTTTCTTTTGAAAAAGTTCAGTTTTACAGAGAAGTTGGAAGAACAGAACAACGAAAACATGTATCCTCAAATATTTTGCCATCTTTATCTCCCCATTTGTATGACCTTTTTTTTCTCTGAGTCATTTGAAGTCAGTTGCAGGCATTATGATATCACACCCTAGATATTTTAGCATGTCTTCCCTATCTACAGTTGTGGTTCATTATTCTGTATAACCATAAAACCATGATCATACCTAAGAAATTTAACGTTGATAATATTCATAATACAGTTTTAGTATAATCAAATTATCCCAAGTATATATTTTTTATAAAGGGTTTAAGTTTATTTAAAACTTGTAACAGAGACACAGAGAGCATGAGTAGGGGAGAGGCAGAGAGAGGAGGACAGGGAGAGGGGAGAGAGAGAATCCCAAGCAGGTTCTGCACTGTCAGCACAGAACCTGACAGGGCTAGAACTCAGGAAACCACGAGATCATGATCTGAGCCAAAACTGAGAGTCAGATGCTTAACTGACTGAGCCACCCAGGGGCCACCACCACTCTCCCCCCCGCCCCCGCCACTATATATTTATATATAACCTTTACAATTTCTTGACCTGGTGGTAAAGATCCACACATTCATTTGATTATTGTTGTGTTTTTGCTCTAATCTAGAATAGGGTCCCTATACACCTTTTATGATACTGATATTTTTGAAGAATTCAGGCTTGTCTGAGAAGATGGTTTGTAATCTAGATTTATTTATTGTTTCCTCAAAGCTAGATTTAGGTCATACATTTTTGGCAAGAAAAAGCCTAAATAGATGATGTCTTGTACATTATTTTGCATCAATACCAAATGTCACATAATGTTGATGTAACATTAATCATTTGTTTAAAGTTGTGTCTGCCTGAATTCATTATATGGGTGCTTTCCCCCTCTTTGTGATTATTGAGTAATATGTAGGGTAATACTTTGAGATTATGGTAACATCCTGTAATGCCAATAGCTTTTCACCCAGTATTTTTGATCCCTTAATGATCCTCACCTGCATCAGTTATTATTAAATTAATGATTACAAAATGGTCACTTAAAAATTTTTCTTTTACACTTATTAGTAGGTATTCTTTCTTAGTTTTTTTTTTTTTTTTTAATGTTTATTTTTGAGAGAGAGAGTAAGCAGAGCTGGGGAGGGGCAGAGAGAAAGGGACACGCAGAATTGGAAGCAGGCTCCAAGCCCCATGCTGTCAGCACAGAGCTCGACATGGGCCTCGAACTCAACAGACCATGAGATCATGACCTGAGCTGAAGTCGGATGCCTAACTGACAGAGCCACCCAGGCGCCCCTATTCTTTAAATCTTTTGATTGAGTCTTGTGTTTGGAATATGTTAAATAGTTGCATCATTGAAAAGTGACAAAAATATTTACTGTCTCTTCCCTAAAAAAAACCTTTTTTTTTTTTACATATACACATATGTAAAGATTTCCCATTAGTTTTTAGTTTATCCTTCTCTTTTTGCAAAAATAAGCATGTGCATACATACACACTCTTAAAAATAGGTGCCATGCTATATACATACTTTTTTGCACCTTTTTTTGTCATTTAAAATATGTAGTTTAATGGTTTTCAGTGTATTCACAGAGTTATACAACTAATACTGCAGTAAATTTAGGAATATTTTTATTACCCCCCAAAGAAACTGTACCCATTAGCAGTTACTCCATATTCTCATTTGCTTCTCCCCCTCCCCCCAGTCCTAATTAATCATTGATTTACTTTTTTTTTTTTTTGGATATATAAAGAGCTTTATATTTATTTCTCATGAACCATGAGAACATGACCTGAGCCGAAGTTGGCCGCTTAACCGAATGAGCCACCCAGGCACCCCTAAAATTTACATTTTATAAAAAATTAGAATATTTATAACAGTGTTCCAAAACCTCTTAAAAAATTTTTTTATGGAAAATCTGGACATCTTGTATGAGTACGCATATAGATCTTTCTCATTCACTATAACAGCTGTATAGTATCCCTCGTTTAATAGCTGTGTATGTAATTGTTTTTTAGTTGTGTACAGTCCTTAGCTTTTATAAGCATGCCGCTTATGCAAACATCATCCTTGTACAAATATCTAGGCACGTGTATATATCAAAAAAATTAGTTATTTTCAAATTGCTTTTCAAAAAAATTAATACCCCAGCATTTGTATTTACTAGTGTTTGTGATGGTAGCACAGACTTCCATCGTGTGAAGGATATATAATAGAATTTATAATAAATTCTCATATTAGATATTCTCAGTTTTAAATAATTTTTCATTATTTTAATATTGTACTGAATCCCTGTAAAGCTAAATTTAATGTCCATGCCTTTTATTAATTTTCTTGGAAACTCATAAAAATAAAATTGCTAGATCAAAACCGGTGTGCTTTTTCAAGGTGTTGATGAATGTTATAAAAATCTGGTGAAAAACTTTACACCAGCTACATGTACATAAGCCTAATCGTTCATGAATTTGCTAATTTCCCTAAAGTCATCTGAATATTGGAGTATTCCTGTTTTTTAATCTTTGTTAATTGAAAGAAATTGATGTTTGTTTTAACTTCTTTATTTGATTGTTGATGAGTGGAGTATTTTTTTTTTGTATGCATAATGGCCATTTCTGTCTTTTAAAAAAAATTTCACGGTAGGGGTGCCTGGATGGCTTAGTTAGGTGTCTGACTTCAGCTCAGGTCATTGTCTTCATGGTCATGTGTTCGAGCCCTGCGTCGGGCCCTGTGCTCCCAGCTCAGAGCCTGGAGCCTGCTTCCCATTCTGTGTCTCCCTCTCTCTCTGCCCCTCTCCTGCTCATGCTCTGTCTCTCAAAAATAAACAATTTTAAAAAATTTCATGGTTATGCCTTTCTCCAGTTTTTTGGGTTTTTTTGTGGTTAAGTTTTTTGATTTGAAAAAATGCTGATTAGAAAATAATTTTATATTCCAAACATTTTCTTCTACTAGTTTTATTGTTGCTCTTTTGCTGATGATATTTACATAGTTAGATCTGTTAATGTTGTATCTACAAATATTGTCTTCACCTCGGTGTACATAATCCTTTATATTTCCTTCTAAGGAGCAAACAGTTTTTAAAAAATGTTTATTTATTTTGAGAGAGAGAGAGAGTGCGCGCATGTGAGTGTGGTAGGGGCAGAGTGAGAGGGAGACAGAGGATCTGAGGTGGGCTCTGTGCTGACAGCAGAGACCTGATGCAGGGCTGGAACTCACGGAACTGTGAGATCATGACCTGAACCGAAGTTGAATGGTTAACGAACTGAACCACCCATGCGCCCCAGGAGCTAACAATTTAAAAACCAAGAATGGATTGCACTTTTTCTCAGTTCATATTATTTGTAGTGCAAAGATAAAAAATAGGAAACTAGATGTGTTGGGCTTATAATATTAAAGGAAATAATTTTACTATGGCAATTTAAACTTTTTTTCTCTTTTTTTTCTTAACAGTAATTTTAACTTTTTAAGATACTTTTAGGTTAGGTAAGAGGGGCTGATTACTTTATCTTCCCATTGTCTCAACTTTGATATTTGTGTATCAAATGTTTTATTTTTAGAACTAGGTTTTAAATCTGCCCTGTGGTTTCATAACGATATGGTATATGAATATTATATCGGATATGTTTTCGGGTAGTTAATAGGAAACTTAACCAAAATTTTTGTAATTACAGAGAAGTTTTTGAAATTATTTTTATTGGTAATCATAAAAAGTGTGAGTCAGTAAGTAGTTCTAGCTGTTAGAGATTTTGGGGGACAGGAACTTTCATTCAAATTTCTTTTTAACCAGGGATTTAAATATTGGGCATGTTGCTTGACTTATCAACTTAAGTTTACATGTGTTTAATGTGGTAGAGATACTGAGTGCATTGGATTATTATCCGGGGATTCTAACACAAAGTCCTATCATAAGTTTTTTTTAATAGACTTCTGTATTTTAAGTCATGAGTAGAAAACCAGTGTTTAATTTAAAACTTTGATCTGTTGAAATATGAGTAAAACTTGTTTCTGCTACTGTTTTTACTTTAATGGTTTCGTTGCTAACGTATTTATCTGCTTTTCTTCAGGAAGATACTTTTCTTTTAAAGGAGCAACTTCGTAAAGCAGAGGAACAGGTTCAGGCGACTCGGCAGGAAATTGTCTTTCTGGCTAAAGAACTTAGTGATGCTGTAAATGTGAGAGATAAAACAATGGCAGATCTGCATACTGCACGCTTGGAAAATGAGAAAGTAAAAAAGCAATTAGCTGATGCAGTGGCAGAACTTAAACTAAATGCTGTGAAAAAAGACCAGGTAAAGTGGGCTAATTTTGAATTTTCATTTTGTGATCAAAAGCTCACTAGAACTTACAAAATAGATTGGGTTATGTCAGAATAAGGTCAGATTCCTGATCACAGAAATTTAAATTTCCATTCATTTTGTTTAGTCATTGTAACTTCTTGGGTTGAAATTAATGTAAACCTTAAGAAAAACTTAAGTAGGCAAATGCTTAATGGTTAGTAAGAACTGCTCTGTTATTAAACTTTCTTATGTCAGGTATATATTGCTTTGTTTGGAATTTTTTATTTATTAGCTTCATAAAGTGGTATTATGGTTATTTAACAGGGTAATACTTATTCCTCAGGAGGGGGATTGTTCTTCTTTAGTTTTTTAATGAACCTTAGTCCTAAGAATATAAAGCTAGATTTATTAGGAGCTAATGTGGCTTTGTTGCCCAAACTCCAAAACAAATAAAAACTAGAAGCCAGAAAGAAAAAAGTGAAAAGGAAGTTGGGATTTACTATTACATGTGAGATAGGAGATTTTTATCTTTTATTTTTCTCATAGGAAAAGTCTGATACACTAGAACACGAACTGAGAAGAGAAGTTGAAGATTTGAAACTTCGTCTTCAAATGGCAGCAGATCATTATAAAGAAAAATTCAAGGAATGCCAGAGGCTCCAAAAACAAATAAACAAACTTTCAGACCAATCAGTAAGGACAATTGAATTCTTACCGAATAGTTCCTTTATCATTATTTTTGTTTACAAATCAAATTTATAGTAGTCTAAAGTTTTATTTATTTAACTAATCTCTACACCCCACACGGGGCTCAAACTCAACAACCTCAACGTCAAGAGTTGTGTACTCTTCTGACTGACCCAGCCTGGCACCCCCAAATTTATAATACTCTAAATATCCTTTTGGATATAATACTCTAAATATATAATACTCTAAATATATAATACTCAAATTTATAATACTATTATATTATAATAGTATTATTATTATAATATTCTTATAATTATATTATAATTATTATATTATAATAATAAATATATAATACTCTAAATACTCAAATTTATAATACTCTAAATATAACCTTTTGGATATAATTTATCTCTGCATGAATTGAAGTGATTGGCCTAATGTTTGTAATGATATATGTTGGTTTAAATTTGAAATTTTTATGTGCTGGAAACCCAAGAAAGGAAGCAAGGGCAGCAGCAGGGGAAACCAGGGAGAGAAGGCCCTCTTTTTTGACCGTTTCCCTCTAAGTTCTTGTTAAATGTCTTCACTTAAAAACTCTGTACATATTGAATCCCTCCTGTGACTGATGCCTGTCCTCAGTGGGGTTCACTGTTGGTTATCCTCAGAGTCAAAGATGGTTTCTCGTTGTCATTATTGGGCTCTTCCATCCTACTCATAGCCACTAGATTAGGAAGAGTCAATGTAGCTAATTATTTTGTATTCCATCTGAGAGGGTAAGCAGATTTAATGAAAACAAAGAAATTGTTTCTGTTTTGGTGTGTGATTTATTTATTTGAGAGGGCATGCTGCATGTGCCATTGGTGGGGATGGAGGAGAGAGAGAGACTATCTCAAGCAGGTGCCACGCTTCGTGCAGAGCCTGCTGTGGGGCTCAATCCCATGACCTTGGGATCGTGACCCAAGGCTAATTTAAGAGTTGGATGCTTAACTGAGCCATCCAGGTGCCCCTTGGTGTGTGTTTTAATGTGGGTCCTTAAATTGCACTTAAATATAAGGTTTGCTATGGAATGGAATGCTGGAAGTAAAGAAACACATTTAAAACCTGCGGTTGAAAATGATACCAAGTTCTCTCTGCAAACAAAATTTGCTATAAAGACTTTCATTTGTATACTGTATTGATACAGATGATATTTACACAGAAATGCATGTGGTAAGCTAGGAATGCTTTTTGTGAAAAAATATACTTTAAGTATGACCCACATGTACGGGTTTTGGTTGAGGCCTGTAAGTATATTATGACTTTGTAGTAGATGACTTATGAGATTTCTGTGATTGGCTTGCTTTGGTAGTAGTTTGATCATTTGGCAGGGAAAACCAAAATAAAGTTTTTGTCTGTTGTAACTTTTAGGTCAGTTAGTAAAGTGATGGGTGTTACCTTTAGTCTTTGCTGGTCTTTAAGACACAATAGCAGCTTTGTAGACTTCTCAGAATTTCTTTATGTGACAATTACTGAAGGAAGGAAATATAACTCATATAACAGTTTGTTACATTTTGAATAGGCCAATAGCACCAGTGTCTTAAAGAAAATCGGAAATCAGCAAAAAGTGAATGATGCTTCAATAAACACAGACCCAGCTACTACTGCCTCTAATGTAGATGTAAAGCCTTCTACAGGTAAAACTCTTTTAGCCATTTTGTGTAGTGTCCTGCCTTGATGAGTATTGATACTTATTTATACTGCCTTATTCCAAGTCTGTGAGTCTTAGGGAGCTTCTGAAAATTCTTATGAGAGGATTAAGGCAAAGATAAAGTAAGGGGCTTAATAGTAAGAAAGTCTTACATGTGAAATACATAAAATGAGTGTAAACTAGTATTTATCTTCATGAGAATATTCATAAGTATTAAATGAGCTGGAGTTTGTAAGCTTAAATGGTTATAGCAGTTAGGCTATAGGATAGAAGCCAATAATTGAATTTTTAATTAATAATTCCACTTAATCTGTGGAATCTCGAGGCATTTATGGTAATTCAGTTGTATAGTTCTGTTGCAGGGGGTGGGGTGGGGATTAATCTCCTGTTCTATTTATGTTTCTCTCTTTTTTTTTTTTCTTTTATTTAATTTTTTTGACCCGGGTACTATGTGGTTAGTATACCTATTGGTGGGCAAGTTAAATTTTTATTAGTTTATTAACTTCTAGAATAGATTAGGAAGATCTGGTGAATGTATGAACATGACAATTTGAATTAAGTCTAGGTTTTCACTTGTCCTAATTTCTTTTTTTCACTTTATGTTAAAGATTGACAATAATGGAAGTCAGCACTCAAGTATATAAAAATACATTTCCTAATGTAGTGTTTGGGGTAATTGCTGTTTTAGACTTTTTAAATGTATTGTAAATTTCCCATGCTATTAAATATTTAATCAGGTTCAGCCACTATATAACAGGATCCTGACATCCATTTATTTACACTTTTTGTAGTATGTAGAGTGGTGTTGTGTAAGTTACTTAATGCTCACTGAATAGTAATGAAGGACTAGAAAAATAATTTAAAGTGTTTTCTCAGAGTATGGCTTTCTGTTTTTCCTGTGTATTCAGTTACATGAAGAGAACAAGCATGCCATTTAAGAACTATTTTTAGCTGATTAAAAAAATCACTTTTCATTACTGAATGTGATCTTGTTTCTGGCCAGACTGACATTTTAAAAAATCTCATGTAGAGTTTATACTATCTTTATTTAGTGTATGATTAGATGTTTTTAAATAGATATTTCCCTCCTTCATTGTTCCATTTATTGTATCTCACAGTATACTGACCTTTAAGTTATTTTGAACAGGAAGATAATATGGGGGCAAAATAATTTTTAATATTATTTTCTGTCTTGATAATTGATAATATTATTTTCTTGTCTAATAGCTGAGACAGATTCTGACATTGTAACAAAGGGACAAGTCTGTGAAATGACCAAAGAAATTGCTGACAAAACAGAAAAATACAATAAATGTAAACAGCTCTTGCAGGTAAGCTGGCTCTCTTGTGTGAGATTTATCAGATATAATGGCTTAGCTTACCTATATTTATATTTATATTTATTTATAAATCTTGGGGTTTCTTTTTCGTATCCATATACTGGTATTGAGTTTCACTTTTGAGATGATGAGAGGGGTTGTTCTGTGTACCTGCACACATAGGCCTGTATGTAAAATTATCCTAACATCCTTAGTGTCCTTTCTTGATAATGGGCAAGTGATTAATTGAGGCTGGATAGAACTTGATAAAGGGAAGTGCTCTTTTTATATTCCCTGTATTAATAGCAAAGAATTTTACCACATCTTAAATTGACCAGAATTATAAAGTGGGAAAAGAGAATGTTAACCAAATGAGCTATTGCTTTTATGGTGTTACTTATTGTGACTATTTTAAAACTGTATTCTTCATACATTTCAGTTTTACAACTGTCTTGGTAGCATTCACTCCCGGAGTATTTCAAGGACAGAGGGAAAATGCTTCTCATTTATACCTGATTTGGAGAAGGGAGACAAAGGCGTTTTGTGTTTGTGATTTTTTAATTTTTTGTGAGTGTGTGTATTTTTCTGTGCATGTAGAGAGGAAAGAGATATTTAGAACTATAGAATAATGTTCATACATTAGTTCAGTGTTACTGTAGTAATTAAAATATTTTGTTACTGCCTTCTAAATAGTACTTAATCTTTTAAACTTTGAAAGTTTTTGTTCCTTTCTTCTGTAGACGGATCAATGAGAATAGTTTTACCCTTGAGTTAAAGTAGTTGTTTATGAGGGACTAAACTTTTTTCATCAAGTCTGAAACAATTCAGGATGCCTGTTTTTTAAAATGTTATCATACAGTATTACTGAAAGGATGATAGAATGTTCCTAAGCCAAAACTTCCTCAAGGTACATATTTTTTCCAAGTTGTGTTGAGGTGCAGTAAACTGCATATATTTGTTGAAATCCAATGAACTGCTTATATTCGTTTAAAAAAACGTTTTTTAATGTTTATTTTTGAGAGAGACAGAGCTCAAGTGGGGGAGGGGCAGAGAGAGAGAGGGAAACACAGAGTCCCAAGCAGGCCCCAGGCTCTGAGCTGTTAGCACAGAGCCCGTTGCGGGCCCAAACCCACAAACCCTGAGATCATGACCTGAGCTGAAGTTGGACACTTAATCAACTGAGCCACCCAGGCGCCTTGAGCTGTATAAAATCTGCAGTTTGATCAGTTTTGCCATACATACAGTTGTGAAAATATTACAGTGCCAAGATAACATTTCTATTACTTGCCAAAGTTTTTATGTACCCATTTGGTATACGTGCTGCTGAAATGAGCAGTTCTATTTGGAACTCATTCCTCCCTCTATTGCCATCCCCAGGAAACTGTTGGCTTGCTTTCTGCCACTGTAGCCTACCTTTTATACAGTTTGTATAAATGCGGTCATATGGTATATACTCTTTTTTTTTTTTCCTGTCCTCTTTCAGCATAATTATTTTGAAATTTATCCATGTTGTTGCTTTTATTGGTAGTTCATTTTCCTTTTTATTGGGAGAGTTCAGATCTTTGCTGTTTTAAACATTGAGTTCATTTTATTACTGAATTGTAAGCTTTATTGTGGGTAGAAGTCTTTTGAAACATGTTTGGGAAATATTTTCTCCCAGTCTGTAACTTGCCTTTTCATTTCCTTAACGGTGTTTTTAGAAAAACTTTTGATTAAGTACAGATTTATCAATTTGCTCTTTAATGTTTTGTGCTTTTTATGTTCTTTTTTTTTAAGTTTATTTATTTTGAGAGATAGCAAGCGGGGAAGGGGCAGAAAGAGGCAGACAGAATCCCAAGTAGACTCTGTGCTGTCAGTGCAGGGCCTGATGGGGCTTGAACTCAAGAGCCGTGAGATCATGACCTGAACGGAAATCAAGAGTCAGATGCTCAACTGACTGAGCCACCCACGCACCCCTCTGCTTTTTATGTTCTAAGAAACACACACCTATAATCCAACTTGTAAAGATTTTTTCTTCCATAAGTTTTATAGTCCTGGGTTTCACTAAATTTAGGCCTGTTAACAATTTTAAGTTTATTTTTGTGTGTGGTGTGAGGTATGGTAATGGATAGTAAGTTGATCTAGGATTAATTGCTAAAAAGTTGCTTAGAGCATATTTTTAAACTTTTACCTTGAATATAAGACATTCAAAATGAAATTGCCAATTTACCCTTTTGTCATGGTTTGTAACTCCTTTCTTTTAATATTCTTGGTTGTAGAGAAGAGCATTGTATAAGAAGTCAACCTAGATAATATCTTGGTTAGGAAATCCCAGAGTTTGTCTACATCTGGAAGCAGCGTCATTATAATCATACGATTCTTTTTTCTTTTTTCTTACCTCTCTTTGCAAAAGTTGTATATGCTTATTGTGAAATCTTAGGCATTATAGAAATAAAGAGTAAAAATGGTAAAAGGTACCATCATGATCCTGATTCCAGGTGATGAGAGCTATTCATATTTTGTTTATATTTTTCTACACAACATGATATAGAGTCATATAAGATTGTGCTAACTTTTAAAACAAAAATAAGATTATACTGTATATTTTGTTTTTGCAACTTGCTATTTTAAATTAATATATCTTGTTCCTTGTTAATGTGTAGATCTACTTTGTTCTGTTAAATATATACTATTTCATTGTATGGACTTAAAATGATTTTTCCCATTGTCTACTGACATTATTACAGTTTTTCTGTTGTTAGTGTTAAAATGAAACAGTACATATCTAAATATGTTCATAAAGGCAATGGCTTTATCTGTGTTTTTAAAAGTCTTTGGTAATTCTAATTTCATTTAGGATGAGAAAACAAAATGCAATAAATATGCCGATGAACTTGCAAAAATGGAACTGAAATGGAAAGAACAAGTGGAGATTGCTGAAAATATAAAACTAGCACTAGCTGAAGTAGAGGACAATTACAAAGTAAGTCAGTATTTGTATAACGTGAGGCAGGTGCACCTGGTACTTTTGCAGATGTGTTAGCTATAATTTTTATCAATCTGATGTGCAGTTTTAACATAGATAATTGGGATAGTATTTTTGTGTATAAGTAAAAATGTACTACATGTTTAGTGGAGTATAGTTAATTATGAACTGAAAAAATGAATACCCATACATATTACCATTGTGGCTTTAATTCTGTTCATTTTGATGGCTAATTAAAATGATATCTTTTAATTTTGCTTCATTTCTAAGATGAAAAGTGATCATTTCATTATCATATTTGTTCATTAATAAGTTTTTTAATGTTTGTTTATTTTTGAGAGAGACACAGAGTGCAAGTGGGGGAAGGGCAGAGAAAGAGGGGGAGACACAGAATCCAAAGCAGGCTTCAGGGTCTGAGCTGTCAGCACAGAGCCCGACGTGGGTTTCTAACCCACTGACTGCGAGATCATGACCTGAGCCGATGCTTAACTGACTGAGTCACCCAGGCACCCCCTTATTTATTCATTTAGAAACAAACATGAGTGTATGTAAAATTATTTTAGGGCCTCAGGGCTCCTGGGTGGCTCAGTTTGTTGAGTGTCTGACTCTTGGTTTCAGCTTAGGTCATGATCTCATTGTGGATTCGAGCCCTGCATTGGGCTCCACGCTGACGGCGTGAGGCCTGCATGGGATTCTCATTCTGTCTCTGTCTCCCTCTCAATCTCTCTCAAATATATTGAAAAAAATAATTTTAGGGCCTTGACATTTTTGTGGGGATATAATAATATGATTAGTAATTTTAAAACTTATATGAGTGTTATTAAATGAATCACCAAAATGTGTTACCTGTGATCCTAAAAAGTACTGCAGTGATGTAATCTTTTTTTAATTATGTCATTAGGAGGCCACATGTTTATTATTATTTTTCTTAAGTTTATTTTGAGAGAGAGCGAGCATGTGCACAGAAGAGGGCAGAGGGAGAGGAGAGAGAGAATTCCAAACAGGCTCCGAACTGTCAGTGCAGAGCCTGACCTGGGGCTTGATCACATGAACTGAGAGATCACGACCTGAGCCGAAATCAAGAGTCAGATGTTTGACTGAGTCACCCAGGCACCCCAGTGATACAATCTTAATTAAAATTGTTTTTGCCAGTGTGATAATAGGCAACAAACAAGCTTAAATAGTAAATTATATTTGTAAGAGTGTTAGAGAAAAAAAATAGGCTGTTTAGCTAATTAATTAGTAGGAAGATATTTTTATTCTAAGGAATAAAGTATAATCTTACATATTTTGGTATCCATATGTACATGTAATTTGCATATTTTGTGTGACTAAAGATCAGGAAGTTTTGAATGATTTAACTTTGCTATAGTGTAGCTAATTCTACTTACAATTTTTAAATGTTCTTAAAGACACCAAAGATTAGGTTTCTCCCTGGGGGCTGGAGAGGGTGCACATTATATACTAAGGTAATTTTACTGGTGGTCTTTTCTTCGATCTTGATCTGTTGTCAGAATGAAATTTTCAGACTTTTAATCAATGAGATTATTGTTTCTGGAATCTCTGTGGATATTGTTTTCAATGACTGGCAACTTTCCTTATTATAAAGTGTGAATACTGAATTTATGTGAACTTTATCTTTGCATATTGACTAGAAAAAAACTCATTTAGTAAAATTAACGCCTACTATATGAGAGAGCACTGTGTTAGCTTTTATCTGGGTGATCACACAGGTATGGCACAATGCTATCTATGCTTAAGGAGTTTACAGTCTACTAGAGATTGCTAGTGGTATCATGGTGATACTCACAACTCCTTGATATTCGTGACCCAGCTAATCATCTGTCAGATTCATGGGAATATAATGTTTTTAGTTCATTAATGATCAAAGTGAGCATCAAAATTAATGTTCTAGATTATGCTGCTGGTAAAGGTGCTTGGCTTTTTGTTTGATGCCCTTTGACTTCTTTTGTACTGTTGAGATAGTACTCACTAAACAGATACTCGTTGGGCAAAGCAAAATGGGATGAAGTTCTACGTGAATGATAAGTCTAAGAAGTACCTTAGAGCTGTTTTCAGGGGAATATTTAGGAGTTAAACATGGAGAAAACAGACCCTTGAAAGAGAAAACTGGAGGGGGGGAGAAGCAGGGTTCGGGAAAGAAAGAAGCAGGCGGCATTCTAAGCAGATAGAAAAGATTAATATACAGGTTTGGGGGTGAAAAGTGCAGAGCATAGTCTGGAGATTATGAGCAATCTTGAGTAATAAGACTTCAATGTCTGTAATGGAGTAGATTGGACTTGATAGATTGAAGCCACGTTTTAGGGGGCCTAAAATGGAATTTTAGTGCTATTTGTTGTTAAGAATTTTCTAGGAGTAAAGAAAGGGACCCAACTATAGTGGGTCTTTGTGAAGTAATTTGGTAACACTGAGGGGATTTATAGGTGGAAAGAGTTTTTGAAGGTGAGAAAATCAGATAGAAATATTCTTAGAGAATTACTTGATAAAGGCCACCCCTTTGGGGACCGTCCTTGATCACTTACTCTTGAATAGGACATGAGTCTGTCAAGGAAATCTTTGAAAGGCATCCTCAGGGAAAAATTATTTGAAGGATAGTTTTGTGTTTGTACCCATAATGCTTATAATGCAAATGGGCAGTGGTTAAATGAATGAATGACTTAGACTGACGATGTTGGGAAGAGGAGTAGGAAGTGTAACATAGCTTCCTAGCTTCAGTCACACTGGGCTCTGAGATTGGTAATATCTGTTAGCAAAAGTTAGAAAAGTAGGTTTGGGACCCTTTGCCCTCAAAATGCAGAAAGACAATAATGAAAACATGTCATCCGTCAATTGAAAAGACAGATTTGAGGGTGCCTACGGTAGTTCAGTCAGTTAAGTGTCCGACTCTTGATTTTTTGCTCAGGTCATGATCTCACAGCCCACATCGGACTCTGTGCTGACAGTGCAGAGTCTGCTTTGGATTCTCTCTCCTTCCCTCTCTGCTTCCCCACCACCACTTGAATGTGACCGTCCTTCTCTCTCCTGCTCTCCTCCCCACCCACCCCCTCCTGCCCCAAAATAAGTCAATAAACTTAAAAAGAGAGGCACCTGGGTCGCCCAGTCAGTTAAACATCCAGCTTCGGCTCAGTCATGATCTTGTGGTTCACCATTTTGGGCCCTGTGTTGGGCTCTGTGTTGACAGCTCAGATTCTGTGTCTCCCCCTCTGTTTGCCCCTCCCCTGCTTGCTCGCTCTCTCTCTCTCTCTCTCTCTCTCTCTCTCTCTCTCTCTCTCTCTGTCTCTCTCTCTCAAAAGTAAATAAACACTTAAAAAAGAAAAGTACTGTATCTATAAAAAAGATTTGGAACTTGGGGGAAGAAAGAGGTGTGCCACATTAGTTAATAGTTGTGATTTTTCCCATGGGGATCATAGTTGAAGGCATAGAAAAAAGGAAGTTTTCAGGGGGAATATAGAGAGAAGAAGCCAAAGAAGAAACTTCGAGAACACTCAAATTTAAACAAATTTTGGGGGGGGATAATATCCAGAGATGTCGAAGAATAAGACCCAAGGAAATACATGGGTTATGGTAATAGTAAGTATTTTGATAGAATGGTATAAACTAGCTCTTGATGTGTAGGGAGAGAGTGGATAATGAAAAAAATGATGATTTCTTTTTTCAGCTTCAGTTGGCAGAGAAAGACAAAGAAATAAATGGACTGACGACACATTTGGAAAAACTCTCCGGGGAGAAGGTATCGAACGGTGTACTTGAACATCTTTCATGAGACAGTGAATGATACTCCAGCTTTATGAAGACACACATTTTATAATCACGTGAGGGTGGCTAAAAAAAAAGTTAAATTAAGGGCACCTGGGTGGCTCAGTGGGTTGATCGTTCGACTCTTGATTTTGGCTGGGTCATGATGCTAGGGTCATGGGCTCGAGCCCTGCTGAGCTCCTCGCTGAGCATGGAGCATGCTTAGGATCCTCTCTGTCCCTCTGCCCCTCTCCTCTGCTTCTGCATGCGTGCGCGCTCGCGCTCTTTCTCTGTCAAAAAAAGAAAAAAATTAAAGTTAGGATAAAGAAAAGACTGAAGCAGATCTTAGTATGCTTAGGTGCAGAATCTTTTTAGTTAAATAATATTTTTAAAATATTTTACTTTATGAGGAAAAGGCTGAAGTGTTTAAGTTTAGCTTGCTCTTTGTTACATATATTGTATTTAATAATAGAGAAATTTTAGGATGTTTAAATTTAGAAAGAGTAAAAAATTTAAAAGTTATACATGATACTGTCTTTATCTGGTTTTCTTTTGTGAAGGAAACATTTTAGAAGTTATTTAATGATTTATAGTGTAACTTACCAGTGAAACAGAATGTACATTTATAATGTAAAAAATGCTGCAGTGCATTTCACAAAGTATTGTTGGAGGTCTTTTGGGGGGCCCCATCCCCTTTTAGAGGTCTACAAAGTTACAAGCTATTTTCATAATACTAGAGTGTTATTTACCACCCCCCCCCCCCCCCCCGTGTTACATTTAAACATGCTGGTATGACAGCAGTGGTGTTAAAACTGCTGGTGTGTTAGTTTTTGAATCAAGGCAGTTGCACCAAACTCCGTTAGTGTAGTTACCATACTGGGAGGACCCTGCCACCCCACCTTTCCTGTGCCTGTTATCTCTGCCCCGCAGCAGCATCTGGGAACACCAGTGGCTGCTGGGCTTCTCCTGGGGCCAAAACAGATTTCCCAGCTGCCGGCGGCCCAAAAGTCTGGAGAAAATTTGCTTGCCATTCTTGCTGTTGGGCAGCTCTCCAGTCCAGCAGAAGGGCTACGTGTCATGAGGGAAGCCAGGCTGTGAAGAGCCGGGTTGCTTCTGTGGCACGGGCAGAGCTTTAGAAAGATGGTCCTCGAAGCGCACCTGGTAATTGTTGCATGATGAAAGGTAATTGTCGCATGATGATCCTGCCCTGCTGCCCCCAAAATAAAAATGGACTCGTGTTGGTCCCTCCCCGCTCCCCCCAACCACACACACTTGGGCACTAAGGGAGGTCGGTCGGTTGTCCCCCTCCCCTCCTTTGCCGGGACTTGGCAACCCCAGAGAGGAGCTGCTGTGCCCTGAGTCCCAAGAGGGTCTCTGAGGGCTCCCTGCCTTGCAGCCTCCAGCAGGGGCGCCTTTGTAGTATGAGGGCGCTGGGGCTCGCGTGGGAGGCCATGTGGCGTGGCCATTCCCACGGGAATGGCACTAGCCGCAGACTTGGCACCTCTGCTCTGGATCCTGGGTTAAACTTGAAGTTGTGTTTTAGCTGGCGTGTCTTGGCTCGTGGTCCGTGTGAGTCGGCTCTGTCAAGTCGCCATAATAAAGCTTTGTAAGGTGGCAAAAAACATGTTAACCGTTCATCTTAACCATTGCAGTAAAGGTTAAAACCAAAAAGCCTGATGATGAAACAGTAAAATAATAATCTTTTATTTTCAAAACGTTTTTTTAATCTTTGTTTTTGAGAGAGAGAGACACAGTGTGACCAGAGGAAGGGTAGAGAGAGCAGGAGACACAGAATCCGAAGCAGGCTCCAGGCTCTGAGCTGTCAGCACAGAGCCCGATGCGAGGCTCGAACTCATGAACTGCAAGATCATGACCTGAGCTGAAGTCAGATGCTCAACCGACTCGGCCATCCAGGTGCCCTGAAACAGTAAAATAGTAATCTTAATCGAAGCTTGATCTCAGGGTGCATGTCTTTTTAATATTCTATGTGATGAAATGGGAAGTACCCCCAAAGTGCTTCTGCCTGAAGTATGATGGTTATCTTAAAGTGAAGTACTTGTGCAGTTGTTTGGGTTGTGAGCTGAACTAGCTGCTTTTTTCCTAGCATATCGTTTCTGTATTAAAGAATGACTAATAAGGGTACCTGGGTGCCTCAGTTGGTTGTCTGACTCTTGATTTGGGCTCAGGTCATGATCCCAGGGTCATGGGAATGAGCCCTGTATCAGCTTTCATGCTGAGCGTGGAGCCTGCTTAAGATATCCCCACCCTCTCCCTCTCCCCGCGCCCACTCCTTGTCCCTCTCCCCCCCTCCTCGTCCCTCTCCCCTGCTTATGTGCTGTCGTGCACTCTAAAATATATATAAAAAAAAAATGACTAGTAGACAAAATATATAGTTATTTTAAAGGTAAGGTATTTGGTAGGTGTTTTCTTGAAAAGAAGTGACCTTTAAGGAAAAAACAAATGATAGTATTTATTGCCAGTGATAAAGTTCAGGCTTTTAAGCAAAAACTAGAACTTTGGGTAACTTGTATCTGCTACCGTGAGCTTGGTAATTCCCAGTGCTTACACACTTTTCTGATGAGATGGGCAGTAATATTAAGACTGATTTTTAAAAAGTGTTTAGTTAAATTGGCCAGCATTTGGAAGATCTACATGACTCAGTGAACCAATCAAGTTTCCCAAATGACCAATGATGATACTACAAAATCACCCATGATAAGGAGGCCATTCAGATCTTACAGTTGAGTGGCGTTGCTGTGTGACAGTTGCAGAATTCTGACTTGTCTTTTTTTTGTTGTTTTTAAAGTTTATTTATTTATTTAGAGAGAGAGTGTGTGTGTATGTGTAAGTGGGAGGAGGGGCAGAGGGAGAGAGAGAATCCCAAGCAGGTTCTGTACTGTCCTCACAGAGCCCAGCACGTGGCTTGATCCCATGAACTCTGAGATCATGACCTGAGTTAAAATCAAGAGTTGGATGCATAGCCGACTGAGCCACCCAGGCTCCCTGAATTCTGATTTTTCAAATCCATCATTTTCTGTTTGTCCCTTAGCATTCTATAAGGAAGAAGAAGAACCTTCGGGGTGTCACAGAGCTTCCCTACCCTCTCCAGGCATGGCACTGTCTTAGCACATTGGTGTGTTCACCAATTGGAATTTTTAAGAATTTTAAATCTGGGGTTTGAATATAATAGCATGGTTAATTAAATCATTGGTCAGGTGATTTAACTCAGTCTCCATCTTCCCTCCTATCCCTGATGTAGAGGGGGGCTGTTAGTAAAATTTCTAACTCTCTGTAGTCACGTGCTTGGTCCTTCTGGTGGAACTGAGGACTTCCCAGGAGTGACCTTGTTAGCATAAATTATATTAGTCTAAAGGGACTTACTATGAATGACAGAAGACATTGTTGCTATTCAGAAAATTCTAAGAGTTTTAGGAGATCTTTGCTAGGAACCAGGGACAAAGGCCAAGTACATTTTTGTATCTGTGTGTGTGTATGAATATATTTTTAATTTATATTTAGGTGTCTGTGTCCATCTGTCTATCTTCCTGACAGTCATGAGTATGAACTCTTTAGTCAGTGGATTGAAATTTGTTGCTCTTTGGTTTTGTTTTAAATATTTGTGAATTTTGAGGTGAGTGTGCAGAGGAAGAGGGAGAGACAACCTCGGACAGGCTCCACACTCAGTGTGGAGCCCAGTGTGAGTTGAGATCATGACCTGAGCTGAAATCAAGAGTTGGGTGCTTAATGGACTGAGCCACCCTGGCACCCCTAGAATTTTTTTTTTTTTATGTTTATTTTTGAGAGAGAGAGACAGAGTGTGAGTAGGGGAGGGGCAGAGAGAGAGAGAGAGAGAGAGAGCGAAACATAGAATCTGAAGCAGGCTCCAGGCTCCAAGCTGTCAACACAGAACCCGACGCAGGACTTGAACTCACAAACCACGAGATCATGACCTGAGCCGAAGTCGGAAGCTTAACCGACTGAGCTACCCAGGTGCCCCGGGGACCCGTAGAATTTATTACTGTTCTTAATTTGATGTTTCTACAGTTCTAGATTTGGTCAGTGGAAGCACTTTGAAACTGGTTTCCTGATATTCACCTGTATCAAAAGGGTGTTGTTGATTTTTTGAGTACTTAATATCTTTGCAGCATTGCAGGATATTCTGGCTTATCTTGTACACTTCTTCCTCCTGCCTTTCGGAGGTTGTAACAAGGTTTGAGGGAGGCACATGTCATACAACAATGGGAACAAACACCCAGTCATCACGCTTTTGAACTACAAAAGGATCTCATCGTGTACCCTTCTTAACTCATCTTTGGTTTGTCCGTTGTTGTGTTTGTTCTTTTTTAAAGTTTATTTAATTTGTTTTGAGAGAGACAGAGATAGCATGAGTGGGGAGGGGCAGTAAGAGGGAGAGAGAGAATCCCAAGCAGGCTCCATGCTGCCAGTGCAGAGCCCGACATGGGGCTCAAACCCACGAAACTGTGAGATGATCACCTGAGCTGAAATCAAGAGTTGGACACTTAACTGCTGACCCACCCAGTCACCCCTGGAATTGTCCTTTTTTTTTTTTTTTTTTTTTTTTTTTTGTAATAAGAACAGAGTTTTTGGCTTATTATTAGAGATGGTATTTAGAAACCAAAATATGGGCCCTCGGTGTGTCCATGATTCCTGGTGCTCATTGCCTCTAGATCTTTTCAGTGGACAGAACTAAGAAATGTTATTTTAGATATCATGAATTCTGGTCCAACTCCACACAGTTCTTCTCCTTCCTCATTTCCTATTTGTCCCGTCTACCGTGAGAATTCTGGTGTCCAACAATACCGACACTTGTATGCATTTGCCAAACCCAATAATCCACAAATATTACTATGAGACAGAAACTATTAAGTAAGAATAGAATTTGAGGGGTATCTGGTGGCTCAGTTAGTTAAGCATCCAACTCTTTTTTGACTCAGGTCATGATCTCAACAGTTTTGTGAGTTCAAGCCCCACATTGGGCTCTGCGCTGACAGTGTGGAGCTTGCTTGGGCCTCTCTCTGCCCTTACCCTGCTCGAGAGCGCTCTCTCTCTCTCCTCCTCCCGCAAAATAAATAAACCTAGGGAAAAAAAAAGAATTTGAGATTGAAGTTGTTTTTCCTGCCTCTTACACTTTAGAGTATTATGTTGAAATAGTTTTTTCTTCTTCCTCCTCTCTCCCCTTCCTTTTTGCTTTTAGTGTGTGGGAACACAAAATGAAAAGTGGGTTATAAAGATTCCTGCAAAGGGACACCTGGGTGACTTAGCGTTGGCTCCTGATTTGGGCTCAGGTCATGATCTCACTGTTTGTGGGAGGGAGCACGGAGCCTGCTTGGGATTCTCTCCCTTCCACTCTCTGCCCCTCCCCCATTTCCATGTGCTAGTGCTCGCTTTCTCTAAAAAAAAAATAGATTGCTACAAGTAAACAATTAAAGATAATTAAAACAATAGCACAAATGAAGAGTGAGAAAATGATTTTTTTTTTAATTTCTGGTATGAGTTTTGGTCAAGCGTATTGCAAAGTTAAAACAATGATGCTCTAATCATGGGGCACCTGGGTGGCTCAGTCAGTTGAGTGTCTGACTCTTGATTTCTGCTCTGGTCATGATCCTAGGGTTGTGGAATTGAGCCCCGGGTCCAGCTCCTTACTGAGTGTGGAGTCTGCCTGGGGTTCGTTCTCTTTCCCCTCTCCCTCCACCCCCCTCTCTCCCTTCCCCTTTCTCCTCCCTCCCTCCCCTCTCCCCCTCCCTCCCTTCCTCTCTGTCTCCCTCTCCATCTCTCTCTCTCTCTCCATCTCTCTCTCTTCTTCCCTTTCTCCCCCCTTTCTCCCCCCTCTCTCCCCCCTCTCTCCCCCCTCTCCCCCCCCTCCCCCCCCCTCTCTCCCCCCACTCTCCCCCCTGTCTCCCCCCCTCTCTCCCCCCGTCTCCCCCCCCTCCCCACTCTCTCCCCCCACTCTCTCCCCCCACTCTCTCCCCCCACTCTCTTCCCCCCTCTCTCCCCCCACTCTCTCCCCCCTCTCCCCCCTCCCCCCTCTCCCCCCTCTTTCCTCCTCCCCTTCTCCCACCCTCTCTCCCCCCTCTCTCCCCCCTCTCTCCCCCCTCTCTCCCCCCTCTCTCCCCCCTCTCTCCCCCCTCTCTCCCTCCCCCATCTCTCCCTCTACTCCTCCCCCTGCTCACTCTCTTTCTGTAAGATAAAAAATCAGTGATGCTGTAATCAGAGCTGACAAGAAGTTGGGAAGAGATGTATATATATTACAAATGCTTCAGACAACTTTGAGATATGGATTTACTTTCAGTATTGTGAATAAGAAACCCAGCTCTAAGTGTGTATTGTGCTTAGAGATATTTGCTAATGCTAGAGAGAAGCAGTCAAGATACTTTATATATTTTACAAGTATAAAAAGACATTTTTATATGAAATATTTATATATATGATACATATATAAAATTGTTTAGAATTTATATAATGGTTATATTACCTACCTTACAATTAATATTTCTATATTAAAATGTGTTTGAGGGGCACCTGGGTGGCTCAGTCGGTTAAGCATCCGACTTCAGCTCAGGTTGTGATCTCAACGGTCCGTAAGTTTGAACCCCGCATCGGGCTCTGTGCTGAGAGCTCAGAGCCTGGAGCCTGTTTCAGATTCTGTATCTCCCTCTCTCTGCCCCTTCCCCGCTCATGCCGTCTCTCTCTGTCTCTCAAAAATGAATAAACGTTAAAAAAATTAAAATAAATAAATAAAATAAAATGTGTTTGAAGTTTTATATAGGATGTAGTCCTGAATGATTATAACTGCTTGTATGTTGTATTATGATATAAATGGCTGAAATCACATAAAATAGCATTGTAACTGTAATATACTGCACTAACAAATTTTCCCCAAACTTAATGGCTCAAAGCATTTGTTACTTCACAGCTTCTGTGAGTGAGGAGTTCGGGTGTGACTTAACTGCGTCTTCTGGCTTTAGACCTCTCACAAGCCTGCAGTTAGGTTGTCAGAGGGCTCAGTCATCTCATGGACTAGATTTGTTTCCAATCCCACTCAGGTGATGTCAGGATTCAGTTCCTTGGTGGTTATTAGTCCAACGGACAGACACACTTCCTCTGCTGCCATCTTCCATGCGGTCACTCCTCTCCTGTACTCTTGACTCAGGTGAAAGGTTACTCAAAACACAGGGTAACCTTTAAAAATGTAAAGCTGATCACTTCCTTGCTACAGCTCCTTAATGGGCCTGTTGTGCACTTAAGATTAAACCTTAACATGTGATATTTTGTATGACTGGCCTCCATTTCTCTCTGTTCCCATCTTAAGCCACAATGTCCTGTTTCACTATCCTCCATTGCAGAGTCTCTCTCAGTAGTTCTCAAACTTGAGCTTGTGTCAGAATCCCCGGTAGTGCCTGTTAAACCCTAGATTCCTGGGTTCCATTCCCAAAGTTTCTAATTCAGTAGGTTTGTAGTGGGGCTTGAGATTTGTGTTTCTAAGTTCCTGGTGCTGCTGCTCTGGGCACCACACTTTGAGAACTGTTCTAGTCACTCAGTCTGTACAATTCACCAATTGCCTTGTTTTCTCAGGGCCCGCATTCATGTCCTTTGTCAGGAATATTCTTGCCTACAATTCCTTATTATTTTGTTAGACTTTTTTTTTTTTTTTTTTTCTTTTTTAAGTTTAAACCTAAGAGGGGCCCTTGGGTGGCTCAGTCAGTTAAGCATCCAGCTTCAGCTCCGGTCATGATCTCATGGTTTGGTTTGCGAGTTCAAGCCCTGCATTGGGCTTCGTGCTGAGAGTGTGGATCCTGCTTGGGGTCCTGGCTCTTTCCTCTCTCTCTCTGTTCCTCCCCCACTCACACTTTCTCTCTCAGGATAAATAAGTAAACTTTTTAAAAAAAAAAAAAGAGTTTAGGGGTGCCTGGGTGGCTCAGTCGATTAAGCATCCAGTTTCGGCTCAGGTCATGATCTCATGGTTCATGGGTTCGAGCCCTGCATTGAGCTCCACACTGACAGTATGGAGCCTGCTTGGGATTCTCATTCATTCTCTCTCCCTCCCTCCCCCACTTGCACTTTCTCACTCTCTCAAAAATAAATACAAAAAAAAAAAGTTTATATGAGAATAGAGAGAATAATAGAATGAACTGTTGTACTCCTCACCCAACATCAGTAATTGTTATTTTATGGCTGTCTTATCTATGCAACCATAATTACCTTCCTTCTTCCCCAGTGATTTTTTTTCAACTATATTCCAGAATTCATATTACTTCCCTCTAAATATTTAAATATTCTTTTCTTGATTCATCCTTCAAGTCCCAGATTAACTGACTCTTCCTCAGTGAGGCCTTCTTTGACCTCCCACTCTGAAGTACATACCTTTATTGAATTCACATCTGGGACCTTTACTTTTATTTCGTAGCATTTAACATAATTTGTAATGTTTATTTCTGCCTCTGCTTAATTGTAAGATACATGAAGATAGGAACTGTCCATTTTATTCACCATTTGTAGCTCCTAGTACAGTGCCTGATACTTGAAGTTAAGTATTAGTTGAATTAATAAATTAATGGGGCAAACATAATTTATAGTTTTGCTTATAAAAACATTTGGTGAAAGAAATGTACTGGAATCAGCAATTTTATTGTCAGTAAGTACCCTGCCCTGTCAGGGTGCAATAGAAGTAGGACAGTTTGGGGGCGCCTGGGTGGCTCAGTCGGTTAAGCGGCTGGCTTCGGCTCAGGTCATGATCTCGCGGTCCGTGAGTTCGAGCCCCGCGTCGGGCTCTGTGCTGACAGCTCAGAGCCTGGAGCCTGTTTCAGATTCTGTGTCTCCCTCCCTCTGACCCTTCCCTGTTCTCTGTCTCTCCCTGTCTCAAAAATAAATAAAAACGTTAAAAAAAAAAAAAAAAAGAAGTAGGACAGTTTGTTTTCTGCTTCTGGTCTCCCTGAGTTACTCCTGATTTTCTTGCTGGTGACACTGTAGTTTTATGTTTCTTAAAAAGTCTGTATTTATGAGAATTTCTGTTTCCTATTTTAACAGCTTATTTAATGTTTATCTCCCCGGTGTTATCTCAGAACCATCAGAACCCCTACCCTAGTAGGGTACAAGGTTAGGACTAAGTCCCTTTTGTGTATCACTAAAACCTAGATCCACACATAGTACCTAGAATGAACCAAGTGATTGTTGAGTGGATAAATGAAAAGTACTTACCACCATCTAACTATTTATTTTACATATTTTGTGTATTGTAGTTCTTCTTTGCCCTAGAGTATAAACTCCATATGAGCGGGAATTTTTGTCTGTTTTGGTTATTCCAGAATCCCTAGTGCCTACCACATAGTACTCCCTAAATATTTATTGAACATGTGTGTGAATAAAAGAACTAACAGTATGAAGTAATAGCTCTCTTAAGATTAAAAACCCTACCAATTTAGGGATGTCTGACTGGCTCAGTCGCTAGAGCATGTGACTCTTGATCTCCGGGTCGTGAGTTCAAGCCCCACATTGGGTGTGGAGTCTACTAGAAACACATAAACACATAAATAAATAAATAAATAAATCCCTACCAGTTTAACTTCATTTAGGAACTTAATAGCTTAAAATATCTTTTCATGTCATTCAAAAACTATTTAATAGAATTATCATTTTCATATTTTCATACTATTTCAAATATTCTGCATAAACGCCTTAGTAGAAACATAAAGGGGGAGAGTAAAGAAAATAATAAGCAAAAGCAAAATGGCAAATAATGATTTAAAAGAAAGATTGTGGGAAATACAAATAAAAATTTTTAAAATTAAAAACCATTTCAGAATATTTAACATCATATACCTGACTATTTTTTTTCTGAATCATTTTGTGTTTCCAGACGGTTTGCTTCCTACCTGACAATGGAAGAGTAGCATATATACTTAAAATTAACGGGAGATAGCTGTAATGAAATGTTACAATAATAGCACAATTAAATAATCATGACCCCACACAACTGGTCCTAGAAAAGTCGTAGACTACCATGTTTCCCTTTTTAGCTATAATTTAGCAGCTCTCTAGGAGTGATAAAAGGAGGTTATGAGAATTATATAATACCTTGAACAACTTGTTCAGAGTTGTAATTCCGAACATTTAATGTCTTTCCTCCTCTACTTTGATTGGGTCGACATGTGGCATATAAGGGAAATCTATTACTCCTCCTGTTTAACAGTTGGGAGTACCAGAGACCTCCTTAATTCGTTGGGTAATTTGTAAAACCAAGGCTACTGTGAGCCATTTTGGGGCCTTGAAGAAGAAAAAAAGATGTAGGCATTCTAGCAGAGGCAAACCAGCTAACCACACTTTTGTGCCTTAGAACTATAAAAGAGGATTCCTAACAAAATCTATTAGTTAAATTGTGGAGGCTTTTATTTTAGGAGGATTCTAAGTCAGCCATTAACAGTTTTGCCCAGGTGACATAGCTGTATCCTGTCATGCATGTCTTTGAAGGTAGAGGAGGTCTTGGAGGAGTTCTGAGTTCTTGGCCATTTTTCTTTTTTTTTTGTACTTCTTTATTTTTTTTTTTAAATTTTTTTTTTCAACGTTTATTTATTTTTGGGACAGAGAGAGACAGAGCATGAACGGGGGAGGGGCAGAGAGAGAGGGAGACACAGAATCGGAAACAGGCTCCAGGCTCTGAGCCATCAGCCCAGAGCCCGACGCAGGGCTTGAACTCCCGGACCGCGAGATCGTGACCTGGCTGAAGTCGGACGCTTAACCGACTGCGCCACCCAGGCGCCCCTGTACTTCTTTATTTTTGAGGGAGAGGGAGAGAGAGGGGGAGAAGGGGAGTGGGAGAGAGGGAGAGAGAGAGAGAGAATTCCAAACGGGCTCCACACTGTCAACACAGAGCCCGACATGGGTCTCAAACTCCCAAACCGTGACAGCGTGACCTGAGCTGAAACTGAAAGACACTTAACCAACTGAGCCACCCAGGTGCCCCTTGACCATTTTTGTTCTAAGGGCCTTTTGATATAGTCTGGTGAAGTCTGTTTTCAGAAATAGTTTTAAGTGATTAAAGCAAAATATACAGAATCACAAAGGAATCAAATCCTAAGAAAGTTACCAAAATTTTCAGTTTATGATCTATGTGACAGGTAGTATATGTGCTTATTTTAAAATGTTAAGATTTAGCATGTCTAGTAATTACTAATTTCAAAGTAGTGAAATATAAAGGCTGTTTTGAGATGGCTGCAGTGACTGTAATATGAAGTGAACATATCTTTGATTCTGTAGGTGACAAAGGTATTGGAACCGTTCGTTACTGTGGTTTTTTGGCCTTCATAATGGAAGAAAATGCTAAATTTCAGTTAGAAGTTAGTGAAAAGATACACATTTATTTTCCCCATAAATTGATTTATCTCCTGAATTCTAAACGTGGACCCTTTGGGGGGTGTTGTAAATGCAAATTTAAGAATCTTCTCTAAGTCAAGAGTTCAGTCTTCCAATTTACCAAACAGCCTACCTATAACTGTCTTGTTCATGTCCCTGTGTTCTCTTCACCCCACCTCCAGTTTCCCTCATGAGGAATCAAAGCTGCTTGTTACTGGACCTTTTCTTACCCTGCATCCTATTTGCAGGGGATTTATTGCATCTCTGATGGTAGAGGAGAGGGGTATTAACTTAAGAGTGAACTCTTTATTGTGTTGGAATCTCTGAAGTTGCTTGACTATACCAATGAATGCATAAATCTCTTGTTGAAACCCTTGACTCCATATAATTTGCTTAAACTTTTGTAGCAGTTGACCCTGTCTAAACCTTTTACTCTTTCCTGTCCTTTTCCTCATTTCTTGAATCCTTTTGGAAATATTTTTTGGGGGTGCCTGGGTGGCTCGGTCGGTTAAGCATCTGACTCTTTATTTCAGCCATGGTCGTGCTTTCATTGTGAGTTAGAGCCCCGCGTCAGGTTCTGCACTGACAGCTCACAGCCTTGAATCTCAATCCCTCCCTCCTTCTCCCCCACGTCTCCGCCCTCCACCCCTCTCTCCCCCCTCCCCCTTCTCCCCTCCCCCTTCTCCCCTCCCCCTTCCCCCCTCCCCCTTCCCCCCTCCCCCCACCCCAGCTCTCTGCTCTCCACAGCTTGGTGTGCTCGCCTTCACACGCACGCATAGGTGCGTTCTCTCTATCTCAAAAAAAAAAAAAAAATTTTTTTTTTAAATTTACTCTCACTTTTTCTCTATTCACATTGCACTTTCACAATACTGAATTACGGTGGCAGCGCTTCTGGGGTTTTTTGATTCATGGCAGGAGATGAGGGAACCTCTATTGAGGTCCTGCTGTGTTCTAAACACTCTACTCATTTCTCAGTAGTCCTCCTAGGGCTGGAAAAGATAGATTCTTCAGGGTTATTAGTGCTGGAGAAGTCTGACTCCAGTCTGCCATATGATTTGTTTCTAATTTCTGCTTATTTATTTCTAATTTTGAGTATGCCCAGAATAGCTTTGCTAGAATAACCTTAGTAAGGACCATTTTACCATGTTATTACTGTTCAAGAACAGTTAGGCCCATTGTAATAAACTGTATGACAAAGATTTGGCACATCTGGCCTTCACTTGACTTTTTAGCTACATATTACTTGCTCTTAACATGCAACCTGTGCTCTAGCCACATCGTTCACTTAACCAATCCTGCAATATGCTTATTATTTCATGTATCTTCTATACTTAAAAAAAATTTTTTTTTTAACATTTATTTATTATTGAGAGACAGAGCATGAGCTGAGCATGGGAAGAGCAGAGAGGAGTAAACACAGAATCCAAAGCAGGCTCCAGGCTCTGAGCTATCAGCACCGAGCCTGACACGGGGCTTGAACTCATGAACTGCTAGATCATGACCTGAGCCGAAGTCGGACGCTCAGTCGACTGAGCCACCCAGGCACCCCTATGCTCTTTTCACAGGCTTAGGAGAACTTGTAATTGCTGTATCTCTTCTCATCTCTTCTCTGCTGTATCTCCTAAATTGACTTGAATTTTTCATGTTTACCAGTTTTTCTTTCTATGATAGTGACTTTAAGAGTCTTACCTGTTTTCTCATAGATGACATTCAGCAAAACCAGCTGAGTTTTGCTTTACAGATAAACTTTTCCACTCTTATATTCTATGTTAAAATTTCTGGTTGATTTTTTAAATGACTCTATTGATGTACAGTTTAATGAAACCCACCTATTTTAAGTGTAACTTGATGAATTCTGGTAAATATATATAGTCTTGTAATTACCACTGTATTCAAACTATAGAATGTTTCCTTTACTGTACAGACTTCCTTCATGCTCATTTTTAGTCAGCTCCTTCAGTTCCCCAGTCCCAGACTGTCACTGATCTGTCTTCTGCTACTGTATAGTTTTACCTTTTCTAGCATTTCATGTAAATGCAATCATGCAGAATTTATCCATTCACTAGTTGGACATTAATCCTTTTACCAGCTGATGGACATATGGATTATTTCTAATGTTTTGCTGTGAATAATGGTGCTGTGAACATTCTCCTCTCTCTGTGGGCATGTGTTTTCATTTTTCTTGGGTAGATGCCTACAAATGAATTGCTCTCTTGTATGATGGATTTGTTTTTAAGAAACAGCCAAACTGTGGGGCGCCTGCGTGGCTCAGTCAGTTGAATGTCTGACTTCGGCCCAAGTCATGATCCCGTGCTTCATGGGCTCAGGCCCGTGTCAGGCTCTGTGCTGACAGCTAAGAGCCTGGAGCCTGCTTCGGATTCTGTGTCTCCCTCTCTCTCTACCCCTCCCCTCTTGCCCTCTGTCTCTCCCCTCTTGCCCTCTGTCTGTCTCCCTGTCTCCCCAGAATAAATAAACATTAAAAAAATTTTTTTTAAGAAACAGCCAAATTGTTTTTCAGAGTGGCTGTACCATTTTGCATTCCCACTGGCAGTGTGTGAGCATTTCAATTGCTCTGTAGGCTCTTAGTACTTGGTATTATCAGATTTTAATTTTAGTCTTTCTGGTGGGTATGTAGTATTAACTCATTATGGTTTAAGTTTTAATTTCCTTGATGATTAGTGGTGATGGGTATCTTTTCATGTGCTTATAGGCTATTCATATATACTTTTTTTTTTTTTTTTTTTTTTTTTTGAGCAAGAGCATGAGCGGGGAAGGGGCAGAGAGAAGAGGGTGGGGGGTGGGGGACAGAGGATCAAAGTGGGCTCTGTGCTGATAGCAAAGAGCCCAATGCAGGACTTGAACTCTCAAACCATGAGATCATGACCTGGGCCAGAGCCAGATGCTTAACCAACTGAGTCACCCAGGCGTCTCTTGATTCTTTTGTAAAGTGTTCAAATCTTTTACCTATTTTTTTAATTGAGTTATCGTTATTGGTTGTATTTAGTTTTAAGAGTTCTTTATGTATTGTACGTACAATTCCTTTGTCACATATTTTGGAAATATTTTCTCCCAATATGTAGCTTTCTTTTTCACTTTTAAAAATACTATCCTTGAGGGGCTTCTCAGTGGCTCAGTCAGTTAGGTGTCAGACTTTGGCTCAAGTCATGATCTCATGGTCTGTGAGTTGGAGCCCTGCATCAAGATCTCTGCTGTTAGCAGAGCCTACTTCAGATCTTGGGTACCTTGCCCTGCCCCCATCTGCCCCTCCCCCCCCCCCAACTAAGCATTTAAGAAAAATATATATCTTTGAAGAGTTAAATCTTCTAATTTTGAAAATAGTTTAATTTAGCAGTATTCTTCTTAATGGTTCATGCTATTTGTGTCCTAACACATTTTTGCCTCATTCAAGGTTACAAAGAATTTTATTTTCTTCTACTACATTTATAACATTAGCTCTTATGTTTAAATTTATGATCTATCTAAAGTTAATTGTTTTGTATGGTATGGTATATAATCAGGATTTGTCCATTCCAGTTCTTTTAAGCTTATGCTTAAAAAAGCCCATCCCTGTCCTTCATTGAATTACTTCTGCATCTTTGTTGAAATTGAATGGACTATGAATATGGGTATTTGGGGGGCTCTGTCCTTTAGTGATTTATATCAGGGGTCAGCAAACTAACATCTACAAGCCAAATATGGCCCATGGCCTATTTTATAAATAAAATTTTATTAGCATATGGCTATGCCCATTCACTTAGGTATTACCTCTAGCTGCAACAGTAAAGGCATATTTGAGTAGTTGTGACAACTCTCAGCTCTTACAAAGCATATTTGAGTAGTTGTGACAACTTTCAGCTCTTACAAAGCTGAAAATGTCTATCAGGCCCTTTATGGGAAAAATTTGCCAGCCCCTAATCTGTATGTTTAGTCATATGCCAACATTGTAGTCTCCTGATTTTATAGCTTCTTATATCATAAATCTTGAAATCAGGCATACGTCTTTGTTTTTTTTAAATGGGCTATTTTAGCACCTTTGTATTTCAGCCTTTATTTTCGAATCAGCTTGTCAATTTATACAAAAGCCTGCTGGGATTTTGTTGGGATTGTATTGAATGTATAGATCAATTTGGGAGGAGTTAATAGCATAAAAATGCTGTTTTCCAGTCCATGAATGTGGTATATTTCTTTCTGTTGAGGCTTTCTTTAGTATCTCTCACTAAGTTTGTGGTTTTTAGTGTATAGGCCTTGCACATTTTTTAATTTTATATCGGAGTATTTTATTTATTTATTTTTTTTTTTTCAACGTTTTTATTTATTTTTGGGACAGAGAGAGACAGAGGATGAATGGGGGAGGGGCAGAGAGAGAGGGAGACACAGAATCGGAAACAGGCTCCAGGCTCTGAGCCATCAGCCCAGAGCCTGACGCGGGGCTCGAACTCGCGGACCGCGAGATCGTGACCTGGCTGAAGTCGGACGCTTAACCGACTGCGCCACCCAGGCGCCCCTATATCGGAGTATTTTAATATTATCTATTGATGCTACTATAAGTGGTATCTTTAAAAACTTCATTTTTTCAATTGTGTGTTGCTTATATATAGAAATACAGTTGACTTTATATATTGACCTTGTATACTGCAATCTTGCTAAACCCACTCATTCTCCTAGTTTTAGTAGATTCCTTAGGATTTTCTACATATGTAATCATATCTCCTATGAATAAAGATGATTTTACTTCTTCCATTCCAGTCTGCTTTAATCTTAATCTTGCCTTACTCCACTGTTTAGTGTCTCTAGTATGATGTGGAGTAGAAGTGGTAAGAGCAGGTGGAATTATTTAGTTTTTCACCATTAAGGTTCACTGTAGGCACTTTGTTGTTGTTCAGTCTGGCTATTTGAAATGTCTTTTTTCATATTAAGGAAGTTCCTCTTTATTTCTGGTTTGCTGAGATTTAAAATATATATATGTGAGACTGTTGAGTTTTGTAAAATGTTTTTTTTACATCTATTGAAATGATCATACGGGTTTTTTTTTTTTCCATTAGTCTGTGAACATAGTGATTTACATTGATTTTTGGATGTTAACCGAACTTTGTTTTCTTGTGATAAAACCCACTTGGTCATGTTATTTTTAAATATCATATTTGATTTTTTTTTTGTTTTGAGAAAGTTGTGCACGCACACGAGCAGGGGAGGGACAGAGGGGGAGAGAAAGAGAATCTTAATCTCGAGCCTGACGTGGGGCTTGATCTCATGACTATGAGATGATGACCTAAGCTGAAATCAAGAGTCAGATGTTTAATCAACTGAGCCACCCAGGCACCCCATGTTTGATATTTTAATGAAGATTTTTGCATCAGTATTTATGAGGGATGGGGTCTGCAGTTTTCCTTAATGTCATTGTTTGGCTTTGGTATTAGAATAGTGCTGACCTTATAAAGTAAGTTCAGAAGTGTTTTTTGAAAGAAGTTATATGGGTTTGGTATTTTTAAAAAATAAGTTTCTTAAATGTTTGATAGAGTTTACTAGAGAAGCAGCCTGGTTTGTTTTTTGTTTTCTGACTTTTATTGACAGCTCACTTGTAAGAGCTGCCCAGTTTCCTCTTAGCTCAATAAAAAGAGTATCATCGTGGCACAAATTTGAAAATACATTGGTCTTTTTTATTCTGCCTTCTGATGTTGGAAGGGACAATTATGCGTAGTTGAGAGCCACCTGTATTCTTTGAACATAATAGGGAAATATGTTTAATGCTGCCCCTAAAATATTTCATTGCTTATTCACCTTTGGTTTTGTTAATTTTAGGAACTTAAAATGAGTCTAGAAAATCAAGCAGAAAGGAAAACAGAAGGTCCGAATTCCCAGAGTCCTCGGAAGATCTCACAGCGTCTCAGTACATGCTCAGAGCAAAATGGTCATGTTGCTGCAGTGCCAAATGTACAGCCAGTTCTGCAATATGGTAATCCTTATGCCACACAGGAAACCAGAGGTTATTGAAATATTTTTGGCTTTGGGTTAACTGAATATGAAGTTTTTTGGTTTGCATCTTCCTGAGATTAGAGAACTATTAGTACAGTTAACTGAAATAGAAATCTTTTTTATTTATTTATTTATCTATCTGTTTATTTATTCATTTTAAAGCTATCTCTAGACCGAGATTCTTTTAAAGTTTATTTATTTTTGAGACAGAGCACCAGCAGGGGAGGGACAGAGAGAGAAGGAGACACAGAGTATGAAGCAGGCTCTAGACTCTGAGCTGTCAGCACAGAGTCCAACGTGGGGCTCGAACTCAGGAACCGCAAGATCATGACCTGAGCCACCCAGGCGCCCCAGAAACATTATCTTATAACCAGTAGTTTTAATGTTTAGGGTTCATCTAGGAGTGCTGCAGCGTGAATGAGTAGTCTTTTTGCTTATTACATGTAGTTCTTATTTTAAAAAATCACTTGGGTTAAAAGACATCATTTTTGTGATGCCCTAAAATGGTTCTTATATCCTGTTCGTCATAGCTATACACAAAGATTCTCATTTTAGTACCAAGTTTCATTCTACTCTTCCAAAATTTTATTTCAGATGGAGCAGATGGTGCTTTTTACCCCGATGAAATCCAAAGGCCACCTGTAAGAGTACCTTCTTGGGGAGTGGAAGATAATGTTGTCTGCAGCCAGCCTGCTCGAAACCTTAGTCGGCCGGATGGTTTAGAAGACCCTGAGGATAGTAAAGTAAATTGAATTTCCATTTTCTGAGCCTGTCCCTTTTATTTTTTGTTTCCTGTAGAGAGGTTTGTGGAAGAAGGGAGTGTGTGTGCTGTGTATACATGTGATTGCTTACTTAATTTTTGGAAAAATCTGCTTTTATTTAAATTTGAAAAATCAACCATCAGTATGCGTCAGACTTACACTTTAGGATTTATACTCAAGTAAAAGATTAAGTTCAGAGAATGGCCTCAGAATATCATAGCTATCAGTTTAATCTTTAAAAAATGTTTTTGAGATATAATTGACATATAACATTAGTTCAAGTATACAACATGATTCCATATTTATATATATTGCTAAATGATCACTACAACAAGTCTAGTTAACTTTCATTATCACACATAGTTACAAATTGTTTTCCCTTTTGTGATGAAAACCTTTAAGATGTGCTCTCGGTGGCTTTCAGATGTATGATACATTATTATTAGCTATAATCACAGATAGGTTAATCTTAATTATCACTTACTAAGTAATTTATTCTTTTGAATGTAGATGTACTAGGTTGGAAGAAGCAGTGTTAATGACAATATTATGCTTCAGTATGTGTCCTTTAATTTTAACATTTATGCCCCATTTTAAATTTTAAGATGGACTATATATAGCTAGAAAAAGAGCAATCTTTATATATATATAAAATATTTAAAATATTTTAAATATATATTAATATTATACATATTATATATAATATATGCTATATATAACATATATGTTATATATAATATATAATATATATATTAAATATATATTAAAATATATATTAAAAATATTTAAAATATTTTAATATATATTTAAAATATATATAATTATATCACAATTTTCTTCTTCTGAGAAATAATCCTTTTAGACATCATCAGTATTTAATTTTTTAGCAACCCAATACTGATTATTGAATTAGTTTGTGTAGCATGTCATTTTTACTTTTACTTCATTGAAGAGATTTCTTCACTATTTAATAATAAATTCTTTTCCTCATAGCAGCTCTTTTTGGACTTCCTGTGCATTAAGATGAATTTAAAAGAAATACTTTATTGTGCTCTTTGCAAGTACAGCAGTATCATGACCTGTTTCTCATTTAATCTAGTTTGCTGCATTTAATTGCTATTAACCTTTGCAGAAACTGATCAGTGTTCAGACAGGCATGATTTTAGCCCTAGTGCTCAACACCCATAATGGAGAAAAATGTATTTCTCCCGCCTGCCTTTTGGCCTTCTATGTCCATTACTGGGAATAATTAGGAAAACTGTCAGAACTTTTGTAGCCTATTTAAGGTCTAGAGTATAATCTTACTGCTTTTTCACACCTTTACTTCACATTTTGCATATTTAATCTGATCATTCTTGGCACAGATGTTACATGTGACAAGCCCTTCTCTTCCATAGTCATCTGCTTCAGTTTAATTAGGAGAATGTTCTTTCTGATCTGTGTGCTTTGCCCTCCTGCAAACCCATGAGAAGCAGTGTTAGAGTCTTGTGCTCATTTGCTGACATGCTTAGATTTGGTAATGAGATGGAAGGACTCTTAATAGGCAACACCTTGGGTAATTGTATTTTGCAATCAGAAGATTTTTCACTTTAGACAGAAACTAATTTTTATGTACATTTAGACTTTTCAAAAAATCTTGTCATTACAACAATCACTTGCAAGTAAAGTATTTTAATGAATAATTTTTAGAATATAGAAAGCAGATTTGAGTTGACTTATTCCTTTTCTGTGGTTCCCTGCCCGGGGAGTAATTAACAACCACAGGACCCTGGAGTCAGGGTTGAGGTTGCCTGTTCTCCAGCCTACCTCAGTCATAAACTTGCCATATCTCCTCCTTCCTTCTGTACCAGAAACTGGTCAGCTATAAGATCAAAAGCCTTTTGTGACTCCCTTTTCCCTAATAATTGTAGTAGCGATAACTATAGCATCATAATTATAATGGTGCTTGGCTGTTTAAATATATCAACTCATTTATTCTTCATAGCAGTCCTGTGAGGTAGGAACTATTATGATCTTTTCTTTTATAATGGAGGAAACCTAAAGAATAACAGGCTTGCTTCATCACACAGATGGTTAAGGGTACAGTCAGATGAGGATTTGAACCTCATCAGTTTGGCTATAAGAGCTGTGGTCCTAATCACCTATCAAATAGACTAAACCAGAGGTTCATGGCATGACACCATATAGGCGAAAAGAAATACTGAACAATTTCCTAATGAATGTAGTAACCATTTGAAAAAAATAACGTATTCTGAATTGAAAGAAAAACTCATATATATTTTTTAAGCTTATTTATTTCTTTTGAGAGGGTGGGGGAGAGAGAGAGTCCTTCTATGAGCATGGAGCCTGATGCAGGGCTCTGTCTCACAAGTGTGAGATCATGACCTGAACTAAAATCAGGAGTCAGATGCTTAACTGACTACCACCCAGGCTCCCTGAAAAATGCATATTTTTATTTCACTTTTTTTTTTTTAATTTTTTTTTTCAACGTTTTTATTTATTTTTCGGACAGAGAGAGACAGAGCATGAACGGGGGAGGGGCAGAGAGAGAGGGAGACACAGCATCGGAAACAGGCTCCAGGCTCTGAGCCATCAGCCCAGAGCCTGACGCGGGGCTCTAACTCCTGGACCGGGAGATCGTGACCTGGCTGAAGTCGGACGCTCAACCGACTGCGCCACCCAGGTGCCCCTTATTTCACTTTTAAATATGCACAGTTATTAATGGGATATATGTGGTTGTTGACCACTGTACAACTGCTTAAACCTCAGAGTCAGATTGGACAAGCCACCTTCATTTCCTCATTCACATTGATTTTCACAAAGCACATGCTTTGTTTCATCAACTGCCAAAAACCTTCTTCTCAAAGATAAGGTGTCACTGAAAGGAATGTAGCACTATCTAATGTTGAAATTGTGGGCTATCTTGAACTAGTTGTTCATGTAGTATCTGACAATTAACTTAGAAAATTAAAAATCTCCCATAGTACTCTGTGAATTTGATGTGGTGCCTTAGCAATAGAGGAACCATGTAAGCCCTTGCTACTAAGAAATACAGTATGTGGACCAACAGTATTGATATCTCCTGGGAGTTTGGTAGAGATGCAGAATCTCCAGCTTCACTCTGTACCTAGTGAGACTCAGACTGGATTTAACAAAAATCCTTTCATGATCATATGCTCAGTCGAGTTTGAGTTGCATTGGTCTAAACATCCTAAGCCCATCATTCAAGACAGGAATACATTTTCTTCCTTTAACACACATCCTACTTTTCAGTTGTTTTCATGCCTTTGTTCACTAAACTCCTTGGACTGCCTTTATTCCTTTTCCTTCCATCGATCTCTGAAAGACTAAAGGCCACACATTCTATTGATGTGTGGTTTGTTTGCAGCTTTTCATAAGATTCCTTCACTGTGAATCCTTGAACTGAAGACAATTTTGTTGGTGAACATTTTTTTCCTGATGAGTGATTCTAAACAAGGGTCTGTGACTGAAATTATTAAAACTACATTTTGAAAGAATCAGGGCCTCTTTCCTGTCTGTCATGGTGCATTTGAGTTCTGGGTTGGTATTTGTCTTTTTTGGGTAAATACCTAATGTGTGATTACTGGATCATAGGGTGTTTCTATTTTTAATTTTTTGAGGAACCCCCATATTGTTTTCCACAGTTAGCTGCATCAATTTGTATGCCTACCAACAGTGCATGAGGATTCCTTTTTCTCCACATCCTCACCAACACTAGTTGTTTCTTGTGTTTTTGATTTTAGCCATTCTGACAGGTGTGGAAGTGATAGCTAATTATGTTTCTGATTTGCATTTCCCTGATGATGAGTGATGCTGAGCATCTTTTCATGTGTCTGTTGGCTACCTGAATGTGTTCTTTGGAGAAATGTTTGTCCGTGTCTTCTCATTTAAAAAAAAAAAAACATTTTTTTTTTTTAATGTTTTTTTTTTGGGGGGGTGTGGGGAGAGAGAGTCAGAGGCAGGGCACGAGCAGGGGACGGCAGAGAGAGATGGAGACATAGAATCAGAAGCAGGCTCCAGGTTCCGAGCTGTCAGCACAGAGCCTGACATAGGGCCCGAATTCACAAACTGTGAGATCATGACCCAAGCCAAAGTCGGATGCCCAGCCAACTGAGCCACCCAGGCGCCCCTCTTCAGCTTGTTTTTTACTTGGATTATTTGTTTTTTGGGTTGTATCAGTTCTTTATATATTTTGGATACTACCCTTCTGTCAGACATGTCATTTGCAAATCTCTCAGTAGGTTGCCTTTTAGTTTTGTTTTTTGTTTTTTTTTTTAGAGTGCGAGCAGGGGAGAGAGGCAAAGGGAGAGAGAATCTTTTTTTAAGTCTACTAGAAATTTTTTTATGTTTGTTTATTTTTGTAGAGAGAGAGCAACAGAACATAAGCAGGGGAGGGCAGAGAGAGAGAGGGAGACATAGAATCCAAAGCAGGATCCAGGCTCTGAGCTGTCAGTCAGCACAGAGCCCAACGCAGGGCTTGAACTCCCAAACCGTGAGACCATGACCTGAGCCGAAGTTGGACGCTTAACCGACTGAGCCATCCAGGCACCCCTATTGGTAGATTTTTGATTACCGATTTAGTTTTATAGCTGGTTATCAGTCTGTTCAAAGTTTCTATTTTTTCTCATTTTAGTTTGGGTAGGTTATGTGTTTCTAGGAATTTATCCCTTTCTTCTAGGTTGTCCAATTTGTTGGCATGGAGTTTTTCATAATATTCTCTTAGAATTGCTTGTATTTCTGTGACGTTGGTTGTTTCTCCTCTTTCATTTGTGATTTTGAGGTTTGTTTTTTTTTTTGAGTCTGGCTAGAGGTTTATCAATTTTGTGGTTTTTAAAAATTTTTTTTTAATGTTTTTATTTATTTTTGAGACAGACAAAGATAGAGTGTGAGTGGGTTAGGGGCAGAGAGAGAGGGAGACACAGAAGCAGAAGCAGGCTCCAGGCTCTGAGCTGTCAGCACAGGGCTCGAACTCATGAGCTGTGAGATCGTGACCTGAACCAAAGTCGGACGCTCAACCGACTGAGCCACCCAGGCGCCCCTATTTTATGTTCTTTTGAGAACCAGCTCCTGGTTTCATTGATCTGTTCCTTTTTTTTTTTTTTTTTTTTTCGTTTCTGTATCATTTATTTCTCTCTAATCTTTATTATTTTCTTCCTTCTGCTGGTTTCAGGTTTTTGTTTTTCTAGCTTATTTAGGTGTAAGGTTAGGTTGAGATTTTTCTTCTTGAGGCAGACCCGTTATAAACTTCCTTGTTAGGACCACTTTTGCTGCATCCCAAAGATTTTGGACTGCTCTCTGGTCATTTTCATTTGTTCCCATGGAATTTTTAACTTCTTTCATTTCTTGATTGGCCCCCCTTCATTGTTAGGAGCAGGTTATTTAACCTCTATGTATTCTCTTTCCTGATCTTTTCTTGTGTATTGTAGTCAGAAAGGATGCCTGGTGTGATTTCGATCTTTTTTAATTTGTTGAGACCAATGTTTTGTGATCTAATATGTGGTCTGCTCTGGAGAATGTTGCGTGTGCACTTGAAAAGAATGTATGTTCTGCTGTTTCAGGATGGAATGTTCTGAATATTTAAATATTTATGTTTATATATGTTAAATCTGTCTGGTCCAGTGTGGCATTCAAAGCCACTGTTAATTTTCTGTTTGGATAATCTGTCCATTGAGGTAAGTGAGGTGTTAAGGTCTTCTACTGTTATTCCATTACTGATTAGTTCCTTTATGTTTGTTATGAACAGTTTTATGTATTTGGGTGCTCCTATATTGGGCGCATTTTTATGTCTTCTCGTTGGATTGTTGTCTCTATGAATTTGACTATTGATCCCTCATATAAGTAGAATTATGTAGAATTTGGTTTTTTTATTACTGGCTTTTTCACTTAGCATAATATCTTCAAGATGTATGCATTTTGTGATGTGTCAGAATTTCCTTTTTGAGGCTAAATAATATTCCATTTTGTTTATCCATTTATCCATTGATAAGACATTTGGGTTGTTGTCACTTTTTGGCTAATGTAAATAATGTTGCCATGACCATAGGTGTACAAATCTGAGTTCCTCCTTCCAGTTCTTGTACATGTATACCCAGAAATGGAATTGCTCTATCAAAGGATAATTTTATTTTTGTAATCATTTTGCATTTGGATTTTGAATTTAGTATGATTAATCTTATTTTATTATGATTGTCCTCTTTTATTGTCCAAGAGATTAACCCCTCTTAATACTATTTCAGACATTCAAGCTGGTTATGTACTTTAATAAGAAAACAAAGAATTATACTGTTTTTACTTTATTCTATGTTTTGAGTTACTTTTTATGTTTTAGTAATCTGTACATCCAACACGGGGCTCGAACTCACGACCCCACAATCAAGAATTGTATGCCAATCGAGCCAGCTAGGTGCCCCAAGAATTTTTTTTATTATTTATTGTTGTTTTTAATGTATGTTTATTTTGAGAGAGAGCATGGGGAAGGGGCAGAGAGAGAATCCCAAGCAGACTCCTTGCTCTGCAGAGCCTGGCATGGGGCTCAATCTCATAATTGTGAGATCACGACCTCAGCTGAAATCAAGAGTTGCATGCTTAGCCAACTGAGCTACCCAGGTATCCCCACTAAGAATTTTTTTATAGGCTAGATTTTGAGTTGGGAATCTCATGAGAAGATTTTGAGTTTCATATGGAGCTTCAGTTTACTGTAGCTTGTTTGCTTTGTTTTGTTACAGAAATAATATTGTCATGGTGAGTCTAAAGGCAGATGAACAACGTAAAGTGGTTTAGATGTTTCTGGAGATTAAAATGCTATGAAAAATGTTAGTTTTTAATTATTTGCAGTTTTTCATAAATATCTCTGTTTGGTATTCCCAATAAAATTTGCTTACGAGATTATTTTGGCAGTTTAGCTAACAGACTAGGTGCTGGTATTTTAATGCCTATTCACAAATTGTTTTTGCATTGACAACTTTCAGTACTAAACTGTTGATTATTTTAGCAGCTTGGGGAAGGAATCTTTCTCAAATACGTGATTCTCTGCCTTCCTAAAGAATACCTAATCTAACCTTGATGATTCAAGTTTATTAATTGAAACATCAACATTAAACAGTGTGTTCATGTTCTGTTACTAAAGCTGTGTGATCCACTACTGAAATGTTTTTGGATGTTTTGAGTTGTCTGCTTTTCTTTTTACTGGTAGCCATTTTTTTGTTGTTGACAGTGGGCCTGCCTGAATAGCCTTACTTCCCAAACTAACTTGTTATATTTATCTAGTATGGTTTTGGAAACTAATTAACCAGGCTTGATGAGTAAAATAGAATAAATGCATTTGTGAGTGAAAATGTCATTTTCCATGTCAGGATCATAAGACTTGGTATGAATTGGCTACTCAGAGAACTTACAACCTATTTTCTGGTTTTGAATTACTGAGTAGGTGATTTTTCTTAGCTCATGAGCTCTTATGTCTCATTATAACATCAGAATTCTACTCTTGAATCCCTTTCCCCTTTTATTAGGTAATAGGTGGTTAGAAGATACAGAATAATAGGGTTATCATTGCCAAATTACATATGGCTTTAGAAAGTATAAAGGCAAGAGAAAAAAGGTATGCGTTGCTTCGTACCCTTCTACCTGATGTTTAACGTGTCAGATTAGGTTGGTCTAAGTCTAGCACTTGAGCAACAGACTTGTTAGCTGGTTCATGGGAGCAGTAAACTGGTATAGGCTCTAAGTTATTCCAAAACGGAAAAAAGGTTATGAGATTTTTGGTTCCGTTATATTTTTGATCCTTAGAAAGTTGAGTTTTATTATAAGTATCTGTCATCAAGAATTTTGATAGTGGAGCTTCAAGACCTTTCCTTTTTTCTTTTCCATTATTTTCTTAGATAGTATTTGAAAATATGAGGTTTTATGCTTTTTTCCAAGATAATTGGGAAAATTGTGTTCATTATCATTTTATATGTACTTCTTTAAGCAGATTCATTGTTCAAATATTGCTGCTGGAAGCCCTAAATCTGGCAGCTAATGTGGCACAGAATTAAAATTTATTGTCCTAAATACTAGGGTTAGCAGATTCAACTACTGTATCATTTTACTGTACCTACAGATTTAAAAGCTGTCTAGATCTTAGTTACTTGAAGACTTAATATTCTTGAAGTATATTCCCCAATTTCTCAGTCCCTCATTAGGTTATATCTATTTTGTTTTTGTGCAGTGAGCAGTTTCCTCTTGACTGTGACCACCAGGGGATTGAAAAGCATGTGCAGACTCATTATGATCAGAATGTTTTAAATTTTGACTCCTTTTTATTGTGAGTTAGTAATACAGTTTAGCAGTTAAAGAAAAAATCACCTCAAATAGGCCACTATGGAGACCACAAAGTATCACTTCCATGCACCCTCTACCACACTTTTCTGACCAAGAGCTACTTTGAGTTTGGGTCAAGGTCGATCTTCAGCTTATCAGTAAATGTAACCTCTTTTAATCTTACTGAAGATTAAAACTTGTTTTTCTGTGTTGGTATCTATTTCCTAGTTTGAAAACTTTATGAATAAAGGAAACAGGGATTATCTTAATGTTACCACACTGAAAAAATATGTACATAGTGTAGTATTTAACAGGGAATCATATGTAAACAAAAATATTTTCTCATGTGATGAATATGAAAAAAAAAAAAAAGATCTCCCTTACCCTTTCTTGGACTGTTTCGGAAGCAATAATCAGAGTAATAGCCAGGTAACCTCTCCTACCTCCCACTTCTGATAAAAGAACTCAGTTTGTCTTTTGTTTCCTTAGAATTTCACACTGTATACACTTTGTTGGTACCTTTTCCCATGACAGACTTGATTGCTTAGCCCATTTGTAGGGGCTCTGGAACAAGCATAACTACCCAGCAATATAAGGACTTTCATCAGTGCCTGGTATACCTGTTTATGTATTGTTCATGACATGAGAGCAGTCAACAGCTGCTCAGAGGAAGAAAGCACATGGGCACTTTATGGCGATGTGGTTGGCTTTTGATGTGACGTGAGTCTATATTTGGCTGTTGATGTAGCTCATGCAGATCTCTAAAAAGTGACCACAGGGATGTGGGCATGGAAATCCAAGCCAGCATTTGCTTTGATTCAAACTCAGATTTATATATAGGTTTTTAGCAATTTTCCTTGGCAATCTGTCAGACACTTAATACTGAATTTCCTTCTTTAACAACAGAGTGATGAGGCCTGTAGTTTGGTACATTCTTTGCTTTATCATAGTTTTCCAGTTCGATTTGCCTGTGTTTGTGCCCCCAAGAACATACACATGCAAAGTCATATTTTACTAGTTTTCCTTGATAATTTCTGTGTATCATGTGACGGGATGTAGGTTACAAATTCATTGAATAATAGGAAACAATGCAATCTTAAAATTTTTATGAAAGTGGTGATCTAGTCTAGTGTATGGAACAATAAAAAGTCAAAAGGTTACCTACACGTAATAGGTTTAAACAAGTTTATGGATCCGTACTTTATATACAGGTGTGGTACATTCTTCCACTAAATACTGCTTTTATTTCAAGAAGACTTAGTCCATACTGAATGCTTTTAATGTTTATTTTGGGGGGGGGGGTGGACACGGGCGAGGGGCAGAGAGAGAGAGGGAGACACAGAATCTGAACGGGCTCCAAGCTGTCAGCACAGAGCCTGACACAGGGCTCGAACCCACAAACTGTGAGATCATGACCTAAGTTGTGAGATCATGACCTAAGCTGAAGTTGGATGCTTAACCGACTGAGCTACCCAGGCGCCCCATGGTGAATGCTTTTAAAATGGACTTTTAAACCTTTATGTGAAAACTAATTGGTAACGGAAGTAAAATTTTAAAAAGTATAATCTCGATTCCTTTGTACTGTGTTTGAATTAAAGAACATTCAGTTTCTCTCTTCTCAAAAGTTGCAAAATTATGTTTTGCCTAGGAAGATGAACATGTGCCCACTGCTCCCGATCCTCCAAGTGAGCATTTACGTGGGCATGGAACAGGCTTCTGCTTTGATTCCAGGTAATTTTTCTTTTCCTTTTGTAGAGCTTGGATTATGTAGATGGGTGGTTCTCAAAGTATGGTCCCTAGAAACTTGTTAGAAATGTATATGATCGGGGCTGTACCTGGACCTTCTCAACCCAAAACTCTTGGTGTGGGTCCCAGGAGTATGTGTTTTAACATGCCTTCCTGGTGATTCGGATGCATGCAATCCTTTAAGAAGCAGTGCTCATGAATACTCGTAGTGGTCAAACTGAATGAATACTGTAGGCACATTATAAGTTCTGTTAATCTTTATAGTTTTACAAAAGGCATTTTCTGTTAAAAATTGAGGAATTCTTGTCACTAAGCTTCATTTTACATAATGTGATTGCATTTTGGGGCTTTTAATGGAAAAGTTTTTGTCAGTCTAATTGTAAAACTCCATTGAGAGGCTTTAACAGTGGTTTATTACGTAACTGTCAATAGCAAGCGTTTAGAAGCAGAGGTTTCTGGAGTAAGTGAAGACTTTCAAGGTAAGTTTAGTGTGAAATATCGGCTTACGTAGATAATCTTCAGGATAGATGTTATATTTATTGCTGTTCAGAAATTTTACTTTTTGGAAATAGTAATTCTTTCATTTTTCTTTTTCTTCAAGCTTTGATGTTCACAAGAAGTGTCCCCTCTGTGAATTAATGTTCCCTCCCAACTATGATCAGAGCAAATTTGAAGAACATGTTGAAAGTCACTGGAAGGTGTGCCCAATGTGCAGCGAGCAGTTCCCTCCTGACTATGACCAGCAGGGCTTTGAAAGGCACGTGCAGACCCATTTTGATCAGAATGTTTTAAATTTTGACTAGTTACTTTTTATTATGAGTTAGCAATATAGTTTAACAATTTAAAAAATCACCTCCAATAGACCACTATGGAGACCACAAGGTATCCCTTCCACGTACCCTCTACCACACTTTTCTGAACAAGCGCTGCTTTGGAGTTTTGTGTTACTAGGGTCAATCTTCAGCTTATCAATAAATATAATTGTAACCCCTGTTAATCTTACAGCTTAAGAAAACTTTTTCTGTGTTTGTATCTTTATTTATTCCCCAGTTTGCAGAACTATATGAATAAAGGAAATGGATTGTTTTAATGTTACCACACTGAATATATATGTGGAGTGTGTGACTTAGCATAATATTTACAAGTTTCTGTTGACCTTGTTGATTGAGCATGACTACTAAATATTATGTAATAAAAATAATTTATCATAAGTGTGGCAAAATAATTATTTGAATACAGAAACTTCCATAATTTAACCCACGAAAGGATTTTTTTTAACTTTCTTTAAAAATGGAGCTGCATGTAGAATCAGCTCACATGCTTGCAGTATAGCAAATACTTTTTGATATTTGAAATGTTTGCTTTAGGAATAGAAGGCATATTTTGCTAATTTTATGACCAAAACATTTTAGAATGACTTGAGTGATTATTTTTAAGCCATCTTGAAGTTGTATTTCTGTCTAATGGGAAAATGGAACAAATACACCAGTGCAGTTGTTTCGTAACAACTGTTTCATAGAAAGGATCAACTAAACAGTGGTGTTTGTGGCATAAAATCACAAAAAGTGTATCCGTAACTTTTCCACATTTTCCTGATGGAGGAGAATTTTGAAAGAAGATTCTCAGTAAGTGATTGAAAATGTGATGTATAAATGCAAATCATTGTGTTCATTGTGTCTCTATGTAGTATTCTCATTAACATTAAAGAGGACACATTTTTGGAGATGTGTAATTTCATTGTCAAATTTATTTACGATAGCTTTTAAGTGTAAACATCATTAACATCTTTTTTTTTTGGTCTGGGCTGTTAAGTTTCCAAACAGTGTTCCTCTTAAAATATGAATGGTAAGAATTTACTGTGATTTTGCTTCTTTTGTAGTTACCAAAATGTTTAAGCTTAAGCAAGGTAGCTGGGATGTTAACCTTATAATCCGCGTGGTGGCATTTCGGTGTGCTGTGTGTGAACTGCATTCACATCGTGTCGCTTGTGTTGGTTTCTGAAAGCCGAAGTTGTATTGTTGTTGGAATCCTTGAAAAAGAATTGTGAGTGCAGGGCAAGACGGGCTGTGGCAGACTAGAAGGCAGCAGTAGCCGAGACGCCCCCGGCTCACCTTCCCGGGAGGCGGACGTGCGGGTAAAACACGTTCAGTGGGGGTAGTCTCAAGCTGCGTCCGTTCGTTACGGAGCAAGCCAACCTACGAGTATCCTCCCCGTGTCAGGGTGGTAACGGACACTACTGAAAATACAGAGCCCTGTTTGTTTTGGGTCAGAGGCAGTTTATTTTAAATGATTTCATTTACATTTATAAGCAGCTTTTCTTGACAGCAATTTTGATTAAGTTGCCTTCAGTTCTAAAACAAACCTCTGTTGCTTTCAAACTTAATGTGCTCTGTCCCCAACAAAACATATGAAAATATAATTTAAAGCACAGTTTTCACAGACACAGTACGATACATTCACTATACACGGTATAACAAAATATTCCCATCCTTACCTGTTTAGTAATACTGTCACAAGGAATAAGTAAATAGAAATTGAATTTGTTTTATAGTTGAAAGAAATTTAACATGCACAATGACTATTTTATGACTGTTTAGCTGTTGAACTACTGATCCAGCCTACATTTCTTGCACTAGAAGGAGCAAAGCTAAATAATGATTGCTGGCCTAAAAAAATTTTGGTCAATTATAGGTAGATATGAAGTATCCAAGCAGGGCCTTCTTATGCACCAACTAGTTGCTTCTCATTGTCTGGATCACCCTTTTTCAACCTAGAACACTGTATATTCAGGACCAAGACCACTCTTCAGAGATCTGAGGAAATTTTTCGAGGGCAGTGTCTTTAGAAATACTTTAAAATCCCTCATTATGAGGGATCGACAACTGAAGAATATAGAAGCTTACCCATCTGGCCAGTCATCCTTTCAGACTGTGTGAAGAATTGAGGAGGGACACCTGCTTCCCAGCTGTAAGACTTTCGTCAAATGGGAACACGGAAAGTTATTTTGTAAGCAGTTCGAGTTTGCTTTTCACCAGTTTTGTGGGCAGTTAGCCATCTCAGAGCAATTTTTATTGCATAATGAGGCAGTTGGTAAACTCTTGCATGTTTAAGGAATAGCACTTGGGAGAAAAGAACACTCAAGGCATGATGGTATTGTTGGTGAGAAAAACTTCAGGAATGGTCCAGACGTAGGTCACTCTAATGGGTCATATTAGTCACTCTCTGACCACCTGCCACAAGAAGCACTTAATTGTCAATAAGGCTCAATTTCGTGTTTCGGCAAAATGTTTTATAAAGCTAAACAGACGTTGCCAATGGGAATACAGACCTCTACAATGTGATGGGAAAAGTGCCTTCAAAAAAAATGTCTAAAAACAATGAGCGTGAAGAAGAGGCAGTTGGGGGGTGGCGTGGGGGGATCTTAACAAAAATGTTCTCTTTGAAACGTGCTTGTCATTTTCTTATTTGCAACCCATAGGTTTGTTAGGGCAGTGGTTGCAAGAATTGGCAACACATAAAACATTAACTCTGTTGGCAATAGAGAACTACAAAGTGCTTTAAAACTTCACCTAAAGATGAAGATAGAACTAAATTTCACACACACAAAATTTGCACTTAAGTATTTCAAAGTGTTTTCTAACAGATTTCAGGGAAAAGTATTTCACTAAACTGGTATCTTGGTCCACAAGTATCAACAGGCATAAACTGAATCCCTTGCACCCAGCAGGCACTCCATGAATGTGTGTGAAATTAATGAGTGAACTGAATAGACTATTTTGTACAAAAATGCCATTTATAACACAAATGATTGGTAAGTCAGATGGCAAGATTTTCAGCTTTTTAAGGGGCAGAAGGATTTGCAAGATAATATAAAACACAAAGCACACCTTTTACGTATGTTATTTAAATATGAAAATACTTTTAGCATATTATGTTAAACATTCTTATTTATATTTCCATTACCTAAAGTCTTTCTACTCACAAATACTAACTCCATTATGTAAGGCATGGTAACCAGTTTGATAATGAAGGTATTATTTTGGTTTTGAACATAGTGAGTTGATGTGTTGAAAAACTTCAATCACATTACAATCTTGGGGGAAAAAAAAAATCTCAGTGCCAGCCCCTCCTCCCCCCAGTTGATATCACTGCAATACAACCGAATAATATGCAACATGCCCTCAATCTTACTTTCTGTTGGGGGAAATGTGCTGAAGAACCTAGAGCTTTTTCTGTTTAGCACCTTATATCAAAGTAATGAAAATGGGTATGATGATGACATGTGCAAATGTACAAAATCATTAACTCTACAAAGATACATCATTCCAAAATTACAGAAAAGTTTTAAAGCATGCATTTAATTCTTTAAAGGGTTGCTGAATGCTTCCCCTGCAAAAAGGTGGCTGTTTTCAAAATCAGCAACTGCTGGTGAGGGTTTCTTGGCACAGTTGGGGACCAGCATGTTATTGCTGCATCTTCCTGATAATCTCAGCCGACACCGGGGGGTGGAAATTGATTGTGTGGTGCCGCAGGCCCTGAGCTGTCTTGTAACTCTTACCACAACGACATTTGAATGGTTTGCGGACGCGGATCTGTGTTCTGTGACCATTCTTAGCGTGGTACTTGATGCCATTCACATTCTGTGGAGAAGACAAAACGTCACCGATTAGATGCAACCAAGATGTCAGACTGGGGAAAACCTCGGTGTGGGTCTGGATTACAATGGACGTCTCCTGGATGGCAGGTGTGTACAGGGTAGGCTTTGCCTGAGCTCTAGTGCCAGCAGCCTGATGTGATCGTGGGCCGTGCAGAGTGGGTCATTTACTCTGACAAATTTTACATAGACTATGTAGTCGAGACTGTAGAAGGAAGCACAGTGAGTTCCTCTGCCTAGAACTTTACTTCCTTTCTGGATCATTTTTTCCACTTGGAAGAGCGTTAACAACAAACAGTCATCTAAACATAGCCTCAGGATGACCAAAAAACTGTCTTTCGAAAGAAGACACAGGGCAGTAGAGTTCAAGATCTATATAAATCCCTGATGCGGAAACTCACCTCAGTGTTTTGCTTCCAGACGGCTGGAATAACCTACCTTACCTGGAATTTTCGTCCATTTTCTACTTTGCATTAAGGCAGGAGGGTCTCTGCCACAAATCTTGCCCCAAATCATGCCGTGACAGTTGTGTGTGTTAAGCACCCGTGGACAGACTGAACATTTATGTGCTGCATTCCAAACATAGGTTATGGAAGTCTCAACAATGTAAGAGTTCCAAAGTCCACATTCTGGATTTCTACTAAGACTCCATGCTTTGAATCACTCCACGGACTTAATTTACTATTGCTCAATCCCAATTAAATGGTGAGAACACGGGCATTGAGTGATGAAAGATTTAAGTAAAAATAAATGGCCTAAAAAAATTAGATGATTAGGTGATATTAGAGCATAGGTTCTCAACACCCAGGTCTGCTACTGCCAGATTTGGGGAGTAAAGGAGGACAAAAGAGCGAGCTTGAAACAAAGACGGGAGAACAGGTCGTCAGAAGAGTGGGCCGTTTCCTGAAGTATTACATGAATCTGATTCCACTGAGCCTAGTTCTAAACCCAACTCGGATTCCAACATAGCAGTCTTGAACTTTACTCCTCTAAGATGCCCTTCCTGAGCTCCCAGGTACAGGGACGGCCTGCTGTTCCATGGGCATCTAGGGCAGTACCTGGCCCGTAGTAGATGCTCCATAAGCATCTGTGAGTGGCGAATTTGTTAGAACGTGGTTCACTATTCTGGAATAAGTTGAGTTGCCATTAAAATGGGTTCAGTGATTATTACTATTTACATTCCCCTCTTAGAGATCCATAATGCACATTATCCTGCTTGACTTAGTTGAACCCAGGGGTGCCAAACAGCAATCAGTTGGCTGTGTTCAGAGCCTGACTGACGGTTGTCCGTGGAGTCAAAGCACAAGGACAAACACCCTTTGCCCTGGACACCGGGTTCTGGGGCGTCTGCACCTTTGTTTCTGTCCATCCCGCATCAATCCCTCCATGCGGGACAAGGGAACCCCTCCCTGTTCTAGAGGCATGTTGGGGAGAACCTGCTGCTGCAGCAGGGACAGAGGGAGAGCAGTGACAGTGGCAGAATCAGGCCCATTAAGATGAGGGGTAGACTGCCCCTGCCGGCCTCCTGCTATTCCAGCCACCCCAGCACAAGCCGAAGGATGCGAGTGGAGCCAGCTGCGTATCCCAGCCCGAGCTGGCATCTTTCTGCCACCGCATGAGGCACCCAGGTAAGAACCACCTAGCTGGTGCCAGGCAACCCACAGAACCACGAAGGACAACAGTTTTAAGGTACTTGAAATAATTAAGTTTTTAAAAACATTAGGAAAGCACCACTGGTTTTCTAAGTAACAATACGGTAGGAAGTTTCCTGGCTCGCAAAGACTAGAAATTTGCGTCCGTCCCTCGCTGACATCCCATTTACTAAAAGATCAACAGATACATTCACTGAGCACCTAGTGGGGTCCTTTTCCGTAGATGGAAGGGTGACTCAAACATTTCATGTCCTCGTTTCCACAGGGAATTTGTAAAATGGATCATCAAAAATCAAGAAAATAGAGGGAACCAAAACTAACTACCTTTGACTAGCAAGCAAAACAGCATGGCGACTCCCAGCAGGAACAGGGCTTAGATACTCCATCCAGGCCTGAGTTTTTACAACTCATTAGGTGAGAAGTCTCAAACCCGAAATTGCTAAAGCCGCAAGAAGCCAGTCCAACATGACCGGATCCAGAGTTCGGCAGGAGAAGGACAAGGCCAGGGCGGAGGGGATTTCAGCAGGTCTGTGGTCTGTTCCTCGCTTGAATGTAAACATGGTGGTGTGAGTCTGGCCGTGAGAGACTGTGAGGAAAACACCGCTAACTCCATACATTTGCTTTATTACTTTGGAAAAATGAGTAAGCCACTTGCACATTTGGAAACACGTGGCTCTTCCAGGGTTGGCCAAAGGACCTAAAAAACCTACCTGACCCGTCTCTCTCTTTGTCGCCGTGATTTCAAATGTTCACGAGTGTCAGTGGGATACCCTGTCACACGTTAGTGCAAGCTCTAATGAGATTCAAGATTTGCCCCATCTGTTCATTCACAGATAGCAATGGGAACTTTCACTTTTCTAACACTTGAGGTTAAAAAAGATTCACGGACATTTATATATAATTGCAGAGAGTCTAAAAGAAGTTTGGTCTTTCAGAAATATTAACTAAAATAGGTGATGGCAGGCGACTTGAAAATGAAATGCTTAAATCCTCTGGTCTCGGGAAAGAGGAAAGGGAGTTGATCTTTGAATTTTTTTGTTTGTTTGTTTACATTTATTTATGTTTGAGAGACAGAGCGTGAGTAAGGGAGAGGCAGAGACAGAATCTGAAACAGGCTCCAGGCTCTGAGCTGTCAGCACAGAGCCCGACGCGGGACTCGAACCCACAAACCGTGAGATCATGACCTGAGCCGAAGTCGGATGCTTAACCGACTGCGCCACCCAGGTGCCCCGGGAGTTCATCTTTAAAAAGGGAAAGAAGAAAAGGCGGGGGGGGGGGGGGGGCAAGGAAGGTCAGTAACATGAAGAGCTTCTCATGCTGAGTATTTGAGGTGTCCTGTCTTACCCAGTACTCCTGTTTTAGATGAAATGGACACTGAGAAGGTGAGTGAAGCAGGTAAATGATAGGCTTGGGATGGGAACCCAGGGATGCCGGAATCCAGAGTAGTCCACATTTCTCCCAGAATTCCACATACCTGAAGTGCTAGGTACTTACTATGTAGTACAACCAGCTGGTGGTCTTTGAAAAATCGTACAAGTTGGGAAGGATTGGGACACTCCATCTGGAGAAAACGGTCAGTAACCTATGGTGGTCTGACACAGGGCTGGCATGTGCCAGAAGGCAGGGAGGAGGCAGCAAGGGGGCACAGGCAGGCAAGGGTGGCATCAGCTCATTTCCATGCCAGGTTCTACCATCAGGAGCTACCTGCCCTGATGAGGGAATAGAACCGGTCAATGCACAACGAACAATTCAGACCTCTTCTCCAAATTCCAGTCCAGATCAAATCATGAAACCTAAAGTCTGGACGCCAAGCTGGGCCACTGTGTCCTCGACAGTATTTGATTTTTACAGTCCGCACTCAGACCCGAATAACTACAGTATGTGACATGTGGCCTTGATATAAAAACTAACTTTCAGTTCCCCGCAGGCCTTGATGCTCTACATAAAGGAGAGGATGAAATCACTTGGGGATTTGATAAGGAAGAAAAATTAAACGAGCTGGGGTTGGAGGGGGTGGTGATGTTAGAGTGGAAAGTAAAGCCACCTGTAGCAGCGTGGTGACACCAACCAGCCTGAGAGCTGAAATGGAAGTCACTCCCCCACTGGACTCCGCATGGCCGCACATACAACGTCCAGGATGAGTCAGGTGGGAGTCACATCTTTAAAGTCCCTTTATTAAAGCAATCTGTGTCGAGGGTAGATAATTGTACAAATGTAGAAAATGCATAAAAAAAGAACAGGTTAATCACTATTGAACATCTGAGCTACCTCCGTCCAGCATTTTCCCCATGAGAGATCTATCATAGGAGATTGGAGTCTCCCATCATTATGTTTTTTTTTTGAAAGAAGGATTTTGAGGGCATCGTTTTATTCCATTGCCCTACTGTTAGAAATTTAGTGTTTCCTAAATTTGTGCTGTCATAGTGTGATGAACATCCTTGTATATCAATCTCTGCATCCCTGACGATGTGCTTGGGATGCATTTCTAGGAGACTATGGAGCTAAGAATATGGACTTTTTTTTTCTTTTTCTTTCTTTCTTTCTTTTTTTTTTTGAAGTTCTGATTATTTACTGCCAAGTTGCTTTCTGGAAAGGTTGCCTGTTATACCCCCACCAGGGCTTCTGATGGGACAGTTAGGAGAGACAAGGAGATTTAGATCCGCCGAGGGAGAGAAGGGCTGATGTGGCCTTCCCGGAAAACCTCGAGCTCACACCTGCCTGGCTGTGTATCTGGACATGAGAGGCCGCCTTCACGCTTTCTTCACGATGCTGAAACCACCAAAGTTCTCCATGTAGCAGAGGGACCCTTCCAGAGAAAGTGCAGGGGACAGCTTGTCCTGTTGCCTATTTCTTAAAAAATACCCTTAATTCTAACAACTCTAATATTTAAACTTATCAAAGGCAAAAAAACCTCAAAGCACCACAGCCCATCTTTTAAAGCCATTCCCAGTTACAAGCTTGGGGAGTCCTCTCTCTCTTGCCTGCAGTCAGAAGAAGAGTGTGGGTTGCACCAAGGTGGATGGGATCAGTTATTCCAGGTCTGAAACGTGTCTGGGACAAATCCAAAATCACGTTACTGCTCTGGGCTCCTGGTGGTTGGCTGGGGGCGGGGGGGGGGGGGGGGGGAGGCGTTGTCTTCTTCCCCATACATTTTGCCTCTGCTCCTTTATCCTCAGAGTATCTACTTGTCCAAGCCCTGTGACCGATGCTGAAGGGTCAATGAGCTGTGTGGACCCTTGGGGTGAAAAGCTAGTAAGTGCTCTCTCCAGTGGTATGAACAGAGCGAGTAGAAAGGTCAGGGGAGGATCGAACTTCAGTTGGGGAATCGGCGCCGGGAAACTTGGTACGGCCTCCCCCAGAGGAGGTGGCAGTTGAGCCGTGCCTTGAGAAGTGAGGGGAATTCAAATGAGAAGTGCTGATGGAGAGAGGAGGGAAAGGGAGCACCCCAGGCAAAGGGATTATCTGGGAAACAACATGGAGACTCGGCTGTCCTGCCGGGCCCCTCTCCCTTGGCCAACTCAGCATGAAGTCTAGAAAGTTAGGGACGTCACCTCTCTGTTCTGCAAATGCTGGGAAGTGGTGAGAAGCACTGATCTGGGGTCGGTGCCCAAGCGGCTAACGGGTCAGAGACTCCCTGCCAACAGCGGACGAGTCTGAAGAGAGCCCTGGGAACGAACAACAAGATGGCACCACTTCTGGATTCTGCCTGACGCCACAGCACAGCCGCTCATTAAACCTGCCTCAAGCCAAGACCCAATCGGACCGTCGCGCAGTAAATAAGAGGCAGGAATTACACCAGAGCTCACCGCTGCCCTGCGGCCAGTAACTTCCCAGCAGAAAGAGTCAAACCGAAGCTTGAAAGGAGTATGACCACGCTTCCTCAAGCACTCGGTTAGAAGTAGTTACGTGTTTGTTCTTGGCCCACGTAGCATTACTCGGCATTCTGGCCCAGAAAAGGAAACTCACACTTCCCTCATGGAAATCAGGACCACTAATTGCCACCCGGGGTCATCTGTCAGCTGGAGGTACTGAGTCAGGCAGCCTCCGCAGCCCGAGCTTCACTCAATTTTCTTTTGGCCTTACGTGCAGAAAGAACACTCAAGTCCCCAACCACCCAGATGCAGACAACTACAGGAGGAATTGCTGGAAACCCAAGAGAAAAATTACAGCCAAAGAATAATGGCAGGAAAACAGGTGAGGTGGGGAAGCGGGCGGAGAAGGAATGAAGGGGGCAGGGAAGCCTGCAGAGAGGGGCATCTGGAAAGCAGGCAGGAATCAATGAGCGAATTCTCGGTCTAGCTTTGTCCACTTTGAAATAAATAGAGAAGGAAAACTCTCTTTCTGCCACGCAAGAGCTACCCTCTGGAAAAATGGGCCTGTCTGACAATCCCTTGGCTTTCTGGCCTCCCGAGGTAACAGCCTCCTTGCCTTTCCTACTCTGCCTTCCATGCCTCTGACGTAGAAAATGTGTGTCCGGGGGGCGCCTGGGTGGCTCAGTCGGTTAAGCGTCCGACTTCGGCTCAGGTCATGATCTCGCGGTCCGCGAGTTCGAGCCCCGCGTCGGGCTCTGTGCTGACAGACAGCTCAGAGCCTGGAGCCGGTTTCAGATTCTGTCTCCCTCTCTCTCTCTCTCTCTCTGACCCTGCCCCGTTCATGCTCTGTCTCAAAAAGAAAGAAACATTTAAAAAAAAAAAAAAAAGAAAGAAAATGTGCGTCTGTAACTCTGAGTCATGTTCTGACCCCAACAGCTCCCCTGTCCTGATGGGATTCTCACACCTCCACCCTGGCGTTTTCATTTTACACAAAGCATATCGGGACTTTTCCAAGATAAAATGCTAACAGTATAAAATAGGTGAAACCTTGGCCACTTAGTCTTGTGATTCATTTGTGTTGCATGCTTCTATATAGTGGCTGGCACAAAAAATACGGAAGCCGTTTTCTTTTTTAGTGTTCAGGGACATATTTAAGAGCAATGTGAGAACTGCTTATGCTGTTGCACATCTTTTAAGCCTTTTTATTAAAAAAAAAGGTCAACCTGCTGAGCTATGGGTAAATTCGCATATCATCAAATGTACCAAGTATGTTTCTGATTTTTATATTTCTCACAGCTGGATTTTAAAGAGTTGCTGACACTTGGCAGAAGTGTTGCAATTTTTTTTTTAAGTGTTTGTTTATTTAGTTTTGAGGGGGAGAGGGGCAGAGAGAGGGAGACAGAATCCCAAGCAGGCTCCACACGGTCAGCACAGAACCCGATGTGGGGCTCGCACTCATGACCCGTGAGATCGTGACCTGAGCTGAAGTCAGACACTTAACCGACAGAGCCACCCAGGCGCCCCGAAAAGTAAAAGACTTTTTAATCAAGTATGTATCATCAGCTAAGAATGTATAGATTTTAATATTTATATAATAAATATTCTTCCTTCCTAAAAAAAAAAAAAAATTTGTTTTTTAAGGCGCCCTCTGGACTGACACCTGAATGTTGTGGGTGTTCCTCATTGTTTTGTCCCTTTGAGTTTACTTAACAGAAGATCTAGTGCCCCGGCTGTTCATGACACCCAGCCAGGCTCTCGGAGACACGGGTTCCACATCATCTATATAGAGAGGGCACTGAGGTGGGCCATTGGTGAGAAAGATTTCAAAGCCCCCTTTTCTGCCTTTCCTGCCAGTGGGAGGGGGGGGCTGGTGGGAGGGGGAGGGGGCAAGAGCTCCCTCCCCGAAAGCTAAATACCCTAGCACATCCACTGCTTTTAAGACGTCAAGGCCGCCTTCTGTGAGCCACCTGCACAGCCAACCACTGAGGCAGGTGCTTGGCAAACAGGTGACACACTTGATATTCTGACTGACAGGACATGAGTTTGAAGACCACCGGGAACACGATCCTCCTACCAAAAACATCCCCTCTTTCGACCTGCAGCTCCCGCGCAGATGAGCAGAGGGGAAACCCCACCGAACTGCCAGGGACCAGGGGCCCGCGTGTGCCCAGGCACATGTCTCCGGGAGGACCGGGCACTCAGCCGGCACGGGAGAGGGGGGCGTCTCTGCCCGGGCTGCACGCTCGCTTCGGAAGGAGGAGCTGCTACCCGACGTGGGGCTTGTTTTTCCACGCAGTCATGCCCGGTGGGGTGGAGGTACCGCGTTTACCTTGTATCTCTTTTTACATCCAGGAACCGGGCAGGCAAAAGGCTTCTCTTCCCCTCCGTTCATGCACATCGAGCTGAGGATGGCTTCGGAGCTTATGGCGCTCTCTGTGGTCCAGGACTCATCGCTGTCCGACTCCTCGTAGTCGACCTCCTCCTCGTCGTACTCGCTGCCTGCAGGGTCAGACAAGCGCAAGAGCCGTCAGCGGGCTCCCTCCAGTTTGCTCCTGCCACCCGCAGGGCAGGGAGGAATGGGTGACCACACGGGGGGGGGGGGGGGGGGCATTCCTCCTGCCCTGGGAGAACATTCCAGGCACAAAGGGACTGCCCTGGGGGCAGAGAGACCTGCGCTTCCACTAGTTTCCACTAAGAGACCAGATTAAGAGCTGCCCAATGACTCCTGGCGGGCAATTAGCTGAGCAAGAACTTGACCCGGACGGACGTCCTGGCAGGCCAGTCCGTGACTCCAAAGGTGCCGGGAAGGCTCTGAGGCCCAAGCCGAAGACACCCAGCCACGGCAGACACCCCTGCCCGAACACGTACACACCGGCTACGTCTGACGTTCCAATGCACAGAATTCTGTCCCCAGAAGTTCACGCGTATTAGCCTCGTAAATGCAAACACCTGCGGGAGGGGGTTACACTTTGAATAGCTCGCTACACTTCAGTGGGACTTAATTTCAGATCTTTTCCTTTACAGCTCGAGCTGAGAGGACTACGAGGAAATGTGGACCTAAAAGGGGGTTACCAGAAGCTAGGGAGCGGGGGGCTGGGGGGACCCAGAAACACCTGAAGCTCCAAACCCAACTCATGTCCGAGTACAAGTTGCAGCTCATGGAGGACCAAACACCTCCCTACCACACCTGTCCCCAGGGTCCTGTCTACACCTGTCTTTTCACAGCATTCCCTGCGAGGGCGGGCTCACCCATCCCAGTCAGACTGCTCGGATGGGAGGAGGGGACTCCCTTGTGTTCCTGACGTTAAGAGCTCTGTTCGGAATTGAATTAAAAATGTGCTTCCCAGACTTCTGTTCAGGACGGTGGGGACGGAGAACCACTTCAACAAGCAGCCGCTTTTTGCTCTTTTTTAATGAGGCCCAAAGCCATTTATGTCGAGCTTTTGCACAATACAACCCCGAAGGACATAATTCTAAAGATCATAAACAGTGTAAAATAATATGTTGACAAGTCTTAATGCATTTACAAGCCCCGTGGAATAAATAGGAATTATAGCACAACATTAATAAGAATTATATGGTAGCAATTACAGTTGTGAAATTCATCCCCCAGGTGTGAGGCTAAATTGCACCAGGGGCCTGCCTGGGTGCTCCGTGGTCCTTCTCTGCCACATCAATTATTTCAACACCAAATATTGGCATTTTTATTGGGTTTCATTTTAATAGGCATTAATAAGATTGTTTGAAGAGCCAATTGAGCCAGGCACAAGGACCCCGGCCTCTGAAGCTAACACTTAAAAGGATCCACGAAGGAAGGAAGGGACTTCAGGTTGATGGCGCGCCTCTTGTGTTTCAGGCACGGTCGATGCATTATCTCATTCAACCCTGGAGACGACTGTTGCTTTCGAAACAGGAGGAAACCGAGTCCAGTGAGGTTCAAGAGCGTATGCGCTTTCAATGAGCTATGAAGGGACACTGCTTTTTTCCCCCACCGTGCCTCCCGGCCTCCACTGCCAGCTGCACTCCCTTTCGCTGGTTCTTTATCATCTATCACTCTGGAGTCCAGAGCAGTCTGTCTTGAGGCCTATTTAGAAACTCGGCTGGCACAGAAAAATCAATTTGGCGAAAGGTTTGGAATTCAACTTTCAACTGGGTTGAAATAACTCTGGGTTTCGGTAACCCTGCTGTATTGGGCCGTAGCCCCCAGGAATAAGAGACCCGTTTAGAAATGCTTCTACGCGACAACACAGGGGTATATACTCCGCCGTGTTTCGGAGTCTGTGAGCAACTTCTGAAATCTGTTTTTAAGTAGGGCATTGTTTAGGACATTTTACTCTTAAACAAATGCCACATGCTGGTGTCCTTTAAATTGCTTGTTAGAAAACTATAAATGCTATTTCACAAAGCTCCTCCAGCAGGCCTTCGGAAAGTTCGAATGACTAATTTACCCATCTAATTGGGCTAATTTGTTAACCTGAATACCAAGAACCATGCGACATTTACAACTGGGGGGGGAAAACCTCAGACCAACTGAGGGCTTAATGAAGCCCAGCAGAAGAGAAAACGTCAAGACTCCACTGGATCAAAGGGAGGCAGCCCCTGAGGGGTGGAGGCTGGGAACACAGTCGCCTGGAAACCACGCGGCATCCTGCAGGTAGGGGGACCACACAATTCATCATCCGAGCTGGGGCGCCTGTGAGGGGAAACGCCGGCCCCGGATGACAGGCGTGAAGGGGCACTGTCCCTGGCTAACTGCCCACCCCCCCACCCCCTGGCAACGCACCAGTTCACCACAGGGACCGCTGGGGCGCTCTGCGAAATTAACCGGCTCCCTTGGTAGGGGATCAAGAAGCACCTGTTTACACTGAATTCTATCCTATAACAGACATCAGTGCACGTCTTGGCTGGGCATGTCAGCTGAGTGACAAGCTACTGGCATCAGCTTTCTCTTCTGTGAAAGGGACACAAATCTCTTCCTTGGAGTTTAAGGATTAGAATTAACGCCTACAGAACGTCTGCACATAGTAAGTGCTCAAAAACGTGGAAGACAACGTAACATCATTTTTGTGATAACATTACATGAACAGGTTGCATAGAATACGTTTAGAAAGGCCTGTTGTGAAATCAAGCAAAAACTAAGATAATTCTGAAAGACACGGGAATCTCCACTAGAAAGACAAGCGCATTGTGGGAACTTCTCAGTGTGGGCAGAGCTAAGCACCTCCCCATCTACAGGGAGGTCTGTGAGCCCAGGTCTGGGGGCTTGTGTGAGCCCTGGTCGGCCACTGACAAGCTGTGTGGCCCCGGGCAAGTGACGGTCACCTCTCTGATCTTCTAGACTCCTCACCTGTAAAATGGGCTAGTGCTACGAACCAGCCCTTAAGGCTGCGTGAAGCACAGCTGAGTTCCTGTTTTTCAAAACAATATACTGATGGGGCGCCTGGGTGGCTCAGTCAGTTAAGCGGCCGACTTCAGCTCAGGTCACAATCTCACAGTTTGTGAGTTCAAGCCCCGCGGGCTCCGAGCTGACAGCTCAGAGCCATGAGCCTGTTTTGGATTGTTTCCCTCGCTCTCTCTGGCCCTCCCCCACCCATGCGCTCGCGTGCTCTCTCTCAAAAATAAGTAAATGTTAAAAAAGAGTTGTTTTTTTTTTAATTTAAAACAATACACCGAGAACAATGCCTGGCACAGGATAAACATTAAAGGAGTATTTGGTGCATAAACAAGTAAAACATTATAAAAACAGGTTCCTCATTTCGCCCACCGTTCCCTCGCTCTTGAGGGTACAGAAGTGTGTGTGTGTCGGGGGGGGGGGCTCTGTAGCTTATCTTAACTGTACCCGAAATGCCACCCTATCGTCCAACAGAGCTGTGAGCAGCTGGAAGGCGAGGCCTGGTCCTCAGCTGCTGGCCGTCTTGCATTCTGCAGCCAGGGGACCTGCGGCAGGTGGGGACAGGCGCGCTCTGCTCCCAGGCCACACGCACGCACGTGCCAGCACCTGCCTGGTGCTGACATCTGGAAGACGTGCCGGCAGGGCCCGGGGTGTCCTGCAGAAAACATCTGCCAACGGCCACCGCCCTTTGTCTGCTCTCGAACATCTTTGCGCCCTAGGAAGAGCGAACCCGAAACTAAAGTTACCTCCGGAGTTATGAAAACATGTGGGCCAAGCCCCTCTCTTTTGTGCTGTATTCATTTCCTCGCGTCTTTGCATGGAGAAAAAATAAGCCCCAGGGCGGTTCATTTGTCATGTGTGCTGCATCTGCGATTTTCAAAACGAACTTCATGAGTTCCTGGTAGCTTCCAGACCGTTGCCGGAGTTGCCCCGCCCATTATGGGAAGTGGGGCGTGGCAAAGCTGGTTCTCCCAGCAGGGGCCGCCCAACAATTTGGTCCTACATCCGATCAATTAAACCTTGTTGAGTATGAGCATGTGGGAATGTATTTATTGGAAAAGGCATGTGTGCACGAACACGTTACTGTACAAAACATACGCAAATCAAAGGATGAGGATAAAAGAAGAAGTAAATGTATCATAATAGAGGGGCGCCTGGGCGGCTCAGTCGGTTAAGCGTCTGACTTCGGCTCAGGTCATGGTCTCACGGTCTGTGGGTTCGATCCCCGAGTCGGGCTCTGTGCTGACAGCTGGGAGCCTGGAGCCTGCTTTGGACTCTGTGTGTGTCCCTCTGTCCCTCCTCCGCTCATGCTGTCTCAATCAATGAGTCAATCAATCAAGTTCTGCTGGGGGACACTGGGTCATGGAATCAGAATCCTGGAACTTACGGGCCACTGCACCCCACACTCAGCTGGCCCACGGCGGTCTGTGCGGAGGGCTTGCCTTCTCAGCGCTACCTGGCCCAGGGTCGTAAGCGGCAAAAGGTTATGGTTATCCCTTTCGTCTTCATCTTCCTTTCTTCTCCCCACTCTCGCTCTCTCCTTTCTACAGGGCAGCCCCAGATCCTCGCAAGGGCCCGTTGAAAGGGGCGAGGTGCTCAGACACAAAACAGGAAAACACCGGCCACGAACGGACAGCCCCTCGGTCAACTTCACGCTTAGAGGGCCCCGAGGAAGGCTTTCTGACAAAACAGAGCGAAAGCTTACGGACCCTAATTAAGAAGAACAGGTGAAAACTGCCAGCGGGTTTGACGGATTCCAGTCGTGGCGCCCCCGTGCCCTGGGTTGTGCTACCTGGGAAGCAGCGCAGGAGAACCCTCTCGGAGACATTTCCCCTGCATTTTGAAACAAACATCGTTTGGCCTGATCAGGTGTCCAAACGTGACGAACCCGTCGTTCCCTATTAGAAGAGAGTACACCCTCCCAGATCTGCGTCTCAAAAGGGAGCCCGAGAACGAAAGACGGGCTGCTGAGCACTCTGGCGGACGCTAGCCCAGCCACCTCTCTGTTACGATGGTCACTGCCTTTGCAGGTCCTCTGGCTACAACACTCCATGGCGCGGACGGCCTGTCCTAACACGGCCTGTTCATTTCAGTCCACCGGTGGGCCGCAAGGGAAGATTTTCGGGAGGCATTTATGACACAGTAACAATGCCTGCTTTCTGTTGGCCTCCTTTTGCTTTCAGCCATTTGCTCCCCAAATTCTGGCGCTTCCCCCCCCCCCCCCCACCCCATGCCTAAACCTCTCTGTGTTTACTTGGACTTCTTAATGAGAATCGCAGCCAAGAACGAGCAGGTTTTGTTTTTACACGCGTCGTTCTGGAACCAGAAGGAGTGGGGAGCTGCTCCTGCCGCTTAGGGTTTGGGTGTCTCCTGTGTGCCTGGTGCTTGTCCCGTAGCCAACCTTCTATTGCCCCAATTTAACAGAGGGGAGAGGGGGGGTTCAGGAAGTGACAGATGTGCCGAAGGTCACCTGGCCAGAAACAGGCAGACTGGACGGGTGCGAGGGTACTTGGTCCCAAACCTCGCGCTCCTTTCTTTTCAAATTGAACATCCCCCGCGTGACGGATCAAGACGTGACACACAAAACAAGGCCCTGGAGAGACCGGAGAGGAAGGAAAGGGGACGCATCGTCGTGTGGAGTCACAGCCGCTCGCGGGGTGCACACGGGAGTGTGTGGGAAGCACTGGGCTCGAACACCAAGTGGTTTCAACCCTGCCCTCCCAGGGTGGTCACAGTCGAGTCTTCCAAAGAGGAGCTACATGAGCTGGTTTTTCAGATTCTCCTTTGTCTTAGATACTCTGACTTTTAAAATGCCACCGGTCAATGTAAGAGTTTCTCCAAGAAAATGTCATTTCACCGCGCCCTGCCCACATAAACACTGGCTGCCCGTGGTCTGCCTCGGGCTGACTTTTCTATCGCCACCATCCACACTGCACAATCCCCACGCGGGGCCTGCGGTGGGCAGGACAGCAGCCAAGAGAGGCCACCCCGAGCGCCCCATTTTGGCATCTCAGTTTGGGGAGGAGCACAACCTAGCACAGAGGGTTTCGTGATAAGGCAATTACCATTCTGCAGGATTGCCAGAAAGATCCTAGCGGTGGTTGGCAAAGGAAGTAAAAACCAGAGCCTTTCTCATGCATCACATGAGAAAGCGAGGTGGTCCAGAGCCTCTGCACGCACACACACACACACACACACACACACACACACACACACATGCAGATTCACCCACCTGGACCCACATCACTGCCCAGGAGCCCTGCTGAGTGCCTCTGGCAAGCTCACTGTCACTCGCCCCAGGAGCCACTTCAAATCTTGTCTACTCCCCTCCAACCTCTGCCCATCTGTCCTTTGCTTACCCCTTTAGCCTGTGCGCATGGCCTGCTCTCCATTGGAGCACCTACAGTGTTCTCACTCCTTGTATTCATAAACATAAAACACTGACACACAGATAGATGAAAACAAGTCAACCTTTTCCAGAAACCCAGCATACCCCATTTTCCCTATAATGCAGATCATTAATATTCATGCACAAGTGCTAACTGCAGTGACAGCAAATTAAAACTCTCCTGGGGTGTCAAATTCTGGCAAATACATTAGCAAAGAGTCGCCTGCCTTATAGATTTGTCATTATAAATTAGCTTTACTTGGTACTGACCCAATTTATAGAAGCTACGGCAACAATCGTCTAAATGAATTGGCAACATTATGGTGACCATGGAAGACACGCTAATGGCTGGGGACTATGTGCTGAGCCTCGAAAGTTCTTGACCTCCTTGCTCCTGGCCTCAGTTTATTCCTGGATGTCATTCTCCCCCAACTGCTCCTTAAGTATGCAAATGGTCCTGGCTCTCCAAGCCAGAAGCCACCTTTCCCTCATGGGGCGCAACACTTTCTAACTTACTTGGAGGTGCCTGGCCAGTATCTTTGATAATGTGCCCAGTGCTGTGCTTGCACTTAAGGAGCCAAAGACATGAGCTTGTTGGATGAATTAATGAGGGAATATACTTCTCCGGCTCTAGTAGAAGGGGACCCCATATTACACAGCTCTTGACCTCCTACAGACTTAAAAAAAGAAAAAGTGAGGGGCGCCTGGGTGGCTCAGTTAAACGTCCGACGTCGGCTCAGGTCACGATCTCAAGACTCATGAGTTCGAGCCCTGCATCAGGCTCTGTGCTGACAGCTCGGAGCCGGGAACCTGGAGCCTGTTTCACATTCTGTGTCTCTCTCTCTCTGCCCCTCCTCCGCTCACATTCTGTCTCTCTCTCTCTCCTTCAAAAATTAAAAAAAAAACATTAAAAAAATTATTTTTTACAGTGAATATATTATCTTACTTGCCTTTTAAAACCCTCTAATGACTTCCCATATCAAGGAGCAACCCGACGCCTCACCATGACCTTATTCCATGTCATAGCTGCTTGGAACTTTATTATCCGAAGGACTTCTTCTCCCACCCTGGAGGGGTCCCCTTGCCAACTGAGGGCTCCAGCTGGGCATACTTCTCTGGGTCCCCAATCTCCCAGCTCTTCATGCTGGCTGGAGGAGAAAGAAACTGCCCCCCCAAAACAAAATACCATTTCCTCCTTTATTGTCCCCAGCTCCTGGCTATTTTTCAGGGCAAATGGGCACCGAGAAATGACATCTCATACATGTGAAACTAACGTAACGTTGTGTGTCAACCATAAGCAAAAATGGCAATGTCTCTTCAGTACAGCCCAGATTTCAGCAATACCCACCCCCTGCCTTTCTGCATCCCCTTAGGAATTCCACTCTTTTACCTTTGGGGGAGAGTAAAAGGACTTATTTTCCCTTAGCCTTCGAGTGGTTGCTCAAGAGTCATAGAGATTTAACCTAAAAGTTTTCTGTGACAATTGGCTACTCTACCCCCGATGCAGAGTCGGAGTGTTTTGTTTTTTGTTTTTTGTTTTTTTTTAATTTTTTTTTCAATGTTTATTTATTTTTGGGACAGAGAGAGACAGAGCATGAACGGGGGAGGGGCAGAGAGAGAGGGAGACACAGAATCGGAAACAGGCTCCAGGCTCTGAGCCATCAGCCCAGAGCCCGACGCGGGGCTCGAACGCACGGACCGCGAGATCGTGACCTGGCTGAAGTCGGACGCTTAACCGACTGCGCCACCCAGGCGCCCCAGTCGGAGTGTTTTAAAAATGCAGACTGTGACCCAGAAGCGGGTCATACAATCAATTGGGTGGGGCATGAAAGAAATAAAATAAAGGCAGAATGGAATAGAAGGTGTCAGAGTCTAAGAAGTCTTCATAAAACTTGTCTCAGGTGGGCATCTCAATTTAAAATACAGTTCTTAACTATGTGTCACGCTAAAACAAGCTTAAGGCTATTTTTGACCATTAGCATCTCAGTTTATAGCACTTCTAACTACAAGAACCATTTCATCCAGATTAGAAAACCACCAAACAGTTTTAACCAACATTTAAGTAGGATGTAAGACAGGCTAAAAGAGAAGAGAAAGGTCATTTTTGGCGACCGTCACCAAGGTATTGCGTCAGCTGCCAGGAACCTACAATCTACCTGAGAACGTGGGCTGTTGGCAAGCCAACCTCAGGACCATCTGGAGGGCACACATAGACGGGGGGCCAACAGGTGAAATAGGAAAGTGACAGGTGTATACAATGGGCACCAAATATGAAGACAGTTCGTCACAAACGAAAAAGATTGTGGTACCCTTTATGACTGCGCCCCACCATGATCTTGGTCAATGCTCTCAGGGACAATCTCTGTTTTCAGAGTAGGTGCATCCGGTTCTAAAGAATGGCACAAGTCATTCACGGACCTTGTGCTGAACTAAGAAGGGTCACCCACGGTACCCTGGACTCTGCCCGGTCTGTCATCAAGTTGCCGAACAGAATGGGTTCTCAGAGTTTCAAATCAGCCAAGCTAAGTAGGGCAGGTAGCAAGCACAGGCCTGTGAGTGGTGAGTGGGCCTTCTGGAGCCAATGCTTTGGGCCAGACCCAGAGAATCACAACTGCCCTGAACCAGGAAGGAGCTGGAGCCAAACTCAGGAAGGAGAGACCTAAGTGCGTCCAAGGGCAGTGGGGAGATCCGCCTTCCCCATCACCCTGATCGGCTCACTGGGAAATCACCGTCACAGGGGAAGTTCTCCTTATTCCCCGCAGCATCCCCAGCACCGAGCACAGCGCCTGGCCTCAGGGCGCCTTAGCTCGTCTTCGTAAAATGAACGAAATCCACAGGAGAGACCCCTGCACCGGAAGAACATTTGCTGTGTGCGTAATGTACACATCTTGTACTTCGTGATTATGCTTCTTTAAAACACAACGCCATTTGTGCATGACATAACAAAAGGACGCGTGATGACGACATTAGGGATGACCTTGGATCTGGGGATCTGTGAGACGCACATCCTCCAGTTAACCCTGATGAGCACGGCTGCAAGACCACACCCAACCCTGTGCAGAGGCTGTGTGGGAAGGCAGGTGGCTCAGGGGGTTGGGAGCAGGCTGCCCGCATTAGGATTCTGGCTCTGCCGTCGCTAGCCTTATTTCACCTCTCTCTACCTCCTTTCTGTTATCGGTGAAACTGAAGCAACACTAGGATTGACCTCACACAGCTACCGGGAAGACCGTACGGTTCAGCGTGGATAAGGTGATCAGATTAATTTCTGGCACATAGTCGTGTATATATTAGCACTAGCTGGAATTATTATTTTAATCAGTAATTAAAGTTGTCTAGACTTGTGCGCCTGGGTGGCTCAGGCGGTGAAGCGTCTGGCTTCGGCTCAGGTCATGATCTCACGGTCTGTGGGTTCGAGCCCCGCATCGGGCTCTGGGCTGACAGCTCGGAACCCGGAGCCTGCTTTGGATTCTGTGTCTACCTTCTCTTTGCCCCTCCCGCACTCATGCTTGCTCATACTCTCTCTCTCAAAAATAAACAAACTTTAAAAAAGTCTCAATTTGAAAGAAATGACATAGGCTAGACAAAGCCTAACAAGAAATCACCTGGTTACAGTCATCTGCCTAAAAGGCACAGACAAAAATACCTGTACTTTGCATTTCCAATACAACGGATCGAGGTACTGATTTCTAATGCTGTCGGGGGGAAAAAAAATAAAACGCTGATTTGGGATAAGACCGCTGAACTGACTTTTGTTAATTGGTTCACCGTACTGGAGACCCGGGGATGAAAAAGACAGACTCTCTGCCCTCGAGGCGTACAGTGAGGATGCGGGCACCCCGGTGGTCTGTCCTCACACCTCAGACTCCTCTGCTGGGGAAATGACCTGCTTCTAAAAACATGAACTCTGGGGGTCCCTGGGTGGCTCAGCTGGTTAAGAGTCTGACTCCGGCTCGGGCCGTGCTCTCCTGGTTTGTGCGTTCGAGCCCTGCGTCAGGCTCTCTGCCGGCAGACGCACTGAGCCTGCTTTAGCTACTCTGTCTCCCTCCTCCCCCTTCTCCCTCTCTCTCTCTCAAAAATAAAAAAAATATTAAAAACATTATTAAAAACATAAAAACACGAACTCTGCAAACAGTAGGGGGCGAGAGGATCTCTTGAACCCAGTACAGCCTCTCTGTGCAGTACAGGCACCTGCGACAGCTGACGATCGGTGTGGGGTCTTGCCTTCGAACTCCGAAATACGGTGTGCGGAGTTCACAGAGCGCACACCTACAGACGGCGTGAGTGTTTTTGTGCCGAGCGAGGGCTCGAAGAAGAGGGCTGGGAAGGAGGGGATGACGGATACTGAGGAAAAGCCTGCAATCACTGAGCTGAGAAATAATTAGGGTCCGCCCGCAGGAACCAGTTTCCACTGCACCGGAGTAACGGTCCCTTTCCAGACACAGCCGATGACAGGGAAACGCACCACAGCAGAAAATAAGTTATTCCTCTGGGGAATAATGTCATGGGAGTCACTGAAAGTTCACACGAATCTCCGAGATCTCCCATAAAAGCTCAGTTTCACACTTCGTCCCATGTGGAAACTACAGCCTGTGCCGCGTGAAAAACGAGTTTTATGAGAGTACTTCTGATTTTTAAGAAGGCTATTTGGCTTCGTAACAAGGCAGCTTCCGGAAAGCACCAGTGATGTCGTTTTTTTTACATACTGCCCCTATCAGGCCGGCGTCAGACTCATCAGGGCCGCGTTAAAATCCGGTGGAACGTTACGCGTGGGACAAACCTTGACAACAGCGATCGGGAGGGAGAAACTGCAGGGGTAAGAACTTCCCAGCCAAAGAGATCGCTTTGGACATGTTATAAAAGCGAGTCAGACTTTTTCCACTCCGGACATGATAATAAAGGCTCGGGTGAGAAGCAGACAACGTGGCCTTGTCTGTTCCTAGCTCCGCCCATAGCTCCACCCACTCCCTACGAGCTGATTTACCTGGCTTTTCCTACCCCCGGGGCGGGGCGCCATGGAGTGACTCCCCCTCCCCCCCATGGCACTTTGCTTTTTATTTCTATTTCTTTGGCAATATCTCACAGGGTCACAAGAGGACACCGTGGAGCCTGACAGCGTGCGTCCCGGCGCTGGCTCCTTCAGTGACTCACTAGGTGACCTTGGGCCATTCACTCAGGTCGTCCTGGGCACAGCACCCAAGGCAGAGGGCTAAATGAGTTAATACACACATAGGTGCTTCAACCAGTACCCGCCATTTAGCAACAACTATCTGCTGTTGGCGTTTTCACGGGCTGAGCAGACATGTGACTTCACAAACTGAAACGTCCATCAGGCCAATGGACGATGCTCAGCTGCTTTTGAAGATCTTGGGTCACTGACAGACCCCAGGAGCCGCAGAAGTCAACAAAGCTGCCCACTGGCACGTGCATGGCCGTGGCTGGCTCTTGCCCCCTTGCTCAGCACCCTGGGCTGGCTCCCGTGCTCTCGCCTCTCGCCCTTGGCTTGCTCTGGCCTGCTTGGGTTTGACCTTCGCTGGGAAGTGCTTCAACAACCCTGCACCTGGCCACCACACCTCCAGATTCATGCACGCCGAGCGCGGTTCATGGTCAACCCCATTGGGGTTTCTCTAGCCTTCCACCCTGGACAAGCATGTGGAATGGGTTGCTCCAGCCTGACTCCCTCGACTCCCCTGACATGTGACATGTGTTGTGTGACAAAGACACGATGCTACTTCCTCAGAGGACGATGACCTTCTTCTCTAAGGTGGACACAGCTGATTTGAGAAATGGCTTTGAGCTTTCCCTGTTGCCGAGACACAGAGGCATCAACTCTGGCCACGGGAGGTGGCCCAGTGATAAGAGCGAGGCCCCGGGACTCGGACTGCCAGAATTCACGTCCTGTTTGCGGGATCTTGGGCGACTTACCTCCTTTCAGGCCCGAGTTACCTCACTGAAAAATGAGAACCGCATGGGGCGCCTGGGGGGCTCAGTCGGTTAAGTGTCCGACTTCGCCTCAGGTCACGATCTCGCGGTCCGTGAGTTCGAGCCCCGCGTCGGGCTCTGTGCTGACAGCTCGGAGCCTGGAGCCTGCTGCGGATTCCATGTCTCCCTCTCTCCCTGCCCCTCCCTCATTCACGCTATGTCTGTCTCAGAAATAAATACATATTAAAAAAAAAAAAAAAAAAGAGGATACAGCAGTGTCTATGTGCCCACTGGTAAGAACTGGGCCAGGTCACAGAACAGGCTTTCCACAGGGCCCGGCAGAGAACAGGGTGGATGGTCACATGCACTGGTAGCACAAGGTCTTTCTTCCTTGCCCAGAACGGAGGGGGGTGGACTCTTTTCCTTTCCTCCATCTTTGTCCCCTCTTCAACTACAGGGTCTCTCTGGACACAAGCATCATTAGACTGCAAATCCCGACTCGCAGGCTGCCTCTCCTCAGCGTGTTTACGGCAAGTCACGTCTAACAGAACGACGCCATATAAACGCCACGGGGCGAAAAACAAGAGGCGTCCCCCTGGTTTAGTAACAAGACTAAAGGTTTATGATTAGCTATCTATTGAAGGCTGGAAACAGGAATAGTCCTGGCCCCAATAAACCACATCTATCGGTCCCCAGGCAAGCAGCAACAGACATAAGGAAAGACCTGCCATCCCGCCCAAACCCTCACACGGAAACGTGACGGGTGATGTATTTACAAGCCGGACTCCGAAATCGCCAGGTGCTTCAGTTCTGTTCTGCCTGAACTGCCCGTGGCCAGTCGGATGGGAATCTGTCTGTATGACAATGGATGAAGATGAAGCTGTTATTTCGGAGACTTTAGACATCTGTGTCCTGATGGCACCAACACGAGGAGCAGACGCCGTGGCATCGGCTTGGCTTCTCCCATTCTTCGCGCCCGGCCTCCCCCGCTTCCGAGATACGTTATCAAACCGAAGCAGGGGCTTCTATTTGGGTCACTTCCTGGTGTGCTAATCCCCCGAGAGCGCTGACGGGCTGCTTTCTGGCCTCTTTTCCAGAATCCTATCCAGGAGAGGGCAGGCCAGGAAGATGCCCCACCCGCCATCTTTGACATGTGGTAGGAAGTAGGCTTTGCCCATAAAAAGCAAAAACAGAAACACAGTGACAAAAGACCAAGGTCCTTTTGCCCATTTTCTTCTCTTTTAGAGCTGGGAAACGGCATTTCTAGCAAGATCTGACCCTCTGGGCAAAGTAAAGGAGAAATGGTGAATTTCTGGGTCTCCTCTTCCGAGAGCCTCCACTAACGGGGCCCCACCTCGCTAATCTCATTTAAAAAATGAGATTAGTGCCCCAATTAGTTCCCCTCCCCTGGGACCTTACAGGGGGTGTTCACTCCTCTGACCCTCCAGTCTCCCTCGGCTCCCGCTCTTCTGCCCCTGTTCCAGCCTCTACCTGTGCCCCTTTCATGTACATCTTTCAGCTGTTTTCAGTTCCAGAAGAGTCCGGACTTGGCTTGTATGCTTCCCTCCTACACTTCCAAATCCCGAGTACACCATCAGTACCTACTTTCCGACTGATTTTAAAATGCCCAAGCTGGACCTTTAGAGAATGTCATCACTGAGTCACCAAACGATAACATTTCAAGCCTGGAAAGGACCGCCGATATTCTGCGCCGACCTCCCCTCCGACAGAGGGACTACCTGCATCGATGCCCGGGGAGGTGACCTGTCCCCGGGCACATACTCAGCGCGAGTCCCGACGGGGGCGAAAGTCTGCCACCCAGGTCTGAGTCTCCTGTCTGGTCAGCGGCTCTCAGGGGCCGACGAAGTGGGAACCCCAGCCCTTGCAAGCCAGGTGATCGAGACCTCCGTCACCTCACAGATCCTGAGCCATAAAAGCTGTTCAAAGCGTACGACCAGAAATGGGCTCGGGACACACACTCCGTCTTCTGACACCACGTCTACCCAAACAGGTTGCCTATCTACTTTTCAGAAGGTGATGCGGAAAGAATTAAGTTCTTTTCAAAACTACCGGCCGTTAACAGTGCTTCTTAGGGTAGCTCTGACGGAGTCCAGGCGCTCCCCAGCCATGATCTGCACACACACAGGCAGCTTCGTGGCTATCCAAGGGATAAGAGGTTTACACCCTTCTCTTAAACGGTTACTCTAATATCAAGGTAGAAGTTGGGTCCTGGGGGGAAAATGAACGTGAGAATTCTTCTTTCTAAGTTCTCGCATCACTGAGTCACTTCACGGCCCCGTCCTCCTCCTCCACGGTGTTGGATCTGTGGCCAGCGCTAAATCCGAATGGCCCGTTTTTCAAATCAGCCCTGGCCCAGAGACATAAAGGTCGACCTTGAAGAAGCAAACCCAGTCCTGCGTGCCAGAGGGGTTGTGGTATTTGTAATTCGACTATTACAACCCTTAGCCTACCTCCCATTTTCCAGCGGGGGCCTCCTACTTCCTGCCTGGCATTGTTTTGCTCCGTAAGGAGAATGCACTTGATCCAAAGACAAACCCAACGACCCCTGGCAAGGCCTGTAAGTTCTACGGCAGCCACAGATTTCCTCAGGGGCGAATCTGTGTGTCACAGACCAACAAGGGAGGTGTTTTCCAGTTGCCTCAATGAGGATGAATGGACAGATATTCAGCAAACCTCTGGGGAGACGCAAGGAAACCTCTGGAATGGGCATTATCATCGGAGCCCACGCCACCGGCACGGGTGGCATTTGTAAATTTCGGGCTCTTTCAGGGGCACAGTTTTCAAGTTTCGGCCGTCCACGAGACACGCTTTGTCGGCCTGCGGTTTTCTGGAAAGTCAACGCTCAGCAAGCCAAACCCCAAATGTAAATGATGTGACGGTCTCAATCTTTTGGAAGCGGGCTCCACCTGAGCTATCAAACAGTGATCCCGTTGACGTGCACACACGCAGGTCACGGGATCAAAGACGGGGACAAAAGTCGACTGGTGCTATCACATGCGCCTTGTCCCGCAATCCTCCAGAAAATCCAGTTGAACTACTTCGGAGGGGCGAAGGCAACTTGTTGTGATGTCATCACGCGAGGTGCCGTTGAGGCTTTATAGCTCGAGTGCGCGTAGTCTCTGGCAATCGCTCTGCATTCTTACATAAATGCGTCCCCCAGCACCCCCAAACTCCACTCTCCACAGAAACGGGCTTTTCAATAACGAACAGCCGGCTCTGTTCCACAGAGCACAGGAAAAACATGATAAACCCAAGTCGCACGGCCTTGGCTGTAAACATATTCTTAGCCAAGATCTCTGTATAAACAAAACACGAGCTATTAACCACTTGCAGAACAACAACCAAAAAATGCGCCGGGTTTCCTGCAATTAAGCTGCAATGTTTTACAGTGTCATTTTATTTATAACTGAAAAAGAGTAAATAAATAAATATATAAAAAGTCCAGCAGACCCCTCCCGCCAAAGGCTTATTCTGCAAATTAACTTTGCAGTAATAAAACGTGTGCCAGCTGGAATCCTTCCCCGGTGCTGGGTGGCACAGACAGCCAAAGCAGGTATACGGCTGAGAAAAAACAAAGTAGGGCATTTTCCACCTTCAGCCAGGGATGTTAATTGAACTTTGGCAAATGTTTAAAGATTTCTCTCTCCATGTACAAGAAAGAATTAAAAACAGTTGAGCTGGGGAAAATGAACATCTGTTACTGCCTTACGCTCACAACCACAATGAAAAACATTCGTAATTAAAGCGATTTTGCTTCCCTGCTCGTTAGATCTGTAATCGTGGGTTAAAAACATAAATGCAGAGGCTCCTTATTGTCTTTGGGGCTTTCTTCTCATGGCTGCTTGTAAAAAAGGTAGTTTACGCTGGCCTGCATTTTTTCCCGGCGGAAGAACAATACCAGGAAACAGATTTGCGTGGAAAGATAGGGGATGACAACAGGCAGCACCTACGCAATCGAGGCTCGTTTTATGAAGCTATGAAACAGTAGTCAAGAAGTGTTTTATACTTGGGAGTTAAATACACTTTACAGCTGTGTAAAAAACCAGAGCCATTTTGGACTGAACATAAACATTCCAATGTCTACGAGGTTTACCTCTTTCTGTTGAGCAAGCCGGGCAGGCTTCTATCAACTTGGAGGGATTTGTGTGTTACACACGACGGCGCCGAAAAGCCTTCCACACCAAGTCATTTCCCCTTCGACACGCAGACGTTTCATCAAGAAAATCCAATGTGCTTCCATACGTGCACCATGGCGACTGAAATAACCTCCTAACTGAGACGCCAGCGGCCTCTGGTCTCGCGCCCTCCAACCCGTCCTCCTTCCTCTGCCAGATGAACATTCTCGGAAATCACTGCGATCGTGAAGATCATTCTTCTCTGATTGCATTTCTTACCTCTCGTATGAAAAATGTCTCCCCGCTGCCAACTCTATTAAACACGAATTCCCCAGCCTCGCGTTTGAGGCTGTTATATCTGTGTGTACGCTTTGTGAACCCGGTGCAGCCACCAAACTGGTGCATCAACTGTGACAGGTCCCCACACCGTCTCCATGCTATCTGGGCACGGTTTGGGGGCTTGGAGTCCACAACACCCACTCCATCGTACATATAACCCTTACCTGTCCTCATCCTTGAAGGCCTATCCCAAACGCTACTGTTCCCCAGGTAACCACATGGTAACTGAATTGTTCCCAAGTGGAAGTGGCTGCCCCTTTCTTTGACGACACTTAATTTTAGGCTCTTAGGTTCCGGGTCTTAGAGGAGCTTGATTCCTACACTTGTCTTCCTCCGCAACTAGATTCTCCTCTCCCAGAGGCTAGTGATTCTTTTATTCACCTTTCATCCCCTCCCTGTGGCACGCGGCACTGGGTGTTTCAGGCAGAGCCATCAGACCCAGTTCTTTGGGTGTCGTTCTTCTAGAGAGCTGGTGGAACGTTTTTTGGCTCTTGTCTGATGCGCTGCTGCGAAGGTAGATGCAGATACTTTGGTCCACTGTTGTGCGAACTAGAAACAATCATACTCACTTTCACCAACGCAAGGCGTGATTTGGTCACACAGATTGGCCAGGCGTGGATTCTAACTGGAGTGGCAGTCTTCATTAGTCCCTTTTCTTGGTCAGGCCAAGAGGAGAATTCATTGTTAGCCATCGATTAACATTGCTTTGGAAGGATCTTAAAACACAGCGTGAATGAGCTTTTCTCAAGTTCAGCACACCTTGCCTGCTTAAAGGTCTAGGGCCCCTGCCGGAGGAGGCTGGCCCCACCTTGGAATGTGTCCATAAGCTCCAGCCAGTTGTGGCCCCATTCCCACACCACGGAACCCACTCGGGTAAAGGTGATGGGAAAATCTCCAGGGCGAGAAGACCAGAGGGCGGAAAACTGGCATACTCTTAGCAGAACTTTGTCTGAGGTTTTGGAAAATGAGTCGAGATGGTTTTCTTTCGAAGCGGTATTGGTTCATCACCCTTCTCCGTTCCCTTGCCGCCCCCCTCAGGAACGAAAACCAGAAGTGCCCAGGGAGCGATGATGTTATTCCTGGCCTCCACAAGAACAGGAAGTGCCATAAATCTCTCAAGAAAGCTGAGGCTCATGGGATTTCCAGAACCAATCCGCCGATTTACGAGGATCGGAGCATTCGGACAGACATCCGAGCCTTAGGTCCTTATGAAAAGCATCAGCACGTGGGAACATTCCTGTCACTTAGGAAAAGGCTATTCTTTCAAGGTTCCCCACTTACTAGAATACGCCTGACATCCAGGGAAAAACATCAAAGAAGCATAGGCCAGCCAGCAAACCTTTAATTTGAGAATGACTTCTCTGGGAAAATTGCAACAATAAAAAGGAGAGACGGCGTGGCATGACACGGGTTTTGCATCTGGGTGGGAATATCGCTCAAAGAGTCCCCAAGTTATCAAGACTGGCCTTCGCAAATATGAAACGGCAGTGGTTCGCACACAACGTCCGTGGCCTGACGCGGGGCTGGCGGGGCTAGGATCACCTGGGAACTGCCGAGAGCTCCCGCTTCCTGGCTCTGCCCTTCAAATCGGACTAAATCTAGAGTGGATTCCGGGGAATCCGTATTCGTAAGATGCTCGCGGGTCACTGGCAAAAATTTGGGAACTACTGAAATACAGTATATCGTGATAGAGGTAGTCGATGATTTAAGAGCATGCCTTGCTTCTAAAAGAGAGCCCCGGACTGTATATTGCCCCTGCAAACCTGTTCGTGCCCCGCCATACCCAAGAAATGGCACCATCACCCACTCAGCTGCTCCGGCGAAGAATTCAGGACTCACTCCTGCCTTTCCCTGTCCATCCACTCCTGTAACTCCCATAAGGCTCCACCTCCAAGCACTCCAAGCCCCTCCACACCTCCACCCTATGCTCTGGTCCTGTCACTGCCACCTCTCCCGGAAGGCTGCGGTCGATACCAACCACCCTTCAGCCATTCTTAGCCCTGTCCCCCAGAATCAGCAGGATCATCTTTTAAAAAACATAAAGCGAGCCATGACATTCCTGTTTAAAACTCTCCAGCGGTTTCCTACCATACTGTGAAAACAAGGCAAACTCTGGCCAACTGGGCATTCTTCCCCCTCGGTACCCATCTGAACCAGCCAGCTCACCCATCCTCTCTCTTTTTCATCTAAGATGTATTTTTAAATTTTTAATTATTATTATTTTCTTAATTTACATCCAAGTTAGTTGGCATATAGTGCGATAATGACTTCAGAAGTAGAATCCAGTGATTCGTTCCCTAGATATAACACCCCGTGCCCATCCCAACAAGTGTCCTCCTTAATGCCCCTTGCCCATTGAGCCCATCCCCCCCATCCACAACCCCTCCAGCAACCCTCAGTTTGTTCTCTGTATTTAAGAGTCTCTTATGTTCCAGAGGACCTGGGTGGCTCAGTTGGTTAAGCATCCGACTGCGTCTCAGGTCATGATCTCATGGTTCATGGGTTCGAGCCCTGCGTTGGGCTCTGTGCTGACAGCTCAGAGCCTGGAGCGTGCTTCAGATTCTGTGTCTCCCTCTCTCTCTCTGCCCCTCCCCTGCTCCCACTCTATCTCTCGCCTTCTAAAATAAACAAACATAAAAAATTTTTTTTAAATAAAAAAGTCTCTTGGGGCGCCTGGGTGGCTCAGTCGGTTAAGCGTCCGACTTCGGCTCAGGTCATGATCTCACGGTCCGTGGGTTCGAGCCCCGCGTTGGGCTCTGTGCTGACAGCTCAGAGCCTGGAGCCTGCTTCAGATTCTGTGTCTCCCTCTCTCTCTGACCCTCCCCTGTTCATGCTCTGTCTCTCTCTGTCTCAAAAATAAATAAACATTAAAAAAATTTTAACAACAACAAAAAAGTCTTATGTTTTGTCCCCCTCCCTGTTTTGATATTATTTTTCCTTCTCTTCCCTTATGTTCATCTGTTTTGTATCTTAAATTCCACATCTGAGTGAATTCATATGATATTTGTCTTTCTCTAATTTTGCTTAGCATAATACACTCTAGTTCCATCCACGTAGTTGCAAATGGCAAGATTTCACTCTTTTTGATTGCAGAGTAATGCTCCATTGTAAAAAGATACCACATCTTCTTTATCCATTCTTCAGTCGATGGACATTGGGCTCTTTCCATACTTTGGCTACTGTCGATAGTGTTGCTATAAACATCGGGGTGCATGTGCCCCTTCGTAAGAGCACACCTGTATCCTTTGAATAAATACCAAGTAATGCAATTGCTGGGTCGGAAGGTAGTTCTATTTGTTATTTTTTTGGAGGAACCTCCATACTGTTTTCCAGAGTGGCTGCCCCAGTTTGCATTCCCACCGGCAGTGCAAAGGGTTCCTCTTTCTCTGCATCTTCGCCAACATAAGATGAACTGCTTCTTAAAATTCAGAGTCAATGTCGTCGCCAGCAAGAAGTTCTCCGTGACTCTTCACTTCAAGGCTGGGCTAGGTGTCCCTTCCTTATAGGTACAAGCCAAGTTTGCCTCCATCAAGGAACTTAGCATCCTGTGTGGGTCTCATCATCTCTCTCTTCCCCACTTGTCTCCGGGCTACTTGAGGATGTGGCTTATGGGTTTTATCTTGGCGCATACGCTTGGCACACGGTAGACGCTCATGGTTTTTTTCTGTGTATTAACAAGAATAATTCTCCCAATGATTCCTGGGAAATAGTTATTCTAGAGGAAGGGCATGTACTGAATATTTCTGAAGGGCACACAGATGCATCACATCTCCTATTTCACATCTCCATGAGTCACAGAGGAGAGGAACCAGAAGGCTGCTTTGGGGAAAGGCACACCTGGGTTAAGATCCAGGTGCCTACGCGTACTAAAATCCACCCTTGGGCAAGTTACTTAACATCTCCGACTTTCAGTTTCCATCCAAATAGAAAATGAGGATGTGAAAAAACATGCTTAGCAAAGGCCACAGCACATTCTACGTGTCCCCACACAGTGACTAATGTTGTTGGTTTTAGTCCTCCAGGTGGGCATACCACAGGCTAACTCGAATGTCCTTTACCAAGCTGCGGTTGGGGTCAGAGGGTCTTCCTTCAACTTGCTTTCATAACTATTTTGTTCCATAAGTCAGATCTCCTGATTTGTTTTCCTCCTTAGGTGATCTCTGTTTTAACATCATTTCTGGGGTGCCTGGCTGGCCTCGTCAGTAGAGCATGCAACTCTTGACTTCGGGGTTGTGACTTTGAGCCCCACGTTGGGTGTAGAGTTTACTTACACGCACACACACACCCCAAAAAAAGACCCACATCATCATTTCTGAAAAGAAAAGTCTACCGGCAGTAGAAATCAGTCATCTGATTCCACTCTACGCAGAAGAGAATCTGCCGGGGGACACCTTACCCCTTGTGCCCTTCTCCCTCCGGCATGCACATTCCTGCTGTCCAGTGTCACGAACGCTATTGTCATTACACCCGCCCAAACCTTGCTAAGTACCTAAAGTGGAAGGAACACTGGGTTAGGGGTCTGAACCCTTTTTCTCTCTCTCTGGGTAAGTCTTGCCAGCCCGGTTTCTTAAAATGCCAAGCATTAAGCTGCTTTTATCTCACTAATGAATAATTAGCCGTGGCAAGCAAGAAAGTAAAAGGCACAGCTCGATCATTCTCAAAAAGAAACTGTAATAATAAAATCCCAGATAGCGTGACCAGGGTTAAAACGGGAGGGGATGGCAAGGCCGTGTAGATGCCAATAAAGCAGAAATCGCAAGCTGGGTGTCTTTCCTTGGTTGATGGGGGTCAGTGGGAGAGTTTCCATTACTCTTTCGGGAGAGAGGTGCGTGCACTGGTGTGGATGGCTGGTCTCCACAATGGATGCTCTATGTTTGAAAGCCCTGAGAGACTAGAGGCAGTCTTTCCCACTGCTGCTTTGTAGCTTGGAAATCCCAGCTAGTGATGACTTTATGGGTTTGTACGGTCTAGACAAGCGGGTTACTCTTTGGTGAAACTGCTCCTCGGGGAGGTTACCGTAAAAATTCCCATACTCCTAATTACCATTCCGAAGGGCAGGCTACCGAGAGGACGCTGGGCTTTGGCAGAGGCTGAGGTTGGAAAGCCAGTACTCCCAGCTTTATCACCGACTACGTTTATTTTCTCCCCTGTCAAAACAAGGACAGGAAAGGGGGACGAGAGCCCTAGTGAGACAAATCAACTCTAGGTAACCAGGAGGACAAAAAAACACCCAAACCAAACCAAAACAAAACCCCACAAAACAAAAACAAACGAAGGCTACCCATAGCTATGCCTGAGGAAGCAGAGCTTTCTTGGAGAAACAGGGTGATGCTGACCCTCTCTCTGCTTTCTATTTTCTCCGTAAGTTATTTCAGCTTTTCTCTGCATCTGTAGATCTTTGGAAGAGAGTGTGTAAAGACACAGTGTTGTGAGCTGCGTATGGGTGTAAAATGCTTCCCGAAATATCAGGGCCGTGGTGCAAAAACCCCTAGGGACTCACAGCTATTTTTTTTCCCCGAGGACTGAGCCAAGACACCTGTCTAGTAAGCCTCGGACTCTGGGTAACGGACTCTTTGGGAGGAAACACCGGCTCCTGTGATGGGGAATCAAGGCCTGGGCTCCCAGGTGTCACAGCCAAATGCAAACAAGTTCTAGTAGATCATTTTCTCCGGAAGCCCTTCCAGACCACGCCTGCCCCACACAGGGGCCCTCTCTGCCCTCTGCGCCCCTCCCTGCTCTCTTATGACCTTGCACGGATACAGTTTTCTCACCAGTATCTTATTTGTTGTGACAGTTTCTTCTCTTTCCCACTGAGTTGCTTAGGGTATAGACTGCACCTTTTTCTTTCTTTTCTTTCTTTCTTTTTTTTTTTTCAACGTTTATTTATTTTTGGGACGGAGAGAGACAGAGCATGAACAGGGGAGGGGCAGAGAGAGAGGGAGACACAGAATCGGAAACAGGCTCCAGGCTCTGAGCCATCAGCCCAGAGCCTGACGCGGGGCTCGAACTCACGGACCGCGAGATCGTGACCTGGCTGAAGTCGGACGCTTAACCGACTGCGCCACCCAGGCGCCCCTAGACTGCACCTTTTTCTATAAGTGTTTCATTCTGATAGACCCAATGATGGTCTTACGTGCTAAGGGCTCAGCTAAGTGCATGCTAAGTGGATCACTGATAAAACAAAGGAGAAATCTCTGCCCGCCCTCCCCCCCGCCAAAGGCAAATAGAGTGGGGCACCTGCGTGGCTCAGTCAGTTGAGCATCTGACTTGGGCTCAGGTCATGATCTCACAGTTCACAAGTTTGAGCCTGGAGTCGGGCTCACTGCAGCCATCACAGAGCCAGCTCTGGATCCCTCCCTCTCTCCCCTCCCTTGCTCACACACACACACACACACACACACACACACACACACTCCCTTTCTCTCTCTCTCTCTCTCTCTCTCTCTCTCTCAAAAATAAACATTAAAAAAAAAAGGTAAATAGAGAAAAAACATTTTTCTTCCTCTTGGTGGTTAAGCTCTAGTAAAAAAACCTTGTGTTTGTTCTGGGGATGGGAGTCTAGGCATGCTCTGAGGTCTGCAGGCCCAGAAGGACTTGCACGGCCACGGTCTGATGAGGTCTTGGGAACGGAGAACTCCAAATCTAACACAACTGGCTATGAAAGCCCACTCAGTATTTTGTAGTGGCTGGAGTGTGATGGAGAGGGAAAGCACCAGAGTGGGAACGGTGGCCTCTGTTTTGGCCCAGTGTGGCTACGTGACCTTGAGTCTGACACTACACTTGCATGAGCCTGTATCACATGGCCATTCAAATTTTCTGACCGTGATTCAGTAAGAAATAACATTTTATGTCACAAGGCACAAAACAACACACACGAGCATGAAACTAAGTTTCCCCAGACAATACCTACGGTTACTGAGTGTGAATTATCCTATTTTCTATTTCTCTTTTTGTTGGTTTTTGTTTTCAATGCTGGCGGTAACTTACAATTACAAAACAGCCAAAATGATCGCTACTACATCTGATGCTATTTTATGCCATGTGGTCTTTCCTCTTTTGCTTTTTCCTCTGTCGTGGGGAGGAGTTTGGAGCAGTAACATACCTCCTAATTTCAGGGGTGTTAAGGAACCACGACTTCCATAATAAGGCACCACCCACCTGCCACTCTCTTCCAAAAACTCTCTCCATGGCGCGAAGGAGGGAACGGGCTGCTCTAGCGTCTCTGACCATCATGTTATTTTACTTTGCTTATTTTTAAAAGTTTATTTTTTGAGGCACCTGGGTGGGTGGCTTTGTCAGTTGGGCGTCCGACTTCGGCTCAGGTCATGATCTCATGGTTTGAGCCCCCCATCGGGCTCAGCGCTGACAGCTCAGAGCCTGGAGCCTGCTTCAGATTCCGTCTCTCTCTCTCTCTCTCTCTCTCTCTCTCTCTCTCTCTCTCTCTCAAAAATAAACATTTTTGGGGCACCTGGGTGGCGCAGTCGGTTAAGCGTCCGACTTCAGCCGGGTCACGATCTCGCGGTCCGTGAGTTCGAGCCCCGCATCGGGCTCTGGGCTAATGGCTCGGAGCCTGGAACCTGTTTCCAATTCTGTGTCTCCCTCTCTCTCTGCCCTTCCCCCGTTCATGCTCTGTCTCTCTCTGTCCCAAAAATAAATAAACGTTGAAAAAAAAATTAAAAAAAAAAAAAAGGAAGATGAACGTGTCACGGCTAATATATTGCTTGCTGTCACTGAATAAGTTGAGGCCATTCAGAGTACTTCAGAGACAAGCACTCTGAGTTGTTTTCTTCCCGATCATATTGCCACTGACCTCGATCCCCTTGGGCCAAGCCAGAGGATAAAGGCAAATCTTTGAGAACCCAACTCGCCCCTGGGTGTTTGCCAGAACTTCACCATCTCTTTCTCGAGAGGTTTCAAGGGACCATACTACACGCTGTTTGACATTCAGCTAGCATCAATCAAGGGCACGGTTCGTGGTCCCAGGTGCAGCCAAGTGAACTGACCCACATGGCGATCAAGTCCAAGACCTCAGTAACACCATGCTGTGGTCACCGGAGCTAACTTCAAGCCACAGAATTCCAGATGAGCCCAGGGGAAGACGGTTTACTACGAGAGTGTGAAGAATCAGTACGCAAGAGCTGATTCTGTTTCGTATCTTTCTCTGTCAATGAGAAGAACCAACGACAACTATTAACCGGGCACCTGAGTAACTATAGGGTTTATTACGTTAATAAATTCAGGCCACTCAGAACACTTTCTAGACATGACCTTGACACATCACTCTGAAGGAGCCATAAACGGCCATCTTCTGGAAGACGACAAAAGAGGCAAAACGTTCTGAGAAAACACCCGTTCGCTTTTCAGTCCTGTCATCTTTCCAAAATATACAATTATATAATAGAAAATACAGACAAAGTGAAGAGAAATTCTGGGAGGCTGTGAGATGCTATTTTTAAGAGGCACCACTACCGTGAACATGAAGCTCCTTTCAAGTTTATATATAGCATAATTCATTTTCCAGTTTGGACTCCTTGCTGGATAGAACTAAAGGGACGATGCTCCTCAGTCTGCCACATCGATAGCTTTAGCTCAAGGGCTCCCACGTGGCAAAGGACAAACTTTCTAGGCCTGGCAAACCTTCCTCTTCTGATGATGCCGGGAAAGTTCTTTGTTGGGAAGCAGAAAAGGGAGGGGGAAAAAAAAAAGGAATCCTTTTTTGGAATGTGTATTACTGATTCTTTTTTGGAAACACGGCCCTATGGATTATTTACAAATATGTTAACTGGGTTTATTTAACTTTTAATTTGCTCCATACTCGCCCAAGTGTCACGTATTAATTACCAATGGCGTCCGTATGCTTCCGTAATGCACACTTCCTACGTAGCTATCCCAGAACCTCTGGTTTATTTTTGAAACGATTTTTAAAATCCCAATTTTTGTATCTGCAGTTACTTCATAATTTTATGGTTTTAGTTTCCCAAAGGGGCTTATTCCTCTCCCAGGGGGGAAAAAAACAACAAAAAAACAAAACCCCAAGCCCACAAACCCTTCTAGGCTGAGGTGGCATCGTCCACAGGTCGTGCAAGGAACCCATCTAGCTTGTCACAACCAACTCCAGGCCCCTTGGGCAGTTCACGCACAACGGAGGTGCAACATTTTCATTTTATGCTTTTTTTTTTTCAACGTTTATTTATTTTTGGGACAGAGAGAGACAGAGCATGAACGGGGGAGGGGCAGAGAGAGAGGGAGACACAGAATCGGAAACAGGCTCCAGGCTCTGAGCCATCAGCCCAGAGCCCGACGCGGGGCTCGAACTCCTGGACCGCGAGATCGTGACCTGGCTGAAGTCGGAGGCTTAACCGACTGCGCCACCCAGGCGCCCCTCATTTTATGCTTTTAACAGTTAATGATTTGTCAGGTTTTGTTAGTCTCGAGAAAATAATTTCTTTTAGGTGCAACGTAGCATATTCTAAATCACACACACGTATATTACTGAAGCCAAGTGACCTTACTCGAACAATGTTTTCAAAGACTATTTCTTGGTAATGGCAGTGAAATAGCGTTCACGGCACCTCCGTGTTCTACCAGAATGAACTTGATCGAGTTGAATTTTCGGGAGACTTTCAACACAATAATGGTCTAGAGCTTTATTTTAGAGAGCAGCCACCCCCGGCAGTGGTGAGGGGGCCTGTTGAAGACACAGGGTCATAACTGTGTCCCCAAACCATCATCCAAAGTTGCGTGACCGACAGCGGTCTTTGTCATTGTTAGTGCACCCGAGGTCAGCCTAAATAACACCACACGGTTCTACCTGGTGGCCAGAAACTAGCCAACAGCAGCCAGTGGAAAAGCATGTTGCGCCCCTTTCCACCGCTGAGTTTAAGAGTCAATGCAGGGGCGCCTGGGTGGCTCAGTCGGTTGAGCGTCCGACTTCAGCTCAGGTCACGATCTCACGGTTCGTGAGTTCGAGCCCCGCGTCGGGCTCTGTGCTGACGGCTCAGAGCCTGGAGCCTGTTTCCGATTCTGTGTCTCCCTCTCTCTCTGCCCCTCCCCCATTCATGCTCTGTCTCTGTCTCAAAAATAAGTAAACATTAAAGAAAAAAATTAGGGGCGCCTGGGTGGCGCAGTCGGTTAAGCATCCGACTTCAGCCAGGTCACGATCTCACGGTCCGTGAGTTCGAGCCCCGCGTCAGGCTCTGGGCTGATGGCTCAGAGCCTGGAGCCTGTTTCCGATTCTGTGTCTCCCTCTCTCTCTGCCCCTCCCCCGTTCATGCTCTGTCTCTCTCTGTCCCAAAAATAAAATAAACGTTAAAGAAAAAAATTTAAAAAAAAAAGTCAATGCAACTGCTTTCCAGTCAAGCTTTGTGACTGAAATTTTAACTACGCAGTTACATAGCCTGTGACGTATCTCACACAGAAAACGCCTTTTTCGCTATTTGCTACAAGGGAAATCTGCTTCACACGTGTTTTTAAAAAAATTATTCGGTATTCCTTGTTATTCTGGTAAGTCTGAAAAAAAAATGTATCAAATTTAGAAACTAAAAACTCCCCCAGACCCAGGTTGTAAAGAGACATCTTAGCTAGTAGACAATGGCAGGCACTGTCTAGCTACTTTATCTATTTTAGTCAAAGTTATTCGACAAGAGGAAAAGCGAGTTCTTTCAGAGCGACTTGCTCTCGGGCCTGGCACCATCTGGAACACCTGGGCTGCCCTTTTTTGCCGTTAGGGAAAAAAAAAATAATAATAATAATTGGGTACCTGCATAGAGACATAGCACGTCACGGCATTGCTAAATCTCAGTTTCCTAACACAGCTGTCCCCCAACCAACTTTACTTTCTCGGGGGTCGTTTTGTTTTGTTTTGTTTTTGTTTTTTTTAAGAGTATGAAACACATCTGCGACCTGATAAGATCAAGCCAACTCGTGGCTGCTCTGATGGATATAAATTAACACCAGCAACCGGGCTCCCGAGGAGGAACTAAGTTAACTCTGGTGGCAAGGTGCTAGAAACCTCTCCATCCCCGGCACCGGACAGGCTCCAGCCGCCTGACGTTTCTCCCTTCCTGTCAAATACCACTCCCTTCTTAGTGCATTTCCAAGACGTGCGCAGAGAGATACTGTACCTCGGTTGTCCTTTTAGCAGGAACACATTAGCTTAAAGCGTTCCCATTTTCTTGCCGAGTCTGTCTGTAATGCTGTGCCGTTGGATGTGCCTGGGGATCATTTTAGTCTGAAAAACCGGAGCCACATGGAAAAGACATTAAAACAAGTTTGCTGCCGTGATACCCACGAAGATGAAAGGGCCTCTCTGATTTTCATATGCTGTGTTTCAGATGGGAGGGAAAAGAAAACGGTTCTTTGGAAACGCAGGCATTTGGCCGGGCGACAAATTCATCAGGTGTTAAATCCCCATCACCTTCGCGGTAGAGGCGCACCTCGTGTCTGTTTATTCGTGTTTCCAGTGGAATCTGCACCGTTTTCCCGGCTTACAATACATTGCTCTCTTTAGCATTCGTATTTCGGTTCTGGTAGTGGCTTCCAAAGGAAAATTACTGAGACGTGTGCACTGATGGGTGTTGGCATACAAGTGAGCTCTGGATCTTGGCTTAAAGAGATTGCATTCTTTCTGGGGGGCTAAGGGGGGGGGGTGTGGGCAGCAGAGTCGTAATGTGTGCCCTTTAAGACAACTTTATCTTGTGATCTTTCCCGATATTTTTTTGGCCGGCGCAGAGACCCCTGCTGGGACAAAGAAAAAGCAACACTGACAGGGAGCCAAAGCCTCGCCGCGAACGGTTTCTAGCACGAGGTGAAACAGGGCTGTCAAGACTTTTAAGATGTCTTGTGGGAATTCTTAACAGTGGGCATATTATTTTTATTGGGTTTGATTAAACAACGCAGTTCATAGCAGAGATGACATTGAGATGTATAACTAAGCGGGCAGGGTTCAGCAGGGCATTGCTGGAATGGCAGGCCTCAAAAATGGCTTCTTTAGCGAGTTTGAGTTACAGGTACCTTCTGTCGCCTCGAATAGCACATCTGAAAGTAAGCAAGCTGCCATTAAGTCGCTGCGCATGATGGAAACCGGGTCTCTTTAGAGGCAAAGATTGTTTTATTTGACCGCGCTATTGATTTCCTCACGGTGCCTAAGGAAGTTGAGGATAAGGGATTCCACTTACTGTCCATCTTCAACGGAGAGGAAATTCCAGAGATTTTCGCCCTCAAAGGACCACATGTATTTACTTCCCTTGTTCTTCAACGGATTGTTTACAGCAGAGGAAACCACTATGTGCTCGCTCAAGGAGGGGGTGGAAATTGTGGGGTCTTGCCTCCTCACTTCTGCCCGGGCCCCAAGTCCTCTAACGGAGGCAAACACCCGGTGCAATGCACAGATCTCGAGCGTGTAACTGGTAAGTGGGATAAACGTACGCCTCTGTGTAACCAACATCTCAATCAAGACACGGAATAGGTCTTGATTCTACAAAGTTCCAGAGGTCCAGAAAGTTCTCTTGTGCCTACACCCCTCTCTCCACTCTCCTGGGGTCAAATACTGTTCTGATTTCTGTCACCGCAAACCGGTTTGCTTGTGCTTGAATTTCCTGTGTACGTCTTGGTGTCTGCCTCCTCGCAGCCGGTGTCATGGTTTTGAGATTCACCCCCGTTTTTTTGGCGAAACATTACTTTGTTCCTTTATATGGCTAAGTGGTATTCTACTGTATGGACAGATCACAATTTGTTTATCCATTTACCTATAAGTGAATTAAAAGTTTGGGGCTACCGTGAATAAAGCCGCTCTGTACATCCTTGTACTTGTCTTTGGTGGACATGTTTCCATTCCCCTTGGGCAAATTCCTAGAGTGGGATTGCCCGGCCAACACCGTTTTGGTTCTGGAGCCCGGAAGAAGCCCTGTGATCTCTGCAGGTCTGGCCCTCCTCAGCTGGTGGAGAGGCAGTGACATCTGACGCTCTCTCCCGTCAGAGCAGCTTCGAGGATGTTCTCTGCCCTTCATGGGAGCGAGGGCAGGGAGTTTCCAACATGCTCTTGTCAAAATTCATGTGGTCCTAAAGGCTTTGGGATGACCTTTATGTGGCCCTATGACCTAGACATATCTTATCAGTGAAATGTTTAGACCTTCCACATCTTAAAAGGCACTGAAAATGGAAAAGAACCTCAAAGAAGGTGGGGCCGAGGGATGCCCGTTGCCTCTGGCTGCATCGGTGGTTGGGCCTATGTGGGCATATCAGGCATATCGTTCAACAAGAAAGCGCACAGAGCTCAATAATGAATGTGTGCATCTGTTAGAAACATCCAATATTCCATTTTTTTAAGTGCTTTGAATTTCCACAATTAAAAGGGTTATTATTACTTCACTTACTAAAATAACAAAACAAGGGGTGCCTGGGTGGCTTAGTTGGTTAAGCATCTGACTTCGGCTCAGGTCATGATCTCATGGTTTGTGGGTTCGAGCCCCACACTGAGCTCTGTGCCGACAGCTCGGAGCCGGGAGCCTGCTTCGGATTCTGCGTCTCCCTCTCTCTCTCTCTCTGCCCCTCCCCTGCTTGCGCTCTCTCTCTCTCAAAAATAAACATTAAAATAAAAAAAAAATAACAAGATATGAAAATCTGTAAGCCTGCTAACTCTTTGCTCCTGCCATCCTTGGTCATAAGATGGTTTATCTCAAATGCTCCTGTGTTAATACCATATCAGGTCATTTTTGTCTCCAGATAGGACCCCCGCACCCCTTCCTTGAGAAAACGCGTTCATGCCCAGAGCAGGTCATTAGCAAATACCACCTGTAATGCACATTCCTGGAACCAGCCTTTTCTGAGGTTAGTGCAGACCAAAAATAAACACACACAGGCAGTCCTGGCCGGGGCCGGCGAAATACTGTCTGCCCGAGAAGGCAGGGTTCAGTTAAGAGCAGAGAGTGTTTTCTTTGTTTTGAACATGCCATGCATCCACTTCGAGGAGCCCTAACCCACCTGCCAGCGTCCGCCATTCCCACCATAGACAGCCAACAGTTCCCGAACACACTGGGCTTGTTTACCGGGGCAGAGCGTCTTGCTGCCGAGGAGGGCACTTCCAAAGCCAATGTCCTTTCTAAACCTGTGGCTTAAGTAGAGTGTTCACACAAGTGGTTCTCTCCGTCCCTGTCTCTGTGTCATTAATCTTCCCAGTGAGGTGGGTATTGCCTCCAACGTGCAGACCCGGAAATGGAGAAGCGGGAAAGTTTAAGGCCAATTCTGTCTCAAGCAGCAGAACCAAAATCTGAATTCAGATCCGTCTGACGGCCTGAGGCTCTCACCCCTTTACTTCCACGTTCCCTGAGGTTTCAAAAGCGACCCAGAGAGGCCCAGATACACTATGATGTGTTTTGTCAACATACCCAAGTCTGATTACGAATTCCCCAAGCTGACATTCCAGAATGATCATGGAGTATAAAACTGTCTGCCCCAAATCGCTTTCCCGCTGATCTCACCTTATTCCAGCTCCTTCGGACTTTACATTTGACTTACAATATCTAAGACATTTTATGGGTGTGACTACACAGCTCAGAACTGTGCTAAAACAGCACAGAGGGACTGACACCACATGTTTCTCTCTTGTCTTGGTCACTCCTGAGAATTTACGGCATCTGCGATTAAGTCATGTTCATTGTGTGTCCGTCCTGCATGTGTACAACTGGCTTCTACTAAAAGATGGAAGTTCTAATCCACTAGGGCTATGGCTTATGCTTTTCTGTATCCTACCTGGCACAGCACTTATAAAAAACCAGATACTTAGTAAATTATGTCAAATGAAAAGATGCCCAATCCACGGGGTGCCTGGGTGGCTCAGTTGGTTAGGCGTCTGACTTCGGCTGAGGTCATGACCTGGTGGTTCGTGAGTTTGAGCCCCACTTTGGGCTCTCTGACAGCGTGAAGCCCGTTTCGGATCTCTCTCTCCCCTACTTGCTTTCTGTCTCAAAAATAAACATTAAAGAAAAAAAAATAAAAGAAAGAAAAGATGCCCAATCCTAGTGCCATGGAAAACAGTGGCTATGCCATTTGGGAACCACTTGAACTTGGGCAAGTTATCACTGAAGTGAGGCTCAATTTCTTTCGTCCTTAAATTGGGGTGAATTTGTCCTTATTCCTTTAAGGAGTAATTCCTTTATTCCTTATAAGGAATTTGTCCTTAAATTGGGGTGAATTTCTTTTGTCCTTAAATTGGCCCTTAATCATGGCGAATATGAATGCTTTTGTGCAACCATAAAATGCTATAAAGATATAACCCATTATTATTATTATTGCAGATCACCATTGATTTGATGGCTTTCTTCCAGTCAAGAAAGAGTTTTGTTTAGGAACGTTTCTTATTGAGCTGTGGAGTTCTAGAAGAATAATGAAATACTTCTTCATTGTTGCCATCCTTACTCTGACAACACTTTGAAGGGCAAGAGCAGATTCAAAACAAGGGAAGGGAAGCAGAATTAGCGTTAAGATTGGGCCATGACCCTCAGGAAGCAGGATAAAGGTTTTACAAGTCAATCAGAAAAGAAGATGAAAGAACAATTAGACCAAAGTAGTATATAAACAAACAGGCAAAGCAGCCATGGGCCAGGAAAGGGTGTGTTAGTGACCCTGAACATAATGCAAGCCAGATAATACGGCAACATCTTGTCACTCTCCAGCCACAGGACAGCACTTGTATATGAAAGGGAAATGTAAATCAAGGCCATTTTCTTTCTTTCTTTTTTTAAAAAATTTTTTAAGGTTCATTTATTTTGGAAGGAGAGAGAGAGAGAGAGAGAGAGAGAGACAGCGTGTGGGTAGGGGAGGGGCAGAGAGACAGAGGCAGACACAGAATCTGAAGCAGGCCCCAGACTCTGAGCTGTCAGCACAGAGCCTGATGTGGGGCTCGAACGCATGAACCGTGAGATCATGACCTGAGCTGAAGTCAGAGGCTTAACCGACTGAGCCACCCAGGTGCCCCAAGGCCATTTTCTTAATAGGAAGATTTGGGGGAATGTTTCTTAGGCACCGTCTAGATATTCAACTCTTTAGGGCAGAGCCTCGTCCATGAGAAAAAGCCACTCATGTGGCTTCAGGAATTCATAAATAGGCCACGAAGTTCAGTCATGCTGAAATATTTCGCGTTGCTTTTCTCATTTTCCACCATTAAGCAGAACAGATTTCTTTCTTTGAGGTTTTTCTTTCTATTTCATCCTCTTCCTTGGATGGGCAGGGGGAGGTATGTTAGTTTAGACCTCACCTTAGTCATCTCAGAGGTTTTCTGTCTCTCTTAAGCCTACTTCAGTTTATTTTGTCTTCCCAAAACGGCAGGCGTGGGGAGAGTTACCTCGAAGCCATTTATTTTATTTTTTTCAAGATTTTATTTTTAAGGAATCTCCACACCCAACTTGAGGCTCGAACTTACGACCCAGAGACCAAGAATCCCATGCTCCACTGACTGAACAGCCAGGCGCCCCCACCTCAGCTCCATTTAAGTAGTTTCTAAATGTCAAGCAAAATTTTATTAGTTGTACAAGTCTATGTTGTAATTCCCATCCTTAGAGAAAAATCAGTACTTTCTTAAAAGATCTGTTGCGTATCAGTAACTCCTGGAAGTTTAAAAATCTTATAGTTTGAATAACTTATTGCAAAAGCCACAAAGGAATGCTAAGGATCTACTGTAAGGCCATACAGCAGGAGACACAGGAATATAAAGTGAAATAACACAACATAAAAACTCAAATTAGGCATTAATACACACAATCTGTGACTTCACATTTTAGGGAGCCTAAACAAGAAAACAAAAAAAAAATGGGTTTAATTTCCATGGGCGCCTTTCACTGGTTTAATATTTGCATTCTGGCTCCCGTTTCCTGAGTGGGCCAAAATATATATACAAATATTTTCCAGGAGAGACTATGCAATGCTATTATAACCAGAAATCCAGCCAACTCTTTCTGTGGCTTCTCCCTCCATTAAGACATAAGCGAGCATCTGTTCAGTCCCATTGGACCCATCTCTGGAGTTCTATCAAGTAGACTACAGTAACCTTTCTCCAGGCAAGGTGGGAATATGTTAACCCAAGCGAGAAAACACGCGGCTGACAACTAGACAGATCACATTTTAAAAAGTAGTTTCCCTGGGAATGCAGGCTGGTGCAGCCACTGTGGAAGACAGTACGGAGGTTCCTCAAAAAACTAAAAATAGAACTACCCTACGACCGAGCAATTGCACTCCTAGGCATTTATCCACGGGATACAGGTGTGCTGTTTCGAAGGGACACATGCACCCCCATGTTTATAGCAGCACTATCGACAATGGCCAAAGTAGGGAAAGAGCCCGAATGTCCATCGATGGATGAATGGATGAAGAAGTGGTACGTATATACAGTGGAGTATTACTCAGCAATCACAAAGAATGAAATCTTGCCATTTGCAACTACGTGGATGGAACTGGAGGGTATTATGCTAAGTGAAATGAGTCAGTCAGAGAAAGACAAAAATCATATGACTTCACTCATATGAGGACTTTAAGAGACAACACAAATGAACATAAGGGAAGGGAAACAAAAATAATATAAAAACAGGGAGGGGGACAAAACATAAGAGACTCTTAAATATGGAGAACAGACAGAGGGTTGCTGGAGGCATTGTGGGAGGGGGGATGGGCTAAATGGGTAAGGGGCACTAAGGAATCTACTCCTGAAATCATTGTTGCACTATATGCTAACTAATTTGGATGTAAATTTTAAAAAATAAAAAATAAAACAAGTTAAAAAAAAAAAAGTAGTTTCCCAACTTGGGCTATAGGTTAGAATTATCTAGTTTGGGAGAGCTTTTAAAAATGCCCAGTGTCTGAGCTGTACCCACCAAATGAATCAGAGTTTCAGGGATGAAGCCCAGGCAAAAAGTGGTTTAAAAATCCTTGAGGTTGGGGCACTTCGCTGGCTCAGTGGGTAGAATAATGCGACCCTTGATCTTGGGGTAGTGAGTTTGAGCCCCATGTGTAGTGTAGAGTTTATTTAATATTAAAATAATAATAATAATAATAATAATAATAAATAAATAAAAATCTTCCAAGTGATTTTGATTTCAGCCTGATGGAGAATCACTGTTTTAAGAGATTCAGTGGCGGGGCGCCTGGGTGGCGCAGTCGGTTAAGCGTCCGACTTCAGCCAGGTCACGATCTCACGGTCCGTGAGTTCGAGCCCCGCGTCGGGCTCTGGGCTGATGCCTCGGAGCCTGGAGCCTGTTTCCGATCTTGTCTCCCTCTCTCTCTGCCCCTCCCCTGTTCATGCTCTGTCTCTCTCTGTCCCAAAAATAAATAAACGTTGAAAAAAAAAAAAAATTTTAAGAGATTCAGTGGGAGGGGTGCCTGGGTGGCTCAATTGGTCATGATCTCACGGTTCATGAGTTCAAGCCCCACGTCGGGTTCTGTGCTGACAGCTCAGAGCCTGGAGTCTGCTTCAGATTCTGTGTCTCCCTCTCTCTCTGCCCCTTACCTGCTCATGATCTGTCTCTCTCTCTCAAAAATAAATACACATTAAAAAAAAAACCAATTTCAATTTAAAAAAAAGGAGATTCAGTGGGTAAATATGGGGGTGCTGGGGAGGGGAGAAATTACTTTCTTAACGAATCTATAGACACTGATAACCAATACAATCTGCAAAAGCTAACCCAGGCCTTTCCTACGGGATGATCTCACTCCTCCCAGAAAAGATAGTTAAATTAATTTGAAGAAAAGAAAATTCACTAAACTCTTTTTTAGGGGGGAAGGAGACATCAGTAATTCTGTCCAGATCTTCCGGTTATATGCACTGAATAGTTGTTTTAGTTATAAAAGTAAAACGGACTCAACTTAGTAAATAGGGAAAAATAAAAGAAAGAAAGAAGAAAATACCACCCATTTTCCTGTCATTTTAAGGTAACCACAGTTAAGTTTTTTTTGGAGTAAAAAAATAAAATTGGGACCATGCACATATGGTTTTGTAATCCAATAATGTGAAAACCTTTCCTTGTCATTACACAGTCCCCCACAACACTGCTGTGAATGACTGCCGAGCAGTCCATTGTTTGAAACGGCCATTATTTATTGGTGACTGATGTTTGCTTTAGGTTTTTTCACGGACACAATTAGGACCATGATCCCTCCGACACGAAGTTTGATTAACCTGATAACTACCGAAAGGATAAACCATTGGTATAACACGTAAACAGGTGGTGGGTGGGGTGGGAGGGTCTTGATAGGTAGCATTTGCCGATTTGATCGGTGTAAATACTCCCACCATGGCCAATTTCAAGATCATCCTTCTACCAACTGGTTTGCCCCCTGAACATGGAACAATTGGCTCTCTGGAATCAGCTCCAACTCATCCTTCAAGAAAACCCTGGCTGAACTAAACTGGCCAGTTCTCCAGTTGTGACACGTTGTTTGAATGGTACAGTGGAAGTTCTGTGGATGAAGGTGAGCCGTAATTATAGTTATCTTAACACTCTGTTGTATTTTGGTTTTGGAGCTGTCAGGTTGGTAACTGGGGCAGCTAGATGGCTGAAGGTCTAATAAGAGTTCTCTAAAAGGTCTTAATATGGAAAGTGCTAGTACACTGGAAAGACCACCTTGTTTTTGAATAGACAGACATGGGGCTTTGTGAAGTTAACCTTATGATAAGGTTATGTGTTTAATCTGTATATGGGAATGATAATGTTGTCTCAATAGAGGTGGTGTTGGGATTAAAAACCTCATTCATAGGGCCGCCTGAGTGGCTCAGTCGGTTAAGCATCTGACTTCGGCTCAGGTCATGATTTCACTGTTCGTGGGTTTAAGCCCGCATCGGGCTCTGTGCTGATGGCTCCCTCTCTCTCTGCCCCTCCCCCACTCGTGCTCTGTCTCTCTCAGAAATAAACAGTAAAAAAACAACCTCATGCATGAAGTATATAGTAAGCATATAATACAGTCAGCACTCTATAAATGATAGTTGCCTTTCCCCCTTAGTGATCATACTCTAGATGTTCTTCTATGACAGTATGAATTCTGTTGACACTTTATTTGCAGGGAATTTAATTAAGTTGATCTTTAAATTATATATCTTTATGATTTAAACCAGAGATTGGCAAACTATGACCCGTGGGCCAAGTCTGTTTTTTTTAATAAAGAAGGTTTTACAGAAACGTTCGGTTTTAAAGGAACACACCATGTCCATTCATTTATGGAGTTCTCTAGCTCAATGGCAGAACTGAGTAACTGAAACAGAGACCTCGTGGCCTACAAAGCAGGAAATATTTACTATCTGGTCCTTTACAGAAAAAGTTTGCTACACCAGTGATTTAAACCATTCTAACCTTTCCTTAACTGAATACTTTCTTTTTCATAATATGCATCTATATTTAAAGAAAACAAAACAGAGAGAAAATGAAAAAGATGAGGAAAGAAAATTTTCCTAGGATTTAGAAACTGCAAAATAAATATTAGGCCCAAGAGCACTGGAGAAATACTTGAAACTGTAGGATGAAGCTCAGCTCTAATTCAGTCAAGACGGTATAGTTAAAAGAATATTTTATAAGTGAGATTTTTCTACAAGGGGATTATTACTCCTGGACCTGGAATACACCTTGAATGTATATGGAACTTGGAAAAGTGAATTTAGGAGGCAGAAACTTGGAATATTATTTATAACTTGGCCATGAAAGTGAACGAAACCACATTAGTCAGGCAATACAAGCTGATCTCTCTAACTACAGGTAAAATAACATTTCAAACGTTGAAAAATGTACACATTCAAAACTGTACAGGGTAGGGGTTTAAGCAACCATTTCCCCTAATTTTTGATGTTTACACGGAATGTTCTTCAAGCAGCAAATAAGTTACCAGTGATTGTGACAGACTGAACATGACACATCTTTACCACGACATAAATTAATTCTCTCAGTGGAAATTGTTAAAATAGGCAAGCTGTCAGAAAGATTTCTTTATGTCTGAAGGAAAGGAAATGATTCCATTTCTTCCAAACATTCTTACACGAACAATAATAAACTCTCACTTTTAAACTGCCTATTTTCATGGGGTCCTACGGCACTGGTTACTAATTGGGGCAGTCATGGTTATCTGCTGTTGGCCACGAATCAGTCCACATGAAGTCAGGTATAAAACACTCTCCGGTATAAAACTGCCCCCATAATTCATGTTATAAATGAATAAATATTCATAGAAACACCCAAAAAAAGAGGATCGCAGAATTACACTACGCTCTCATAGCATTTCTTAGATTTACACAAAGATCCTGGCAAGTAAATCTTCACAGAATAAAATATGGTGGCTTATCTAAAGAAGGGAAATAGGGTGGCTTATTAAAGAAATGGGCAAGTACCCAACACATATGAGTGACCCTGACTCTGTTCCTGAAGCAACGAGTTGAAAACTCCAGACCACAGAGATGAACATTTATTGGATGCCGGGTGTATACGTAGGCTCTCACATTTAACACACACATACCTATATAATGGGTATTATTAGTGATCTGTAAAGGGAGACGTACCGGTGGGAACTCTGATGGGTCCGCCTCAAATGCCCTAACTTCGAAATGCTTAATCCTGACAGGACACAGGGTATCTGTTAGCCATGAGCCCCCCAAAACTGCCCTTACAAAGGAGGTCCCATGACCAGAGTCAACTAAGTTTGGGAAACTTACTAAATCTTTCCCTTGGAGAAGAACGATATATATTAAAGCCCCACATTAAAGAAATCAGTCTGCTTTGGTTTAACCCATCAGCTTCCCCCATCTTGTTAGGAAATGCCTTTCTTCCCGCTACTATTTCGTGCAAGTCAAGATTCTGAAACACACTTTGAGAAATAGCACTGTAGTCCCCTCCCTTGCTGGGAGACGGCCAAAAGAGAAATCCACAAACTGTGAGAGAAAATAAACATTTTTACCCACAGTCAAGGGGGTGATGCTACAGAGATGACGGTGTGATTCCAGGTGGCTTCTCTTTGCTCTTAGGATCAACCCATGGTGCCCTGGCTCCTGTCCAAAGCCCCGGCCTCATCCCACACTGGTCAGCGGGCCTATTTCAGTACCTGGGACCTGCCAGGCTCCTCCTCATAGAACTTCTGTAGAAGGTTGTTCCCTGGCTGGACGTTCCACTTGAGTCCTATTTACCTTTCAGGGGAAGCGTTTTCTCCATTTCTGTCTGGGTGCCCTCCTATCACTGAGTTCTATACAGCACTTGTCATGGTTACAATGTTCCATTTATTTAACGCCTGCCTAAACTCCCACTGTGGAGAAGGAGGAAGGAAATACATCGCAGGGCGATCCCAGGACGCCCCCTGGTCTGCCCCGCCTCCAGGCAGAAGGGCAGTCTGGGAAAGAAGTTAAAGTCAGGGAAGACACACTCAGAAGCCCGGTGGTCACGGGTCCAAATTCCATCCTGCGATTTAGCTTTATTCACTAATGAAGTGGATTTTGATCTCTCCTTGGGCTCCTGTTCTACTTTTCCAGTTGCTTCTACATTTGGGAGGGGAAGACAAGAGTGTGCTTCCTCACCGCCTACGACGCCCACATCTCCCACTAGGGCCCAACTGCCTTCAGGACGCGGATGAGGTCTCCTTTGGCTCGCTACTTATAGCTCAGTGTCTGGCAGGTAGAAGGCACTCTGATTGGTTTTGTTTTTTTACATTTATTATGGCAAATGTTTAACATAAGCAAGCATAGGGAGAATCGTATAACGAACCCCTGGGTAGTCATCAGCTGATGCCAACAGTAATCAACGTATGGCCATCTTGTCTCATTTACTCTTCCACCCGACCGAAGCCAATCCAAGACACTGTGTCAGCTCATACGTCGCAAATGGTAAAGGCTTGAAAACGTATCTATAGAACCATTATCATCTACATACTCCCAGTAATTCATAAATACTTCTTCAGCGATAAACAGACGACTAAATCAACAAACTCTACAGAGACCAGTAAAGGGTCAAAGACGGGGGTGGCTCTGAATCATCATCTGTCCTCAGCCCCCTCCTGTCCCCCAGCACATCAGACCTCAATGCGCACGCACACACTCCACACGCTCTTCCCCAGTAACTCCAACCCCGCCCCCAAGATGGCAGGGCCAAGCCACTCACCCGTTGGGGTGCTGCTGCGGAACGAAGAGGAGGGGGTGATGGGCGGCGTCACAGGAGGGGTAAGGCTTCCACTGCTGTGGCGTGGTGGAGTGGACACATTCCCTCGAGACACCGAGCTGGACAAGGTCAGCGAGAGCTTCGGCTGAATCTTCTTCTTCAGGGACTCCTGCTCTCGGCGGGCAGCATCTGTCATGAATCTGAAGCGACAATGGAGGGTGAGCAGCCAGGACCATTTATGGAGCGTGAGGAATGAGGACGGTTACCCGGAGTTGGACAGATGCCCCACCCTGGGAAAGGGGCTCGTTCACAGGTCTCGAATCTCAGAGACTCACGACAGATTCCCTTCTCCACGACGGAATGATCTCTAGCTCAGCGTCTTCAGGTTCCTCACGGGGGGGGGGGGGGGGGGGGGCATTTCTTCCTGAGGCAAACCCCCCTTGTGGGAAACGTGTACACACAGACTATGTCTGTACTCAGGGCGGTGCCTTTGGTGACAAGACTTCCTCTCTCTTGGAAGGTCCTCTCTTGTCTTTCAACTCATAGAAAGCCCACCCTTTCTCACAGTTCCCCAACCTTCCCAGGGGGAAAGGGCTTCCTTCATCTGTAGATTGGTAGAATTTACTGTTCGTGGCACTTCACTGCCACCTCCCATCTATGACCCCCTGAAAATGGATTCTTTTTTTTTTTTTTTTGGTCTTACTCCAGTTCCTCATACTGTTATTTGGGGTTTGAAAATTGTCTTGGCAGACGGAAGGTCTTGTCTCCCTAACCGTTAGCTGAAAGGAAAGGACACCCGTCCCCACAGATCGCTGCCAGCACACCACCAAGTCAATCTCAGTCAACAGAGTGAGTAAATCTGCCCAAAGCAGATTCACGAAGAAGGGAAGAGAGCAGTATGAGGAGGAAGATCACAGCTGAAGACCTGTTTCTATTGTGGTTTTATTACTCATAAAGGGAAAGGTGACTTTTCCTGATCATTTCACTTTGCAAACGTCAAAGTTATCCCTTCAACCCCTCTCTTACGTTAGTAATATTCAAACTTCGTTCTCTTCTCACTGTATAACATTTCATAAGTTCATGTTATACGAGATTCAAAACAATCTACGAAATGGTATCTGTCGCTTAAAGAGCAAACTATTTTTTGGATTATACATTTTTTTTTTTTAAGTATAGGCTCCATGCCCAATGTGGGTCTTGAACTCATGACCCTGAGATGAAGAGTTGCATACTCTTTATACATTTTTTTTTTTAAGTATAGGCTCCATGCCCAATGTGGGTCTTGAACTCATGACCCTGAGATTAAGAGTTGCATACTCTACTGACTGAGCCAGCCAGGTGCCAGCAAACTTTTTTTTTTGTATTACCCGCAGGTGGGGCTTTGTCAACTGCATTTTTAAAAATTGTGGCAGAGGGGCGCCTGGGTGGCTCAGTCGGTTAAGTGGCCGACTTCAGCTCAGGTCATGATCTTGCAGACCGTGAGTTCGAGCCCCGCGTCGGGCTCTGTGCTGACAGCTCAGAGCCTGGAGCCTGTTTCAGATTCTGTGTCTCCCTCTTTCTGACCCTCCCTCGTTCATGCTCTGTCTCTGTCTCAAAAATAAATAAACGTTAAAAAATTAAAAAATAATAATAAAATAAAATAAAATTGCGGCAGAAAGCCTAGTGCATAGAACACATGAAAGCTTTTAGGCAATAAAATAGGCACCTATGCCCACTGCCTTGGCCAAGAGGACCTAACCAGGCCTCTCAAGTCCTCCCTGTACCCCACCCCCATCATTACGTTCCATTTTAATACAATTCATCATTAATTAATTCCATTGCACTTAAACACAGTGTTAATTGCCCAACACATTTCACATTCTGTCTACAAAATTTCTTAGTATCTGCCTTCATTACACTAGGGAGTTTTGGAAGTCAACAGATAGTCCCCATGCCTGGTTAAAAAGCTTTAAACACTCAATGAAACAATATTACAGTATTGTTACAACGTCTTACAATGTCTACTTTTGTACTTGGAACATGCATGGCTCATTTCTTGAACGGCCGCTGCAATACAATAAAGATCTATACTAAACCAGATATTTATGACGATCTGAACGGTAATAAAGCTAAATGCTTTGCCTTGAGCTCTTTGGTTTTGCGCTACCAGATGGCAGTGGTTTAAAAAGAAATGAAGGACAATGCAAAACAGAATTGTTTGTGCCTGGTATCGGTACTCATTTACTTTCAGGTGCCAAAGTTGGCTCTTTTGTTCTTAAAACTGCTTCCCCACCCCCCTCAGAAACCTCTAGTCAAAATACGGACTCTCAAAATATGGCAACAACTCAAAACAAGGAAAAAGAACAAGTGCTTTCCTCTATTATTCTAAGTAGAATTACCAAGTGGCACAGCACCAAGCTTCTCGAATGGGGGTTCACAGTATGCCCGGGAGCGGGCACAACCACGGGACGGACATGCTGCTCCCTCTAGAAAGACCAATTGTTCTCCATGTAGGGATTTCAGGTCAGTTTTTTAAATGGTAAAAAGAAAAGAGACTTTTTGAAGTAGACTCTATGGAGAGACTCTATGGAGTAGAAGGTAAAATGTACATCTTGCACCTTAGTTAAGAGGATGGGACTTGGAGCCAGGCTGCATGTGTTACTTTCTTTTTTTTTTTTTTTTTAAGGTTTTATTTATTTTTGAGACAGAGACAGAGCATGAACAGGGGAGGGGCAGAGAGAGAGGGAGATGCAGAATCGGGAGCAGGCTCCAGGCTCCGAGCTGTCAGCACAGAGCCCGGCGCGGGGCTCGAACTCCCGGACCGCGAGATCATGACCTGAGCCGAAGTCGCCCGCTTAACTGACGGAGCCACCCAGGCGCCCCTGCATGTGTTACTTTCTATGTGACTTGAGGCGAGGTTGATAAACCTCTCTAAACCTCAGCTTTATTCTCCGTAAAATGGGACTAAGGACCATCAGCAGAGGGTTAAGACACATCTCTTCCTTTTCTGCAGGAGACTCTGATCTTTGGTTAGCTCAGATGGTAGGCCAACTATGCTAGTAGGCAAGCACTCCCTGTGATCACACTGACCCCCGACTGGTAAATTGCTTCTCAACTGGGAGGAGTGAGAAACCATTTATTCATTCGTGACAGGAAGCCACAGCTCGGGCTTCCTGCGTGCGGTGATCTTGTATCTAGACCACTCCGGCGGGGAACTGAGGAGTATGCCCGTGGAGGGTTATGGGACTTTTGGGTCCTCTTCTGCCAGGGCAGCCCCCACCCTTGCCCGCGGGGGCATCCTGACTCCCTGCCTCTGTACAGACCACTGTGTGCCAGCGAGGACTCCACAGAAGGCCCGACGCTGTCCTGCTGGCAAGCTGTGGCCCTGCCCGCTGTTCCTCTGAAGAGACCCAGCGCCCACTCTGGCTTCCGGTCGTCTTGAGAGTCTGAGCGTTCACCATGGGAGAAAATCACCCACTAGCGGACAGGATAGCGCTGACTTTAGGAGTGCCTGTCATACAGGAAGTGGCTCAAAACACAGAAGCTACTGTGATACGGTTTTAGCTACACATTCGGTCTATCTGACCTAACTCCCAAGTTTCTTGCGGATGCGTTGCCCGTTCGTAGGTCTGAGCTTTTTGTGTTTGTGCCTGACGTATAGAACGGGCTGTGGCTGGGCTGATGGGGAATCAGCCCAGGGAGTGCACATACGGCGTGAGATGGAAACTCTTGTCAAAAGAGGGAGGGAGAGAGGAGGGAGAGAGGAAGGGAGGGAGGCGACGGGCTTCTCGGCGTCTTCCCTCACCCCAGTTAAATAGTATCAATAGCTCATGCTTTTTATTGTACAATATTCTCCTACAGCTCAGGCACGAAACAACAACCATAAAAAACCACAACAAGGTGCACACATACCCCCCCCCACCCACCTTCACCCCCACGTGAGTTTGGTCAGCTATGGACAGCAATCTATTTTCGGCTTATACCTGCTAAGTGCTTTCTGGAAGTGAGAACAAGACATCACGTTAAAAGCATTAAACATGATGGGGCGCCTGGGTGGCGCAGTCGGTTAAGCGTCCGACTTCAGCCAGGTCACGATCTCGCGGTCCGTGAGTTCGAGCCCCGCGTCAGGCTCTGGGCTGATGGCTCGGAGCCTGGAGCCTGTTTCCGATTCTGTGTTTCCCTCTCTCTCTGTCCCTCCCCCATTCATGCTCTGTCTCTCTCTGTCCCAAAAATAAATTAAAAAAACGTTGAAAAAAAAATTTAAAAAAAAAAAGCATTAAACATGAAACCCGTAAAGCACTTCTGCCAACCTTCTTCTCCCTCCCTCCTTGGATTGGTGGTTGTGAACTTGCTTGCAGCTCTACTCATAAATCCTGGCAACCCTGCCATATTAAGATACACAGCTGCAGGGTTTATTCCCGGTGACGGCGCACACGGGTGTACAAACGCCTTGGGAGCATTGGTTACGACTCACCAGTTTCTCACTGGCAATATTGCACTGCTCCTCTCTCTTATCAACCACGACATCACCTATTTTTTGAGACTTACGAAACCCTAAAGTGTTAAAGCAACGTTCCACCAAGATGGCCGCTTGTCAAAAGATGGGCAGATTCCCAACGGCAAGGAGTCACTCAGGGAGACGAGTTCATAAAGAACCTGATACGGCAGAGGAAGGCCGTGAATACAGTCAGGGGCTAAAGACTCATTGGCTTTGACCAGAAAGCCAGACAAATCCACTCCCCACCTTTGAAGGCAGCTACACTCTGACAAGCGTCCTTGAAGGATCACAGCCCAGACCTTTCTGTGGTCCGTCTTAGAAATGTCTCCCTGTATTCCCATTGCTGACAGGGAATTCCAACTTGGGAAGTCATACCGCCCTGTGGTCTGGTGAGTTTTTCTCAATGGGTTTTGACGTGTTGGGTTTTTCACCTTTTCTGAAGCCTTCAGTAATAGCTGCCAACATGGGGGTCTTCGAGCTGGAAGAAACCTAGAAAAGACAGATCGCCTAGTCTAACCCCCTCATTTTTCACATTACCTGGGAACGGAGGTGTCGCGGCCTGTTTAAGGTCACTTTGCTGTCGAGGGGCAGAGAGCTGGCAGCAGAGAAATTCAGCCTCAGCGCTGAATCAAATGCTCCTACTCTGCCAGGCTGCTATGGGCATATCAAAGAACCCTGAGCTTTCTGGTTTTTGCTCAGAGCCTCGGTCTTCAAAGTTGCAAGGGCTTATGGAACCAGAGCTTGGGGCTTGGGGAAATGCAGAGGGAATCCCTCTGGGGGGTTCCATGTTGGAAGTGAGGTGGCTGGGAGAATAGAAGGCTTCACCCCTCCATGTCAGCCACGTTCTGCTGTGTGGGGCTCCTTGGCTCCTGGGGGCCCCGGATTTGTAACCTCACCAAGCTGTGATGTGGGGAAGCTGGCCGTGTCCACCTCCTTGAATTCTTTCTGCTTTGCAATGGGAACTGTTCTAATCTTGTAGAAGTTGTGTGCTATTGTGGGCTCATACAGCTCATCAGCTCGTGAGAGCCGATCATTAAACGTTCAGGGATTCTTGTGAGCCAGCTGTGAAACATACCCATTATTAAAAATTAAATTATATGAGCTTATAATTAAACAAGTATATATTTTTTTTAATTTTTTTTAACGTTTTATTTATTTTTGAGACAGAGAGAGACAGAGCATGAACGGGGGAGGGGCAGAGAGAGAGGGAGACACAGAATCAGAAGCAGGCTCCAGGCTCCGAGCTGTCAGCCCAGAGCCTGACGCGGGGCTCGAACTCACGGACCGCGAGATCGTGACCTGGCTGAAGTCGGCCGCTCAACCGACTGAGCCACCCAGGCGCCCCAAAACAAGTATATTTTTAAAAGGTAATACGCAAAGCCTATCAGTTCTTAATTATTTTATTCCGTCTTACTATTATCTATGTTGTTGGGGTCATTTACATTAATATCCTGTCTGCTATAATTTCCTTCTAATGATAATGCTGCTCCCATACACCTCTTCCCAACTCTGTTCAATGACATCGTGTTGGTAGCTTGAAACTGTCCATACTGGGAGTATTTACACCATGGAAATTGGCAAATATTACCAATCAGGGATTTTTTCCTCTCTAGAAGTCAGTTATTAAAAATCTGTCAGAGGGGCACCTGGGTGGCTCAGTCAGTTAAGCATCCAACTCTTGATTTCGCTTCAGGTCATCTCACGATTTGTAAGTTTGAGCCCCCCATTGGGCTCTGCGCTGACAGTGCGTAGCCTGCTTGGGATTCTCTCTCTCCCCCGCTCTCTCAAAATAAATACATAAACTTAAAAAAAAAAAACTTATCAGGGGGCGCCTGGGTGGCTCAGTCGGCTGGACATCCGACTTCGGCTCAGGTCATGATCTCATGGTTCGTGAGTTCGAGCCCCGCGTCAGGCTCTGTGCTGACAGCTCGGAGCCTGGAGCCTGCTTCAGATTCTGTGTCTCCCCCTCTCTGCTCCTCCCCTGCTGGTGCTCTGTCTCTCTCTCAAAATAAATAAAGAAAAAATAAACTTATCAGAATACCTTGTAATTATTTATTTTCTTTTTAGTGTAGAAAAGAGCATTTGAACTAGGCTCCTTGCCTACTCACTAATGGAGCCAATCACAGAAGGGATGAGGAATATACATAAGAAAGGCTTCCTTTCCTCTCAAAAATGATAAGAATACATCTCGTTAAAATACACTTATGTAGGGCGCCTGGGTGGCGCAGTCGGTTAAGCGTCCGACTTCAGCCAGGTCACGATCTCGCGGTCCGTGAGTTCGAGCCCCGCGTCGGGCTCTGGGCTGATGGCTCAGAGCCTGGAGCCTGTTTCCGATTCTGTGTCTCCCTCTCTCTCTGCCCCTCCCCTGTTCATGCTCTGTCTCTCTCTGTCCCAAAAATAAATAAACGTTAAAAAAAATACACTTCTGTAAACATTTTTATGGATTTGTGACATTTTTTTCAAATTGTGGAATATACACATACACAAATGGGTGCACATAATCCACATGCGCAGTTTAAAGAGTAATAATAAAATGACAGTCTATAGGTTCGCCACTCAGCTTCTTACCAGAACTTCTGAAGTTTCCGTATACAAGTATGGTTGATTTTTGAGGGTATTTTCCTCCAAGTATTGCCTTTGTACACATAGAGAAAACGGAATATTTCTCAAAGAAAAAACACGGTCACCTGAGAGTTCATTCACTGTTGACTAACAGCCTGGAAATCTGTGGTCAGCCAGAGCCGTGTTTTCATTTTGAAACCGAAACTGCCTTAAGATTAATTTTAACTGTCCTACAAATCAGAAATGCCTAAGTTACTTTAATTTAATATGGTCATTTGTAGTAATATTTGTTATTGCTTGGGGAAGTACATATTCCTTAAGTAAATTTTCAAGACTCCATTATAAATCTTTTAAACCCTTCGACCACAATGTTCATTCAGTCTGACATGTTAAATGTGGAAACATGAATATAACACCACAGGGGGAAAATGTCAAACTGCTAGTCCAGGGAGACCAGTTTCAACCACAAACTCAGGAAATTTACAGATTTCACTGGAACCTGGACAGAAACCCCACTGCCACCCACTCTAGGGCCAAACACCTGAGCCTAAGTGTCCTGCTGGGGAAAAAAACCACATGGCTTTCCCCGGCTCTGGAGAACCCAGGGATGGAAATGACCACTCGAAACTGGAGGCTCTCTCGGAAAAACTTGAAAAGAATCCAAACTACGAGATGCGTGGTGTGGTTTGGCTGTTATTATAAGACTCTGGAGAGGGCGTGTGGTCCAGAGGCCTGAGTCGTGCGTCAGGAGGCTTGTGCTGGGGCGAAGAAGCCGGTGGCCTCCGGAAGTCCCAATGCTCTCCGCTCTGGCCCTGGGTTTGTCTACTTGTTAAAATTGAAGCGTTCTGGTGTTATGGATATATGTAATATATCACCCCTAAGTTCCTTCCCAGCTCCAACAGTCAATGATTTTAGCAATAGCACTGTGCAGTGTTTTCCAAACGTTTTTACCACAGCCCGATACGAGACAGATCTCCTATTGGGAGCCCGTACACATACGTATAATTAGGCCTGCAATTGGCAATTTTGAAATATGCAAAGCTCTGAAAACTGGGAAATTTGTTTTTACAAGTTTGGCAGCGAAATTAATTGGGAGACAAACCCTGAATCGAACTGCTTAAAAGCTACCACACTATTGATGGTATTTAGTGTGAATATTCATACGCCTCCCTACGCGAATGTTAATGTATTTGATTTACAAGGGCTGCCTCGGACTTTTCAGGGAGTGTTATGTAATATGCAGTACTTGCTCTGTATTACCTTTCTGAAATTAGAAACACTACAAAACATATCTGGACACACAAAGAATTTTTATGTAATCCGTCTGAAACAAAAATGTCATGAATCAACCCTTACTCTGTGTAAGATACCCTGATATTTTTCTATTCTATTTCATTTTAACAAAATCTCCTGGTCATGACCACAACACTGATTTCTCGACCCACAAACGGGTCATGGCCCCCAACTTTGAAAATATTAGTGTGGCAGTTAAGAGGGTGGTGGGCTTTGGAGGTAGACCATTGAGATTCTAATCTCTGCCCTATGCTCTCCTGCTGTGTGACCCTGGGCAAGTTACCTCTCTGTGCTCCAAGTTCTCTCATCTGTGAATAGTGACATCTAATAACAAGGCCTATTTTACAGCGTTGTGAAGACAAAGTGAGTTCATACACCTGACGCACTTGTGACAGGGCCTGGCACCTTGACCTTGCTACATTTCAGGTTCCTGGCACATAGTGGATATGAACACGATTTGTTCTGGAAATTCTAATTCATAAACCTTTCCTCTCTGCCACTTATGCCGGCAACTGGTCACTTCTGGGCCGAATTACTGAATAAAAGGATAAGTAGTGCCATCGTTAATTCTGCTCCTTCTGAAACCAAAGAGCCACGCTTATGCTTACGGATGGTGCACATGTTTATCACAGTAGTGTTGCAATCACAGGTATATTTGAGAAGGTAGTTATCGTGGCTGGAATACAAACAGAAAGTCCTTCTCCTGAGGGACAACAGGCTTGGGGGGGGGGGTGGGAAGGGAGCTATCTGTAAACCCATACGCTTCCTCTTTACTTTTCTGCCTTGATTTCTTAAGAAGAAATGAACTGCAGAAGGCCTTTCCAGCCGGGCAAGCAACAGACCATCCACAGAGCCGACACAAAGACGTCTCTCTCTCTCTGTTTTTTTTTTCAAAGTTTATTAATTTATTTTGAGAGAGAGAGAGAGAGAGCAAGAAGGGAGGGCCAGAGAGAGAGAGAGAGAGAGAGAGAGAGAGAGAGAGGCTCTGCACTGACAGCGTGGAGGAGCCCGGCGTGAGGCTCGAACTCACCAACCGTGAGAGCATAACTTGAGCCAAAACCAAGAATCAGACGCTTAACTGAGTCACCAGGTGCCCCAGAAAGACATCTTTCTATGGAGCTCAAGCCTGCCCTCACCTTGGGAGATCCATAAAGTTGTACTGGTCCACAACCACAGCCTCTGTACAAGGCACCACATCCAGCTACCTCATTGGAAGTCCCAAGCTTTGTTCTGCTGTTTCAATGGCCCCTTGGGCATGGCCATTTTTCAGTGAAAACAAATTTCTGAAACCCAGAAAGCCTTTGAAGAAAGCTGCTGGGAGCTGGCAGATAGACCACGAGATCCCAAGCACTCCCAAATCTGGCTGCAGACAATGGGATTTCTGACCTGACGAGGACCCAATCCATCTTTCCAGGGGAGAATCCAACTTGTACATTACCAATCCAACTGGTACATGACTTTTCTTTCCTCTGACTACTGACTGCTACATGTGCTCCAGGACAAAGACGGACAGAGAGCCAGTAAGGAAGGCCGTGGGAAATGACCATGGGAATAATGGGTACATTTCAGCCTGCGAGCATGTGTGGCCCACATGTCAGAAGATCTGGCGGCCGCTCTAGGTCTCCAAGTAACAATGGCTTTCGGAATACACATCTGCTAATAAATTCACGAGGCAGGTCTTCACATTTTCGCAGCAACTTAAAGCCGCAGTGCGGCTGAAGGAGTACTTGCTCGACACAGCTGGCCAGTGAAACATAACCTGGAAGCAACAAGTGGAGTAATCCCTTGTCCACTTGGCCCCTTTACGAACAGAGGGGTCTTCTCTGGTGATCACTGAGAATTTAAATAAATGTGTTCCTTTCAGGAGACAGAAGTCGACCGAATTTAGACTCCCAAGTAATGCTAATTTCAGAAAGTTTCTAATAATGTTTTGAATTAGTAAGCGTTTCACTTCTCATCCCAGAGCCACTTTTGACTTCATCATCTGAAGCCGATGGGGTGGATTTTGAAGCTTCATTAAAATTTCTGCAATGTCACCAGAATTCTGAGCCTCTTTTAACATGCTGCTATTAAAAATGTAGTGCTAAATAATAAAACTAAAAGCAGCACCAGGAAAAAACCCATACCATCAGGTCAGATCAGGTTAGCACTTAACTTGTGAGGCTTGTGTGTGATTTTCATCTGATATTCACATGGGGGTGGGAGTACTTTGTGAAGTACATAGCCAATGAATCAGATTTTGTTCTTGGGGACCAAACCAAGCTGACAGATTTATTGCATTAAGTAAGACTTTTCTCTCTATTTTTCCTTTTACTTTATATCTGACACACACAGGATATAATTCCCGGACTTTGAGGAGCTCTGGTCTAATCTGCACGAGATAAATTAACATTGAAGGCAAGCCAATTTCCTATCAGATCTTGTAGCTCATTTTTCTTGTAAACTTTCACTTTATTTTGCGGGACAGTGAGAGGAAAAGAGAGAGGGGAGTAAGGCAAAAAATAAAAAAGAGGTGATTAAAAAAAAAAAATCTACTCCTGTGATACCTGCCTGGCTCATTGGGAAAAGCATGGGACTCCTGATCTCGGCATCATGAGTTTGAACCCCCTATTGGGTGTAGACATTACTTACTCAAAAATAAATACATTAAAAAAATCTGTTCTCTTGACATATTTTATTTATTTTTATGTATGTATCTATTTAAAACAATTTTTTTTTAATGTTTACTTATTTCTGAGACAGAGAGAGACAGAGCATGAGTGGGGGAGGGTCAGAGAGAGAGACGGAGACACAGAATGTGAAGCAAGCTCCGGGCTCTGAGCCGTCAGCACAGAGCCCGTCGCGGGGCTCGAACTCACAAACCGTGAGATCATGACCTGAGCCAAAGTCGGTCGCTCAACCGACTGAGCCACCCAGGCGCCCCTGTATGTATGTATTTTTAAAGGCAGCTACAGTTAATTTACTTCTCTATGGCATCTAGCCCGGATATGATAAGCCTTTAAAAAATATTCAATAACTAACACTGGTCTGCCAATTTCTATATTGCCAAGTGGTGTGCCTTATCTAACTACCATCTACCGTCTTCGGCCTCTTGTTGAAAAAAAAAAGGTCATTTTAACATAAAGTAGAGGGAGGACATAATCTTCAAATAAAATCATCCTTTCTTGAGAATTTTTTTTTAATGTTTATTTAATTCTGAGAGAGACAGAGCACAAGCAGGGGAGGGTCCAGAGAGAGAAGGAGACACAGAATCCGAAGCAAGCTCCAGGCTCTGAGCTGTCAGCACAGAGCCTATGTGGGGCTCGAACTCACGAACACGAGACCATGACCTGAGCTGAAGTCGGATACTTAACTGACGGAGCCACCCAGGTGTCCCTAGAAAGACTGTTTTTTTTTATTCTGAGATTATGATAACAAAAACACACGGGAAAAAATGTGCCTAAAAACTTTTGACATGCGGACAATATATATTGAGTTTTATCATTATTTTCTAATCATATCATCTGTACACTAGAATGTATTGTCTATATTATTCATAATCATTCTCTAGATGCAAGTTAATAACAACATCCAATTTTATCTTCTGTCACTGCCATTGCTAAAAATTCCACTTCAAGGAATGTGGACAAAATGAAACTCTTACATTTGGGGGGAATCATATGCAATCTGCTGAGCAAAATGAAAGACGCCAAAGAGAAGAGACCCAAACCCAGTAGTTTCTCCAAGGGCTGGGAGAAAGGCGAGAAGAGCGGGTGTCCTCCTTTGTCAGGGCACACAGAGGGGCCGTGGGGGTGTTGGAGGCTCCCTGCTCCCTGGCCCCGCTCCCCCTTGGCATGTTGAAGACTAGAAACATCCTCATGAACAGCATCATTCAAAGGCTAGCAGCTGTTCTGTGAATAGCACTTAGGAGTTACTTTTTTTTTTTTTCTCACTTGTCGCCAATAATCTCTTCTGGAATCTTAGCACTCAAATGAAATTCATGTACTGAAGGTGAATAACGGGCCTAACGCACAAAATCCCATTCCTGCGTACCATTACTCTGTACCTTCCCGATAAACATTGGGTATTTTCTCACGAGGAAGGAGTAATAAAGTCCATCTATCTTAACGAAAGCTCTGGTTCTTGGTTCCAGCGACCACTATTTTAAGCCACAGGTCAGCATAAATTATCAGTGAAGCAATTAGTTTTGATTTACTTTAGCCTGAATAGAGTAAACCATGGTCTTCTTCATCGCCAAGGCCAAGAATAAAAACCACTTCTGAAAGCGACATCCACAAATCTTTGGTTTGGAGGCCAACTGGAATATGCCTCGCCTGGCAGCATTTCTCTCACCCTACCATTTCTCTTTTACGTTCGCCGAGCTGGGAAGAACTATGGCTGTTTCTTACACACGGTTTTCGTTGCTAATTTCACATCTGTGTCAAAACCAATGAGCCAAACGAAGAAGCTGCGTTTTATGAGCTTTGGTGGCACAAAACTACCAATAGCTCTGGAGGGTTTTGTTTTGTTTCTGGTAGTAAATGAAATGAGTTATGTGAGGTTTCCACGTCAACGGCTAATGAGAGGATACATAATTCTCTCCGTGAGCAGGGAGAAGTTTCAAACCTAAAGAACAAAACTGGATTTAGGGTCTCTGGAGTCATAGTTCTAGTATCACGAACAGTTGTGAACACGGCCTAGTGGTTGAAAGTCTAGTCTCTGGAGGCAAACTCCTAATCTGATTTACTAGGTATTCGAACTGGAGCAAAGTACTTACCTTCCCTAGTCTGGGGATCGTGATTTATACAACAGAGGTAACCCTAACACATACCCTATGGGGACTACTGTCGAGATCTCATTAGATATATGCATGGAAAACATAATACTCAAGAGGCCACTCAGAGTCTTGGTTTGTCCTTGGGTGTTGGCCCTAAGCGCTGGACTGTCACCCAGAAATTATGAGAAACTGTTTCTAAATGTAACACTCTTTTGACTGGATAATCCCTGCATCAGAGGACATTTTGCAGGGGGGAGCTATGCAGTCTACAGATGGGCTTCGATAGATACGTTAAGTCTGGGATCAAAAGTCTCCATTTCTTTTTTCTTTCTTAAAAATTTTTAAAAATGTTCGTATTTATTTTTGAGACAGAGAGAAACAGAGCAAGCGAGGGGGGAGGGGCGGAGAGAGAGGAGACACAGAATCCGAAGCAGGCTCCAGGCCCTGAGCTGTCAGCACAGCCCCAGACGCGGGGCTCGAACCCACGAACCATGAGATCATGGCCTGAGCCGAAGTCGGACGCTGAACCGAGTGAGCCACCCAGGCGCCCCAAAAGTCTCCGTTTCTAAGGAGAAGTACTTCTCTGATGCTGCCATGACCTTCCGCTTGGGTGAGCTTTTCTAAGCAGGTGACAGTCAACGTTCAGCTGAGAACAAGGGACTCCAGCACCAAAGGATGGTGGACTGAGAAAGGGGAGATATGAGAAGACTCTCAATGTCAGAGGAGATCTCAAATGGGCAGGATTTGTTTATGCCAGGAATGGCACGTACCAGGCCACTGGTGCCATTTATAACCAACTCTGCCCATGAGAGGCACCGCTAATTGATCAGAGCCCTCTTCCTTGTGCTGTTTTTGCATTCCACCTTAGAAACGTCTTCATTACCAGGCCTGACGTGGTCACTCGCCACCGATGAAGGGAATGCATAAAATGAAGGTCTGTGCCATATCTGACTTCTACATTTTCCCTTATATACACGGATATTGATAGGGAAAAATCTGCTATAAGATGGCCGACAGGACTGATAGGGAAATTCCAGTCCCCGCCCCAAGACTCACCTTCTGGGTTCTTCTTCCTACCCAGCTTGCCGTGCGCAAGAAATTACCACTAATGGGGAATGTGGAAGTAACAGACTATAAATTGTTCCTTCTGCTTAGGCTCCAGACTCGGGCCTTTGGAGAGTGATCTCCTCTGAGCCCAGCATATGAAATAAAACTCCTGCCTTCCGAGATCTCTGAGTGCCGCTTGGTTCTTGCACCGGGTGATCCAGACCAGGTTCCATAACACTATTTCCACTAATAGCCCAGCCTAGGCATATCCTAATTCATTTGGACCACCCTGTCTCCTGTCTCAGGGAATCAGGGAGCAAAGACGGCAAGCGACAGACATATCTAAGAGAGGGGTGCCTGGTTGGCTGCATGTGACTCCTGATCTTGGGGTGATAAGTCTGAGTCCCACATTGGGTGTAGAGATTACTTCAATAAATAAAACCTAAAAAAAATTATCTGAGAGAGAAAGCCACGTGCAAGACAAGAGCTGTCTCCAAAGTAAGGCACGCACGTTAAGCATACAGTCAGATAACTGCATATATTCGTGAATATAATCATAAGGCCAACTGCTCACTGAAATTTATTTTTGTATATTTGTCACTCACTTATACACAGAGCAGCAGTCAGTAGATTAGCATTGTTTAGAAACGGTGGAGTCAACAGCAACTTTACTTAAAAGCATTAATCCGGGGCGCCTGGGTGGCTCAGTCGGTTAAGCGTCCGACTTCAGCTCAGGTCACGATCTCGCACTCCGTGAGTTCGAGCCCCGCGTCGGGCTCTGGGCTGACAGCTCAGAGCCTGGAGCCTGCTTCCAATTCTGTGTCTCCCTCTCTTTCTGCCCCTCCCCCATTCATGCTCTGTCTCTCTCTGTCTCAAAAATAAATAAACGTTTAAAAAAAATTAAAAAAAAAAGCATTAATCCATTTAGGCAGTGAAATAATTTGGGAGGCAAAGTCACTTCTACACATGGGCTGTCCTTTACAAAGTACTCACCTGTGGGTGTCACAAGCTTACAGACCTCAAGTTTTGTGGGCCTCGGGGACTGATTTTTTTTTTTTTTCCAAAGTGGTTTTTTTCTTTTTGTGGCAAGAGCTCAGTTAAGCTGCTTCTGGACTAGCATTTGATCTTCCCTGTTTTCCAGGAGGCTGGCATCTGATAAATGTGTTTACGTATTTGGTTCTTCAGAAAAACACTCACATCGGGGGACTGAATTATTTTTTAAAAAATCAAAGACAGGTACTCCCACATCTTCCTGCTTAATCAAATCCAATCAATGAGTTCGTGGATGCTAAAGATACTCGGTAAACTGTAAGCTGTATGTAAACACTGGGGGAAGAGAAGATGGGTCGACTGACGATAGTGGGAATTTATACTTTTTATTAGAGATCATTTCAAAAGCACTCATTAATACTATCTTGCCTTCTTGTTTAAGCTTTCTCCCGCCTACTCCCTTTTCAGACCAATGATTATTGCTCATTCTTCTCTATACCATTCTGTGCTCACATAATCTCTTGAGAAATACATAGGGACAAAAAAATGGAAGAAAAGAGAGAAGGGGAAAAAAAGGGAAAAAAAGAAAATTTTCAACATAGTCCCTGGGAAATACCTACTGAAGATTTAAAAATCGAATGAAATGGTTAGCACAGCACAATTGCAGAGTCTCTCTCTCTCTCTCTCTCTCTCTCACCCCCGCACCCCCCCCCCCCAAGCCATTTTGCTTGCAAAGTTAGAGCGTGGTTATATTATACACAGTACATACTACTGAATGACATAATGGAGGTTTACTCATTTGGAAGCTCTGAGCCAATGGTTCCCAACTCTTTCAGCTATGGGGACCCCATCATATAGTGTCAGTGTGACGCTTTGACTATCATAATGGTATTTCTAGTGTCCCTTAAATTGTGTGTGTGGGGGGGGCAGAGAGAATAATACAAAACTACTATTCAGTATTGCTTTGAAATGAATTTGTATTTTACAAGATCCCCTAGGCACCTTTCCTCCGCAAGTTCCACCCCAAATGGGGAATTTACAGGTTATTCTGGGGGAAAAAATTCAGGTGTGTTTGTGTGTGTGTTTAAAATTTTCAAGAATGTTACTGTATTTAACTGCTAATGAAGTGTTTCTTGGAGGGGGGCCCCCAGCCCTTCTGCTGATTTACAATGAACGGCCTTCATTTGCATGCCAAAAGCATGCACTAATCCTTAGCATCGACCGGACGGTTCCCAGAAATACCTACGCGTGCCCCCACAATCCTGTTTATCCTGCTGGTTTATTTCCCAAACCTTTTCTTACAAAGACTACAGGCCCCATTTCAAGCAGGCCAACCTGATTATCCCAAATCCCTAATTAGTGTAATTAAAGCTTTAATGGATTGCAGCCAGGGTATAAACCATGCAAACCCCTTTCTTAAACTTGTTGAGTGTGCAAGGCTGGTCCAAGCCAGAGGGCTTCCTGTTGAGGCCCTGAAGGCCCTGGACGCCCCTGCACCCAACACCCAGGCCATTTCTGATGCCCAGGGAGCCTCTTCACCGGGTTCCTCCAAATAACCAAGCTGCTCCCGCACGGTGTCTACTGAAGAAATGGGCATTTTCACTAAGGAGACACCTCTCCACCCTCCCACTGATACTAGCCTCACGGGGATTTTTCCCCTGTCGCAATGCCCTGGAAAACAAAGCTAATCAAAATAATTCCAAGCAACGTAGGAGAATCTTGTTAGTTCCTGCAGAGGACTCTTGTATTAACTCTTCTTCACAGAATCACAGAATCGCTCAGAACTTTTCCAATAACCAAGGCCTGCAGCTTAAACCTATACTTTTTTTTTTTTTTAAGGTGTTCCCTACAATGTGTAAACTTACATCCTTAAAATGGCTCTGGTGAGTGTTCACATTCTCTAAGCTCCAGATGGATGTTTGCAAATTAATATTAGAGAGGGGAAAGGAGAGAAGTATCTATGATTCAAAATAAAAGCCTTTTCAGTGTATACTATGCTAGATGCCTTGTAATAGCATCTAGTTATTCTAGAATCCTCATTACAAACTTATCAGGGGTTATTATCAGTCCTCTTCCTCTTTCTTTCTTTCTTTCTCTTTCTTTCTTTCTTTCTTTGTTTCTTTCTTCCTTCCTTCCTTCCTTCCTTCCTTCCTTCCTTCCTTCCTTCCTTCCTTCCACTCTCTCTCTCTCTTTCCTTCTTTCTTTAAGTAACCTCTATGCCCAACGTGGGGCTTGAACTCACAACACCAAGACCAAGAGTCACATGCTCTACTGACTGAGCTGGTCAGGCACCCATATCGGTCCCATTTTACAGATGATAAAGTTGAGCCTCAGAGACATTAGGTAGTTTGCCAAGGACCCGCAGCTAATAAAATGCTATAGGAAAGATATAAACAAAAATGTTAACGATATGATGTCCAATCCAACAGCCAACAGTCAAACGGGGCTACTGAACACTTGAAATGTGGTTAGTGAAATTGAGCAACTGTTATTTCCAATTTTATTTGATTTTGACTGATTTAAATTTAAATAGCTACATGTGATTAGCGGCTACCATATTGGGTAGCAGAGAAAGAGCACATTCTCATCATCAAAGACAGTTTTACTGGGCAGTGTTGCTATAGAGGATAGGGTTCCGAATATGAAATGGTGGCGGGACACCCAAGGGGTGTAAGCAAATAGCTCAGCAACTGACATCAGGAGTCATCCATTTCCTTCCAGAGAAGGAAAGCAGGAGAGCGTGTAAGGGAGAAGAGGGACCAGGGTCGAGAAGAGAGTATGGGGGGAAATGCCCACAATTTTAGAGAGTAGGGGGAAGAGGAGCTCCCAGAGTTACTGAGGGAAAGAATTCTTACACTTTTTTCAGGCTTAATAATTAATTTCTCCTCTTACATTTTTAACGGTTTTTTTTTGTTTGTTTTGTTTTTTAATTTATTTTTGGGACAGAGAGAGACAGAGCATGAACGGGCGAGGGGCAGAGAGAGAGGGAGACACAGAATCGGAAACAGGCTCCAGGCTCCGAGCCATCAGCCCAGAGCCCGACGCGGGGCTCGAACTCCCGGACCGCGAGATCGTGACCTGGCTGAAGTCGGACGCTTAACCGACTGCGCCACCCAGGCGCCCCTCCTCTTACATTTTTAGATGGGGGACAAATATATTAAGGCTGAAGATAATGAAAAGACACATTGGCTTATTCGTTCTATTGTTCTGTGCAAAAATGTCCTCTCTTTGAAAGGCATGGTATTTATACCTTCCAGCTCAGAGCGGGGAACACTATGTGCAGTGAAACATGAGGGCAGGACACTGCCTCACGTGGCTTTGACGCAATGTGCAGGAAGTGGTTCAAATGCAATTGCAAAACGTACACGAACCTCCTTAAATCGGGAGATCCCCAAAACCTGCTGAAATAAGAACTCTGACGCAGGTCCCTGCTGTGAAGGGTACTTTTACGATGATTTTTGCCTCCCTCCCCTCCTTTCAGTTGCCTGGGGGATTCTTCATGAAGTTATCTGATCCTGTATTTCTTACTGCCTAACCAAAGTCACTCAGAGGAAAAAGCCTAATCCTCTTCCTTATAGGGCTTGAAAAGACGGCTCAGGAAGCCTTTGCGGTGAGGAATGTTAGTTTGGTGAGATCTGAGCCGAGACAAACTCTGTTTTCCCTTGGAGAGGATGAGAAAAATCTTGGGCCAGTTTACTCCATGTTTTTCATCCTACAGAATAGTAGAGACTGGAACTCCCACAGACTTCAAAAGGGGGTTTCTCACCCCCCCCCCCCCCCCGGGAATAGAGCTGGGTGACGCAGAGTGGGGGCGGGGGGGGGATAGTGAGAAAGGCATTAGCAAGGTGATAAATGAGCCTGCTCACATTTAGGTTAGAGTTAAAACAAAAACCTTGAAATTTCGAGTTCTGAAAAGCCCATTAAAACCTTTCCAACTTTTTGCCTATATAATTTACAACAGGGCTTTGGTGACTACTCAGTGCAAGTGGCCCTACAATGCACAATGCAGAATCTGGAGAGAGGAATTCTGGGAGTTACAATGCGTGAAGTGTGCAAACAGAAGGCCAGCTCTGCCTATTAATACGGTGGGGGGGGGGGGGGGGAAGACTGGAGGATGCCCACATTAAACTCCCCTTCTCCCCTCCTCACTCCTGACTGTAGCAGATAGTATTTGCAGTCATGGTGCTGAATTTACATACAGCCGGCTCTTGGCCCATTTGTGCAATTAACCACATTTTCTCTGTGCTGGCATCACTCCCTGGGAGAACATGAGGAATTTGCAGGGAGGCATTATATCTTTCCGGATACCTGGGAGCCATTTAGTGGGTAATTCACTGAATGGAACCCCAGTGCCTTTGAAAGAGTTAACTCACCTCCTGAGAATGTGCTTCATCATGCCTAATGGGACCAAAGGGAGGTCATTACAGAATAGTTTATGTGATTTTTGTTTTTAAGTAACCAAATTGACTTTTTCTGATCTCTCTTTAGGTTACATTTTCCACCACAACACTGCAATGCATTATTAAGGCAAAGAAAAAACCAAAAACGAGAAGGAGGCCCCACTGTTTGGGCAAGCAGGATGGGTGAGAAGAAGGTGTTTTTTCCTAAGGACAGGCAGAGTAGAGACAGCAGGTGGAGACTTCCCTTGTGAAGAGAGCCTGGGTGGGTGGGTGGGGGGGCACTGCGGATGCTGGGGGCGTGGTCAGCGCTCTTACTGCAGGCAAGATCTGTGTCCAGCTCTACTTCGTGCTAATTATATGCCTGTGATCAAAATTTTAAGTTGCTCCGGGCCTCAGTTTTCTTATCTGTAAAATGGGAGTTTTACCTACTCATTTATTTCCACCAGTTCTGGAAGAATGAAAGGTGGCTTTCCAGGATACATGAAGTACAATAAAAAAGAATGAATGGTAAGGGCAGAAGAAATAAGGCAACACAAGGCCGGGGACATAGCACAGAGGCAGGAATGGGGCTGAAACAAACTGGAGTGTTACGCAGCTACCGCGTGCACTGAATGAATGTTCCGGAAAATCCCCGCAAATGGGAAAGTTCTGGACAAACGCAAGGGGTTGCTCCCCACATTCCCATCCACTGAGCACAGGACTACACGTGCCGGGATCCATTTCACAAGCACCTATGGAGGTAACTGGGCTGAGGGAGACACGGAGGGGAGGGAGCCGGGTCCCTGCTCCCCGAGGCTGTCCCCTCTCTGGTAGGAGGAGCCTGAGGGGATCACAGATGATCTGAAAGCAGCCTGTGGGGAGAATGTCAGCAACAGGGGGGAGAGGGCTGTGTATGGCTGGGCTGGGGTCCTGGAGGGAGAGTAAGAACTGTGTGTGCACGGCACCCCAACTCCTGTTGTCTCTCCTGTAGGAATTCTGTGTACCTTTTCTTTCCAGACTGCACTTCTGGCTCTCACGTGGTCAGGCAGGAGTGCCAGAAAGCAGCCCTCACATCCCTTGCTAAAACATGGAAAATCCTGCTGGTCAACCGAAGAGAAGAGGGGCGTGTGGCCAACGTTGACCTCGCCATTCTTACCCAGTCCCCCAGACAGACTAGACGATATTAGCTTTATTTTCACACGGGGTTCTTTTAGTGCCTTCTGCGTCTGTCGAACCATGACCCCACCTCATGCTCAACGTTCCTGTAGAAAACGAGCCTCGAAATTTCCCAAGACATGCACTGGGCTCCTCTGTCTTTTAGAATCTCCCCCTCTGGTGTGCTAATGGAACCCGTTTTATTTGTAGTAGTAACCAGAGCACCGTTTACTTTAAGTGGAGAATTTTAGCTGGTGAAGAAATGAGCCCCAGCTCTTAAGCAAGGATTAGACTTCGCCTCGGTAACCAATAAGATGCCAACCGGCAGCCATTTTTAGCTACAAATTACCGTTAAGAGTTTACTATCAGGATGATCCCTTCAAGCAGGCCCTATTAAAAAAATAATCACCATCTGCTAGACTCCCTTCTTTTTTATTAAACTGGTCATTAATTACTGGTAACAACTAATTTCGCCTAGATTTTATTGAGTAATTATAAAATAAACTGGGGAGGATATCAACCTTCCTGCCTTGCTGAGGGCAGGGATTCTTTATAATGCTACATTTCAAAAGGGGGTTGTAATAAACCACCAAATTCCATTTAATATGGTAATTATAATTCTCCAAATTCATCCTTCCTGTGGTTAACGAGTGCCTTCTTTCAGCTTAGCTCAGCCTGACTTCAGCGTGGGTCATTAAATAGCAAACTAGTTTTCACCCACTGGTAACAATAGATCTTTCACGGGTTACTGCCTAATTACTTGAGGTGCAAAATTCGATCACTACAACTTCTTAAAAATTTCATATTCCGGGTATCATGTAACAATACAACATTATCGTAGAGTAATTAAAACCGGAGTTTCAACGTTTTGATTAGAACAGGTTGACCATCTTGGATAAGGTAAAGTGCAACGTTTTACTCATGTTTTTCAACTACAACATTCAGGTTAAAACATTTGAAACAAGCCATTAATTTAATAACATGCTCATCCAAAACAAATCATAACTCATTTCTTTTTACTGCAAAAGTAATTGAGTAATGAATAATGAAAACCATCCCACTGAAAAGGGCAGTAAATATGTTGACTTTATTATTAATACTCAATTTTGGTTAATAAGGCAGCTATTAAATCTGAAACATGATGGACTTGATTTATTGACTTTTTCAAGATAACAGTGAAATATTATCTAGTAAATTCCGGGGTTCTTGCAAGAGAAGATGTGGTCATGAAACAGACTGGAATTTAACTGAAATTTCAGTTCACATTTAGAACTGTTTGACCTCAAACCTCTTTTCCCCATACTTCACATGCTCCTTCAAAGAGTTTCAAGTGTGTGGGTGCGTGCGTGCGTGTGTGTGTGTGTGCGCGCGCTCCTGAGTGAGAGTGAGCGAGCACGAGACAGGTGGGCCAGGGGAGGGACTGAAGAGCCTTCCATACCAATCTGCACCCTCCCAAGCTGGAATTCTGGTCATTTTGAAAGGAGTTCATAAAACCTACCAAGACGGCATTAGTTACACCTAAAAGGTCTCAACAGCATGTAGGTGATGACTCAGGGAAAAGGAAAAAGAATTCACTAAATGTAAAGGGGACTAATGGAGTTTTTTCCCCTCGCTCCAGTAAATTGAATTATAGTTGATTCTTCACTTATTCACAGTAGGTATGTTCTGTAAAGCTCCTGCAAACACTGAGTTAGTGAATACTGGAGCCCCGTGTCACAGCTTTTGATTCTTTGATTCAGGTTTACAAAGACATTTTAGCTAGGAGGAGAATCCACAAATAACGAATCTGCCAATGATGAGGACTGACGGCACCTTATACCGCAGGCTTGTACTATTCATTCAACCCTACATCGTATTTCCTCATCCACTGTAATTCTCTCTCACGTGTTAAGACTACTCTGCCTTATGACAGGCCCTTCATTGAACGGTACGAGCCAGAACACACACTTTATCCAGTAAAGCCTGAAAATTTTAATAAAGCCTGAAAAAGCCACAGCTCGCAAACTGGCGGTGTATGCAATGCTGACCCAAGATGTAAAAATGAGATCTGATAGGACAATCCAGGCGTCCGGGTCCCTTAAGAAAATGAGCAGCTCTAGGGGCGCCTGGATGGCTCAGTCGGTTAAGCGGCCGACTTCGGCTCAGGTCATGGTCTCGTGGTTGGTGAGTTCGAGCCCCGCGTTCGAGCTCTGTGCTCAGCATGGAGCCTGCTTGGGATTCTGTCTCTCTCTCTCTCTGCCCCTCCCTCGCCCATATGCACTCTTTCTTCCTTTCTCCTTAAAGATAAACACATAAACTCGAAAATAAAATAAGCCAACAGGATTCTAGCTGGCAAGGGACAATAAAAATCAAATTCTTCCATGAGGGAGTTGCTCATGTGCCTAAGCGTGTTGGGGGCAGGTGGTAAGAGCTACGATATTAGATGGTATTTGTGGGATGTGTTGGCTGTGAGGAGGCCACTTTAATTATTTGCATAGGGTTTTTCTTGTGTGGTTAAGTTGGACACAGAGGCCTCTTGCTTTGATATATGCCTTCTTTTCAGATACGCTAAGATCCTGTGATGGGTTTTGGAAGGACTTAAATAGTCCTTCCGGGCTCATCTGCCTCTCATAACTCGTACAGATCTCCCTGCAAAGGGGCCACTGTATGAGCTGATGACTGTCCTTGTTCTAGGTTTCACAGTTGAGTTGGTTGACCTATCCTTCAGCCTGTTCTAAGGAGGCCCTGCCTATGCAGTGGTGGCAGCAGTCACCTGCCCACCAAGGCTCCAAAACTGAGACAGTGGGGGGCCCAGCCAACACATTTGCACTTGTTAAATATCCTTTTTTGAACCTCTCCCTAACACCCAGCTGACTGTGTAGAGTGCAAACGGGGAGAACTTTAATATATGGAATGTACATAGCTGAAGAACCCATGAGCTAACAGGGCTACTTGTACTTGGGCAGCCAAAGGGGGTCTTGTCGTAGAACGGACTAGCAGGGGTCGGACGTTGATTCAGGTGTCTCTGGTCCCCAAAGAAGACGACGCCTCCTGAGAATGGTGGCAAAGCAAGGACAACACTGGGAGGGGGGTGGGGGGACGGGGAATACAGCAGAACATGTGTTCCACAGAGAGGATGCCTCCTGCTGCAAGGAACCTCATCGATGCAGAATTTATTACCTACAAAACTGTTGGAACAGGGTGGTTCCAGGGTGGCTAATTAACGCAGTAGCACCCAGGAGTCAGGTTCCGTCCATCTTTTTTTTTTTTTTTAACGTTTTTTTTATTTATTTTTGAGACAGTGAGAGACAGAGCATGAACAGGGGAGGGTCAGAGAGAAGGAGACACAGAATCTGAAACAGGCTCCAGGCTCTGAGCTGTCAGCACAGAGCCCGACGCGGGGCTCGAACTCACGGACCGTGAGATCACGACCTGAGCCGAAGCCGGCCGCTTAACCGACTGAGCCACCCAGGCGCCCCTCCGTCCATCTTTTTATCATCCCTAGCATGTTCGTTGCTCATCTGGTTGCAAGAAGGGTGCATCCTAACCCCGTATCACATATTTTCATGGAGATGCATTCTTTTTAAAAATAATGTGGACCTTTTCCAGAGCGCCTTCCTTCCCCTTCCAATCTAGTGCACATCCCGTCATGTTTCATTGGCTAGAGCTGCACCACAACATCAACTGTGTATCCGTCAGTGGCAAGGAAAATAAGCTGCCATCATTAGTGTAGAGCAAAGCTTCTGATTCGGGTCTGGGGAGGAACCAAAGCATTCACACCTCTTACAAGTTTCCAGGTGGGGCTAATCTTGTTGGCTTGAGAACCACGAAGCTTAGACTTTTCAAGATTTTACCACCTGACCAAACTTCGGGCTCTTCGAGCAAATAAGGAGAGGGATAGTTTGGGGGTGGGAACCAACAGTGGGGGAGCTCCACATGCTCTTTATGAATCATATGATGTCTGTTGCAACACTGGTGAGGGTACGTGCAAGCAGGCAGCTTGAAGAAGCCCAGCGGCTTGCAGTCCCAGTTTTCTTAGACGGGAGCTAAGACCACGCAAGCTTAACATCCACGGAAGGTAAACTAGAGCTTATCAAGTTCATGGTCATCTTGCTTAAGAGTTCTAATCACTAGATACACCAAGTGCTACTTTCTTTCTAAAGATCACACAGGAAGATGTGGCAGTTACTGATGCCATTCTCGAAGTGTCTCTGGCTCTCCAGTTTCTGGGCACAGGACAGGGCATGGTCATGTGACTGGATTTAGCCAGTGAAATATGCATGGCAACGATGGTTCACACGGAGGAGACTTCTCGCTGGGGTCATTACAGCACACGGGTCAAGGTTTATCAGACTAGGTTACTGAGTAAGATGAACAGAGCATTCCTACTGAGCCACACCGGACATACACAGTGGGCAAAAAATAAACTCTGTTAAGTCCTTGAGTTTTGGAGATTAGGTGTTACAACAGTACAATCAAGCCCATCCCGGGGCGCCCGGGTAGCTCAGTCGGTTGAGTGCCCGACTTCGGCTCAGGTCATGGATCTCACGGTTCATAGATTTGAGTCCCGCGTCGGGCTCTGTGCTGACAGCTCAGAGCCTGGAGCCTGCTTTGGATTCTGTCTCTCTCTCTCTCTGCCCCTCCCCTGCATGTGTTCTCTCTCTCTCTCAAAAATAAATAAACTTAAAAAAAAAAAAGCCCATCCTATCTAATAGAAAGTATATAAAATGTTAACGCTGTATTTATTTTTATCCTTTGAGCTCAAACACCCCCCCCCTTTAAAAAACCCTAATTATCCTTGAAGCCCTCGCTCAAGTTACATCTCATATTTCATCATCACTCTGGCCAACATTTATCTCATGTGGACACCAATTCTACAAGAAAATCCCAAGGTTCAGCAGCTGGTTATTTTCTAGTTGCTCGTGTACAGTAAAGCCACTTCACTGATTAGACTGGAGACGTTTGAAGGCAGGGATCATGTCACAGACATTGTTGTATCCTCTTGAGCAGAGGAGGGAAATTAACAGCTTACAGACAGAATCGAGCTGAAGAGTGGAACTGTCAATAGTTTAGAGTATTTGAACCATTCCATTCATTATTTCACACAATCAGGTCGTTATTGAGCATGTCTGGCTTGTACAGTTATACTGAACATTTGCGAGCAGGGTTGCAAGCAGTCGCTTCATTAACTGCTGCAATTTTTACCACCTACGGAAATCTCCATTTCTCTGACTCTATACATTGACTAATATTGACTATATACTAACTAATTTGACTATATATTGGCCTGTTCACTGTATCTTTCCCAAATGAACTAAGGGGCGGAAGAGAAACAGCGGTGCCTGTAAAAGCTTTACCTTTTCTACAGCTCCTCGGGGCTCCTTGCTATTTGCTGGACGGGACGCTGCCTGATTCATGAATTGTTGAGTAAAGCCAACTAGATCTTCAAATTTACTCAGATAAATTTTCTTTTTTAACACAAGTTTCGTTAATATCTGTCATCTGACTTGGGACTTTGTGAAGTCATGCAGCCCAGCTGTCTAAAGATTTTTGCTTTCAAACCATAGAAAATATTCGAGTTCTTAAAAGCAGATGTTAAGAGGCCCACCCATTTAATAAATGATGGGGGTAGTATTGAAACAGAACCTAGTAAGGGGCAATGTTAAAAACTGAGGATAGGTAGGGTGGACGGTACCATTAGGATGCGATTTTTTTTTTTCAACGTTTATTCATTTTTGGGACGGAGAGAGACAGAGCATGAACGGGCGAGGGGCAGAGAGAGAGGGAGACACAGAATCGGAAACAGGTTCCAGGCTCTGAGCCATCAGCCCAGAGCCCGACGTGGGGCTCGAACTCACGGACCGCGAGATGGTGACCTGGCTGAAGTCGGACGCTTAACCGACTGCGCCACCCAGGCGCCCCCAGGATGCGATCTTAAATTATACTTTGCAGAATTACAACGTGTGTGCTCTCAGCAGAGAGAAATATTTTGGACCTCTCCAAGTTGTGAGTAGGATCCAAAAAGGGGAAATTGGGGGTGAGAAACCAATATAAAGATCGTAAGTCAATCATGTAAAAACCTGTGATAAGAGTTTAAAAAAAAAAAATCTATCATTTAAGTTTTCAAAGGTAAATAGATTCAGTAGGTCTGGGGCAGCACCTAAGAATGTGCATTTCTTCTTTTTTGGGTCAATGTTTATTTATTTTGAGAGAGAGAAGAGAAAGAGAGAGAGAGATTGAGCAGGGGAGGGGCTTAGAGAGAATCCCAAGCAGGCTCTGAGCTAACAGCAGGGAGCCGGATGTGGGACTCAAACTCACCAACTGTGAGATCATGACCTGAGCTGAAATCAAGAGTCGGTTTTTTTTTTTTTTTAATTTTTTTTTTAACGTTTATTTATTTTTGAGACAGAGAGAGACACAGCATGAACGGGGGAGGGGCAGAGAGAGAGGGAGACGCAGAATCGGAAGCAAGCTCCAGGCTCCGAGCCATCAGCCCAGAGCCCGACGCGGGGCTCGAACTCGCGAACTGCGAGATCGTGACCTGAGCTGAAGTCGGACGCTTAACCGACTGAGCCACCCAGGCGCCCCCAGAGTCGGTTCTTAACTGACTGAGCCACCCAGGTGCCCCAGAATGTGCATTTCTAACACGTTCCCAGCTGATGATGATGCTGTTGGTTTGAGAACCACCGGGCTCAGACTACTCAAGATGCAAACATGTCAATAACGCACCGAAGCAGCATATTTTGTTGTCAAAAACATAACCCGCCAGTGCTGGATAGAGCAAGCATGAGGATACATTCTATGATAACAGGGCAACAACGTAAAAATAACTAAAATAAGGCCACAATTGCTAGAAGGCCTACAATAGGTTTGGGTGAAGTCTGAGAAGAGAGGAGTGCCTTGAGGTTACAAAAGGCAGGAGCGGGCTCAGTTTTGTGCTATTTGGTTACAGGAGCCACTCACGAAGAATGTGGCTTCCAGAGAGCTGAGAACATGCAGCCCAATTTTACAAACTCTGCCTTTAAAGAAATCATTAAAACTAGCTGATCCATTCAAGAAACACAAATTGGGAATAGGCTCTCATTCTAAAAACCACTAAAGACAACGTGTGTAGAGGAAAACTCACTCCTTGTTCCCAACAGTTGAGTTTACTGCGGGCTAGTAATTGCTTATGCCTTAGTTAGAGTCCTCCTTGATTGCCACCCTTCAAAGCCAACCAAATGGAGGTCCTGAAGGCAGCATAAATAACTTAAGGGAAGTATCTCTGGTATTTGAAGAACCAAAAGCCTGCGGCCCTAAGACTAGACCAGGGCCATGTCATTCTTGTAAATGACATCCAAAAGTAAAGGTGTTAGAGTAATGTTTTGTACACCGAGTCCTTAGCGTTTGCAAAACTTCAGCCTCATTTGGCAACTGCTGCCTCTTGGGAAGCAAAATTACTTCCATCATTAAAACTTCATCAAGTAATAATTTTATTACAGTTGTTAACATAAATAACTGCAGGAAAGGAGTACAGAGTGATCGATTGGTTCTTGATAGCTCAAGGGAGTCATTATTTAGCTCCGATACAGACAATCGGGGCAATATTTATTTGAATCGCAGCCTACGTATCGACTCTCCACTTGGGCGTGTTTTCATTTGTTTTAGGTTTAGCACGTTCCATAACTGAGCTCTCTAAGCAGGTCTGCTTCAAAAATAAGGTCTCACATAACAGCTGAGTCTAAATGATGATGTGTCATATGGCATGTTAAATATTTTTCTGATTTCCTCTGCTTCCCTTCCTGACACCGGGGGGGGGGGGGCTGTTCTAATAAAATGTAAAATGAAATTCTGCTAAGATGTGAAAAAAGGAGGGAATGTGTGCATAAATACGAAGCCCCCACCCCCCCACCCCCCCCCCCCCCCCCACCCCGCAGTCAGGAGGAAGTGTCTTCAGCCTGTCTGATCTGCTTCAGTAGCACAGGACAAATTTTTCATTAGATTAATGTCCCCCCCTCACGGTTCTACACTAACAGAATAAGATACAGCCTGCTAAGATAGATTACCATAATATAATGATTGAAGGGAAAATATATGGTGTAATACAGAGAGGTCTAAATACCTGTAAGTGGAAAAAAGCATAAATGACTGTTTTAATTAATTTCCTAATGTAAAACACAGCTGCAGTAATGTTGGCAAGTCTCACCCGCCTGTTTTAAATTTGTGACATGAAATCATGCCACTTAATTAAGTCTTAATGCACAAAAATATATTTTATTTACTTTTTATGGAATATCAGCATTTAAAGCTTTCTATTTATGTGTGTAAACGCTTTATAAATTACTTGAAATGCTGAAGAGGAAAAAAAAAAAAAGAACCAACCTCACTACCACTAATCGGCAGTTACAAGGTACCAGTTTTGGTTTCCATAATGAAATGCCTTTTCGCTGGACGCCTGCTGCTACGTGAACTAGCTCTAGGCTATTAAAGTAATGAGTCCGGACAGAGTCCTCCGATCTCCTGCTTGGTACAAAACTCAAGGAAAAGGCCTTTGCCCACAATTCCTAGTCTGTTTACCAGACTGCAACCAGACTGACTGCAGGGACACTATAAAGCCTCTGGGCTTCCCCTGCCCCCTTCCAGCAAGTACGCCTTTTTTGCTTTTTCCAAGCGTGGGCTAGGAAAACATGGTATTAGAGAGCCCTCTGCAGGCCAAAAGTTTTGCAGGCGCTTCCCAGCACAACTTAGACTTGCAAAGAAAAAGGGAATCACAGTCGTCAAAACTGCGAACTTCAGCTCTCAACAGAAAGATGTTTGTCCTAACAGCAGAGGGACATGGGCTCTTCCAAAAGACTCCCTTAACACATATCACTTTTGTCAACTCATGCTGCCTCTCACAGAAAGTTTCTGTAAGCCCCTGGGACCTCTTCCTCAAAACACACTGCAGAATATGAGGGACAATATCAATAATACTGCCACAGTAGTTCTTAAGATTATCCCTGAAGGATATGGGGCTCTGAGGAGCTCATGTAGAAAAAAAAAAAAAGCAATTTCTAGCACATCTGGGCTTTAGGGGCTAAGGATACAGGGAAGAAGAAACTAGAAGTTAGTTATGTGGCTAAGCACCATGATTCCCTCAGCCAAGTTTTCCTTCTAGTGAATGAAGTGTATGCCTAGCAAAATCCAGTGAACTTCTCAAGTGTTTTAGGGAACTTAGTGTAAATTTTTACAGGGCATTTTATATTGTGTTTTAAACTTTTTGGGTAGAGCAAATGTAAATCATTACCGAAAGAAATCCACATGTAAAGATAAATACGAGAAAGTGCACCAAAGGCAGAACAAAAATAAAAAAAAGCTCTCATTTTCATTTAGACGGTACCTTGCAAACCACATTTTATGTTGGTTATAAAATACTCTGAAAGTCAGCAAAATAACCAACAACTTTTAGTAGGAATTTTTTTTCATAATATTTTCAAGTCAGCAGAAGTACTAACAACTTTTAATAGTGGGTGATTTTTTTTTTCGTAATAGTCAAGAGAGTATTAATTTAAAAGAGGAAGTGTTTGACCACAATATCTCTCTTTATTGAGTCTATTCTGTGCCACGTAACTCCCACAGCTCCTGGGGCACCGAGAGATACAGCCTTCTAATAATTCTCAAAGGGGCTGGGGCTGGCTTCTCAAAGTTCCTCTCTCTGGCAGGAAAACGGTATGGTCTGTAGTCATGTGCAAGCCAGGGTAAGTGGAATAAATGGGAAGTCATGTGATGATCGAAAAGAACCTTATATTGTACATGTTAAAACTTCCTCAGTACGTTTACTCAGTTAACAGGATCCTTTTGAAAGACCCGTAGGCAGTCGAGAGGCGGCAGTGGTCTCGGGCAAGGACCGAGGCCGTAATTGTTTGCACTAAATCTCTAGAGGAGTCTCATGGTTTCCCTGGGGACGCTGGTGACAGTCTAACTAGCCAACCGCACATTCTCGGGTGGCTTGGCATATCTGACTGCTGCTTTTCCCAAGGACACGCATTCGGTGGTGGAGGTTTTTCTTGTCTCCTCCACTCTGGGGTGTAGACGAGACCAGCATGTTCCTCGGGTAATGTCAGCAGACGTCTGGGTTCCAGTAAAATGACTCCTCCAAATGAGAACCCCCAAATTAAAATGCTGAGTTTCCAGCTCTGTTGAAGTCAGAAACAAGTGCTCTCAGCATGAACTGTCAACAGCCAAAGTTAAAATAGGGCAGCTGCTAGTTCCTGAGGAATCGTCTCCACACACTCCATCCCAACCTCGCAGAGTTGAATGCCAGTTACTCTATCAGGCCTGGAATCCGGCTGCCGGGCTCGGCCTCCTCCACCGGGGGCTTATCTCCCACCGGGAGGCTGTGGTCGACTTGACTGAACCTCTCGCTTCTCAGCAGATGTTGCATTGCCAGCAAGGGGAGCGCGACTGGGCCTGGCGCCGCGGACATTTACAGTCATGCCTCCCGCCCCTGCTCCCCACGTCGCCCACCCCCCCCAGCCCCGTCCCACCAAGGCCTGGCCTGTGAGCAGACTTGGCCCATGGGGAGAGGACAGGTGATGAGGATTAAGCCGAGCGTATTTGCATATCCTCAGCAAAGGGAAGGAAATTAACACCACAGTGACATGATTTAGTGGCTGAACTTAAACCCGGAAAAAGCCCTAGACTAATTTCTGAACGCCAGGAGACTGGGGGAAAGAGATATAAGATGCAAGACATCTGGCAGCGATGGGCCAGTCCAGGGGTCATGGAAGAAACAGAAATCCATCAGTTCGGGTCCAAAGTGTTGTTCAAAATCCACCCACAAATTAGGAGCGGGCTTTTATTCCTGGACACGAGAAACGCCTCCTTCACCTCACTCTTGCCGGAGGGTGTGTGTGTGTGTGTGTGTGCTGTTCCGGGCCATCGCTATCTGTGCAGGTGGCTCTCACAGCCTTGAGGGGGTCCTCAGTCACATGGCCCGTCATTTGCTTGCAGCCAAATTCACAAACAGTCTGACAATTAGGTATTTCGGAAACTGAACATTTTTTTGGACTTTTCACTAACAAAGACACTTGTTAAATCTCTCACAAAAGTTGGGTGAAGGAAAAAAGAATGAATTAGCACCTGTGAAGTATGTATTTTCATCTTTCTAAAGTCCTTTTCTTTTTGCAAAGCCAGGAAGAGGGGCGATTTTTTTTTTTTTTAAATAAGTGTTTGGACAACTGTGCCCTCCGATAATGGAAGAAGGCAAGAAGGCAGCTAATATTTCAATTTGCGGGCATATTAAAGCACCTAGCAAACCAGATGCCATTAAAAGTATCTTCTTATTTTTACGAAGCCAGTAAGGTACTGTGTGCGTTGTCTCGACAAATCTGCGGAAGCGGCTTTCATTTGTTTTTTGCTCAGCTAATGAGTTCAGCTCTAAGGAAGCACAAACCTAGAAGCGCTTAGGGCACATCACACTACCCACCATGAACACAATACTTTACCAAGGTGATGTGCCTAACTCTACAGCGGTCAGACTATTTTAAGGCAAACGCCGGAACACATATAAAAAGATGGGGCTCTCCTCTTCCACGCAAGCTGTCTTAAGCGGCCGTAGGCATGTATCCCACGATGCCGCCATTTCATTACTCAAAAAATATTTTAGACCTCCTCTTGAAAGCAGCTTCGGAAAATGCCTGGAATTTTGTGCAATAGCATCGAGGGCGGTGAACTCTTTATCGCTGTGGAGCCAAAGGCCATTTGTAATCAAGTTTGGAGAATAAAGCCGGCTGGGTCAGCCCCCAAGTCCACTAACGAGTAAAACGCGCACAGCACAACTCACCCAAAGCAAACAAGGTGTGGCCAGATAGGGGTCTAAACTTCTTCTGTGGATTGCAAGCTGCCTCTGAAGGCCATGTCAAAAGGAAAGCTGCGGGCCCCCCGGATGGCTCAGTCGGTTAAGCGTCAGACTTCGGCTCAGGTCATGATCTCACGGTCGTGAGTTCGAGCCCCACATCACGCTTTGTACTGATGGTGCGGGGTCTGCCTGGGATTCTCTCTCTCCCTCTGTCTGCCCTCCCCCACTTGCTCTCTCTCCCTTTCTCTCTGAAAATAAAGTTAAAAAAAAAAAAGCTGCGAGCATGTTTCATGTTTTGAGAAATGGGACCTTCACTGAAATACACCTACAAACATGTCCCCGTATGAGCTTTAAAGGTCAATACTCATTTGGATGGATCATTCTGGTGCATGTGTGTGGTAGAAAGTAAGCAAAAGGCCCATCACTCGAGTCCTTTAAAATCACTGTAGCCTATCCTAGATCTAGGAACCTCTACCGAGGTCAGCTAGCTATAGAGCATCTTTCTTTTGGGTAGACACTTGACTCTTTGTAACTTAATACATGTGTTCACACATACATACACACATGAGATGTCAGTTTAGTTATGAGGAAAGGTATACGAGAAACTTTGGGAACCTCACCACGACCAGCCTGGACAGTTCCCTGAGGTATATATGGAACTGCATGCTGGGGAGGAAGTGGACCGCCATGCATGTCCCCCAAAAGGAGAGAGAAGTCACCACTAGGGCAGACAGAGTATGGACAGCTGGCCCAGACTCAAGATGGAGAGTAGGGATGCTCTGGAAACAGCCCGTGACTGTTAGAAGCACCTCTGTATCCAGCTTCCACGAAGCACCACTTAACTTTGAGGGGAACAAAGGCTACACATCAGGATTATGAAACAGAGGTACGGCTGCAGTCTTGCGTGAGGCTCTCTACCTTGGCATGACCCACGACTGGACCTGAAAGCTAGCCCTAACAGGAAAAGATCTGCCCTTGGAATAGGCGGGATGCATCTTCTGTGGCACCACGGTCAGGAAAGATGGCAGGACAGAACTGCTGAGAACTTGGCTTTCACCTTCCCCTTGGCCTCCTCTTTGGACGGAACAACCACTGGGTTCTTGGAAAATCTGTGTATGTGAAGAAAATCTCAGACTTTCTGTTAATAGAACACGTGGGTGCTCTACCAAATGAATGGAAAAACTGACGTGTAGCCCCCTCTCAGCACCGCAGCGTCACTATTTTGTTATCTTTTGTTCGCGACCTCGTACATTTTAGGCATTCCACAAATATTTGTCAGTAGAGATGAAGATCTTAGGGTTCTCACAACAAAGTGATATAGATCGGAAAAGCGTCACGAGACCCAGCTTACGGACAAGGAAACTGAGGCACAGAATGGCTAACAGAAGTTAGCCAGAACAAGAAAGTTCAAGGATCGCTCAGGCTGCTGTTTTTCCCAGTCATTCCATACTGGAGACTGGGGATTCGGCAGAGCCCAGGGTTCGTGGCAGGAGGCAACAAAGAGGTAGGTTTCCCGAAAGAGGGCAGACATCGGCAGCATTCATATCGACGGAACAGCAGCCTTGCCCTCTTCCTGAGGGCATCAGACCACACCCTGTGGGTTGTGGGGGAACAAGAGGTCTCCCGGGGAGATTTTCATTTTGTAATGGACGTACGTCTTCCTTTCATCTCCATGGTGTTGCCAGGGTCAAAGAACTGAGTGGAGGGGCGCCTGGGTGGCTCAGTCGGTTAAGCTTCTGATGTGGACTCAGGTCCTGATCTCAGTTTGTGAGTTCGAGCCCCATGTCGGGCTCTGTGCTGACAGCGCGGAGCCTGGAGGCAGCTTTGAGTTCTGTGTCTCCCTCTCTCTCTCTGCCCCCTCCCCTGCTCACACTCTGTCTCTCTCTCTCTCTCTCAAAAAATAAACATTAAAAAAAAAAAAAAAGAATCGAATGGATTTTTCCACAAACTGATTCGGGGAACCCCCGAGGGCTCCTAGTAGTTGAGGGAGGCAGGACAAAGGGAATGACTAGGAGTGTGACCCTGACATGTGCTGTTCCCCCAATGCCTAAAAGAGTAGGGGTCTGTGATGAGTGGCGGGGACTGCATCGGGAGACCAGAGGCTGTTTCCTCTCCTTGGGAGGGTAAGGTTCCCAGAGGCAGCACTTGAAAGTTCCCTTGGGGAATCCCTACCCCTGCGCCCTCCCCCGAGCCTCTACTTACAGTATTTACTATGGAAACGAACGATGAAGCGCTCACCGCCACAAGGGTCCTTTTAGAGACATGTTAAACGGAGCATGGGCTCCAGAACCACTCTGCTGTGTTTGGAATCCCAGCTTAACCGTCTGCTCTGTGTGACCACGGGCAAATCCCTCGACATCTCTGTGCCTAAGTGTCTTCCTTTATAAATGGGGGCAATGGTACCTTCCTTGTAGGATTGTTGTAAGTTGACACAACAGAGGTAAAGTGCTTAGATCAGTGTCTGTCATATACAGACACAATATCCACATACGTATGCGCTCAACAAACGTACTACAGTATTCTAACTATCATACGACCACACCCCTCCTTTTACAAGTATTGAAATTTTACCGCCTTTTTTCTTTCTTTCCCCAGCTGTAAGCCTGCCAAGGGCAGGGACCATGGGGTCTACTACATAGTCATCAATCCTGATTTCTTGTTGAAGTAAGACCCTCAAAAGAGCATCTGCATTAGGGGCGCCTGGGTGGCGCAGTCGGTTAAGCGCCCGACTTCAGCCAGGTCACAATCTCGCGGTCCGGGAGTTCGAGCCCCGCGTCGGGCTCTGGGCTGATGGCTCAGAGCCTGGAGCCTGTTTCCGATTCTGTGTCTCCCTCTCTCTCTGCCCCTCCCCCGTTCATGCTCTGTCTCTCTCTGTCCCAAAAATAAATAAACGTTGAAAAAAAAAATTAAAAAAAAAAAAAGAACTATGGTGAAAGGTTACAAAAAGGAGTAATTCATAATGCTTGATTTGGGAACACTATTTGCGTAAGGGATCCTCAGCGCCCTCTAAATCATTCCAAAGGCTAATTAGTATTCTACAAGACAGTCAGACCCAATTCTGGAAGTAAGAGTTTCTTCCCTGGAATCAGTGTTCAGGGACCCTACAATGAAAGCTTCTCATGTGGCAGGTTATTGATAAAGTGAAATAATAATTGAATCTACAAGGCCCTTGTGCGACATGCCGTCATATAACTTTGTGTCAACATGTTTTCACGTTATCTGAATAGTTCGTTTGTATTTATTTAATCATATATTTACTGAAAAGCAACACAGACTTGTACCAAATTGTGTCAAGTGGTATGTGATTGCTATACTTAAAGTGTTCAGGTTATTTTGAACAGAGGGATTTATTTTCTTCTTGTAGCTCTTGGAAGTCTGGACCTATCTGGTTTCAGTTAGGCCAGAGTCTTTGGCCAGCATTTTCTGGTACATTTGAAACTGTTGAACAATGAAAAGTAAAAACATGTAATTGCCAGCACAGCTTAAGCCTAATGCAGATATAAACACAGTTAAGAGCACTTTATTTAGGTTCTGCTTTATTATTCTTAACTTTCATAGTAATTTTCAATCACAATGCATTAACAAATTTTTATTAGGTTTCCCAATGGAAAGCCAGTTGCCGGCGAGGCCTTTTATGACTCTCCCTAAAAAAACTTTGCAGTTGATTTTAGATTTACCTTCTAACGCAGAAGAAAACAATTGTTAAAATCTTGCCTTTGTTAACTTTTAATTTAGCGTGCTCTAAAGTACACTAGTTCGTTCCTTTGCTCTTTGCTAATGTCCTCCCCTGCATTGTGCAACTAGCCTCCTCGATCATCTTTGAGTTACAGCCTTTCAAACAGAGCACGGGGCAGTTAGCAACAGGAGGGCAGGGGCAGTGTTGACCTGAAGGTTCTAAATCTGAGCATGGTCAAGGGTGGGGGCTGCTCAAGGTCGGATTTAAACTGGCAGCTCAGTTTCCTTGCCACTCAAAGTATTCTAAGCACCTTCTCCCTCTGGACTCTTCTTCAAGACTTACAAATAAAACAGTCTTCTACGAGCCGACTCCTTTATAGGAGCTGCTACGTTCTGTTTTATGATTTACTGAGTGGTTAAAGTATTTCTCTGTGATTTAGGGTAGGGTGGCTCCCAGCGGACAGCCAGGCATTGACTGGTGGCCTGTGGGATGGCCCGCATCTTGTGTGCAGTGGCCAGCAGGGGGACGGGGACGTGCCAGCCACCCTGAAAACTCGGGTGGCCGGCAGGCCAGGGAGGCCTCTAGCAGCCATGTGGAGGGGATCCAGGCCCGTAGCAGGAAGCGAGGGTCATTCTGGAATCTTCAACGAAAACACTCACTACAGGGCGCACTACAGAAGAACCACTTTCACTAACTAGTACGTTAACCACAAAGAAGTCCCTTAGCTTGCCAGTTTCCAACACCAGCTTATTGAGTACACGCAAAGGTTTGTAGGTAGGGGAGTACAGCGTTTGAGAGTTTAGGCGTGAGCTGTGTGACCTTGGGCAACGGATTTAACCTCTTGAACCTTAGTTTCTCAAAATGAGGTTTGTCATACTTGCATACCAGAGGGATGCTGTAAGGACCAAATGTGACCGGGCATATAAAGCTGTTAGCAAAATACACAGTCAACCCAGATATTCAGTAAATGGCAGCATTATTTTTTCTCAGAAAGGATAACAGCGTTTTTTTTTTTTTTTGGATAATAGCGATTTTTAAAAATTCATATAGCACATATGGAAAAAATTCTGAAAGACTTACAGCAAAATGTCAACAATGGTTATCTCTGGGTGGTGAGATTATAGGAATTTTTCCTTCTTTGAGTTTTTTTCCTGTAGTTTCTGCATTTTCTATTACTATTACTACTCTTATACCTATTACCTTTTGAGTGTGAAGTTACTATAATTAAACTGTACCTTACATGAAAATAACAAAGAAATGGCTATGAGGAACAACAAGATGAGAAAATGTTACTGTAATCCTGACCTTTGCCCTCCTGAGTAGCCTCTGGATCATTCCAACTTTATCCTCCAATTTCCCCAGAAAGAACACATCACAAGTGGTCACACTGATGTTAATGAAATAAGGCACATTTGTAGTGACAGAAAAGGGTCAATATGAATCTATATTCATATTGTAATACGTGTGTGTGTATATGTGTGTAGATATGTCTGTGTGTGTGTGTATATGTGTGTGTGTATATATACATTCACTTTTTGATAACGGTTTTGAGATATATTTAAGGAAAAAGAAAATGTCAAATTTATCTTCATGGCAAAAAAACCATGATTTAATAGTATTCCAGATACTATTTTTTGTAAGAACCCCAAAATATAGATCTTTATCACCAAGAAAATATTCATATGATTTCTATTCTATATTTATTTTAAGGAAAATGTTTATCCCTTACCACTGCAATACAAATATTCTGCCTAATATTCTACCATAAATTGAAAGCAAATTATAAAACAAAAAAAAAGAAAAGAAAATGCTAACTGTCGAGAAAAACACATGCTAAATCTGAACATTCAAAACCAGGGCAATGGTCACACATCCAACGCCAGCATCTCAGAATCTTCAAATATATATGAATAGGAATTTGAAGTTGTCCTATCACTCTGCTCTGAGGAAAAGAAGGTGTTAACAATCACCTCTTTACAGGATGTGAAACCAGACCTGAAGACATTAAATGACTTTGGCTACTGACCCTTGGGTAAGTTTGTGGTAAAGGAGAATTTCTCAGGAGAGTACTAGTCTTCTGGAAGGCCATCTGCAATGAGATTAGATGTCGGGCATGGGCTGGCAAACATTTTTTTTTTTTTTTTTTGCATTTATTTTGAGACAGAATGTGCATGCACGAGCGGGAGAGGGGCAGAGGGAGAGGGGGAGAGAGGATCCCAAGCAAGCTCCACAATGCCAGCACAGAGCCCGATGTGGGGCTCGAACTTACGAACTGAACCAGGAGATCATGGCCTGAGCCAAAACCAAGAGTCAGAGGCCCAACCGACTGAGCCACCCAGGAGCCCAGCAAACTTCTTCTATAAAAGGGCCAGACAGTAGGTATTTTAGGCTTTGGGGGCCAAATGGTCTCTGTTACTAGGTAACTCCTCTGTGATAGTGTGACAGCAGCCATAGGGAATTCCTAAATGAATGGGTGTGGCTGTATTTCAATAAAACTTGATGTCTAAAAGGCAAGGGAGGGCCACGTTTGGCTTCAAAATGTGCTGGCCCCGGGTGTACGGGAACAAAACAAATTATAAAACCATTTTTTAAAGTTTATTTTGAGAAAGAGAGGGAGAGGGACAGGGGCAGAGGGAGAACAAGAGAACCCCAAGCAGGGTCCATGCTGCCAGCGCGGGGACCGACTTGGGGCTCGAACTCACAAACCGTGAGATCGTGATCTGAGCCCAAACCAAGAGTCAGACGCTTAATCTTCTGAGCCACCCAGGCGCCCCATAAAACCATTCTTTAAAGGCTTTTTTCTTAAGAAGAAAAACATCATTATCACAGTGTAAGAAAAAACTCTGCTTTGGGGTGAGACAGGTTTGAGGTAGCCTTGGGCAGTATATGTACCGTTCACGCATGAGGGTGAGACTCAGGGGTTTGGGTGGCTTGCCTAGATGTGCTTGGGAAGAATTCTCCCTGAGTCATCACAGGCTGAGTCCTGAGCAGAAACTCCTTTGATGAAATAAAAGCATGGGCTGTTGAGATTTTTTTTTTTTTAATTTTTTTTCAACGTTTATTTATTTTTGGGACAGAGAGAGACAGAGCATGAACGGGGGAGGGGCAGAGAGAGAGGGAGACACAGAATCGGAAACAGGCTCCCGGCTCTGAGCCATCAGCCCAGAGCCTGACGCGGAGCTCGAACTCACGGACCGCGAGATCGTGACCTGGCTGAAGTCGGACGCTTAACCGACTGCGCCACCCAGGCGCCCCAAGATTTTTTAAAAAGGAGGTAAGGGAGTGATAAGTCTAGGGAAGAGGGGGCAAGGACAGAGGAGAGTTACATGGGTATGGAGAATGAGAAAGGAAAAGAAAAAGAAACCCAAGGGTTTGGAAGGCCATTTGGGGTTGGAGGGGACAAGGCAGTTAGTTACCTAAGGCATTTCCCCCAAGTGTTCTCAAATGCTACCCTGGATCACATGACGCACAGGGTGTGCCGGCCCACGGGTAACTCGAATGCTGTTTGAAGTTCAATGGGCAATCACGGTAGAGAAAACCCCAGTGTTGGCTAGGCCGCGTCATAATGTAGTACTTTCTGATGACTACTGCTACGTAGAATCACAAACCCCATCACCTATAATGCAGTTGCAGATGGGAAAGAGGGCACGTGTTGTGCCCTTGCTCATCTCTGAAAATCAGCCCGAAACACTAAAGGAAACTTAATTCCCAGGATAAAATCTAGGCTTTTTTTTTTTTTTTTTTTTTTTAGAAAGAGACTTCTAAAATGAAAGTTTTGGTCACACATGGTATATCCCAAACCATCTTAGTATGTATCCACTTGCTGCAAACTCCTTGGACGTTTAATACTAGCCTACATGACACGTGTTTACTCTCCTTTATGCTGCTGTTTGCTTTTCCTGTAGGCTTCACGTCCAACATGGGCCTTGAACTCACGACCCTGAGATCGAGAGTAGCACGCTTCACCAACTGAGCCAGCCAGGTGCCTCTATGCTGACGATCTTTTTGATATGTTCTGTATCAACGTGAGCGGGCTAAGCCAGATGTGCGCAAATCTGCTCTGTAAGACCTGGTAACGACGGCTGTCATTCACTGAGCATGTTACCAGGCAGGCCGGGAGGCACTTCGTGAATGTTACCAGGGTGGACACTCTCAACAATCTTATGATACAGATATTATTATTTCCATCTTCCGATGAAGCAAAGTGGGCTGGGGGATGTCAAGACGTCCACAGTGGCCCAGGGCCTATATATAGTGATCTGGGGTTCAAACTGGGGCCTGACTCCACAATTCAGTAAGCCATACTTCCTCCTCCTCCAAGTGTGAAAAATTCTAAAGTGAGTGAATACCAACCAAAGAAAGAAGCCATAGACCTCCAATTCTGATTCAGTAGAGTTTTTTGTTTGTTAAGTTCATAACACTTTGCCCTTCACACACAAAAACCTTCAAAAAGCTCCCACACCTATTCCGGTGTAGGAATCAATGAACACTGTGGGGGCCTCGGAACTCTCTGGAACGAAATGCCTTTATTCACTTAGCACTGGGGGAGGATTCAAAAAGTTCCCTGGATGGTCTCTTATTCTTTGCAGCTCAGAGGACTTCTCCGGGGACAGGCTTTTTTTAATTTTATTTTTTAATGTTTAGATTTGTATCTTTGTTCGGTCCTTTCCTCTTTTCCCCTCTTGCCTCCCAGATTGGACTATTCAGACTCTCTCTCCTTTTTCCTTTCCTTGATACTCCTAGAACATAAGGAGTATTTCTATTTACTTCCCTCTCTTCTCTAATTAACATATTCCTAGACCGTAATATTCAACACAATCACCTACTTATCTTCACGTTCCCATTTACTCATTACCATGGAGTTGTTTTCTTCATTTGTGTATCACACACGTACAAAATTCCAGCTGCATCATGGCTAGATGAGCTTTTGCAGGCTAACTAACCTGGGGCCCTGGTCACCGTGCCGAATACTTTTTCTACGGAAGGTGTCTTTTTTATTCTCTGGCAGTTGATTTATAAATGGACGTTTGCAATCCAACCCACTGGTCAGGTAGGGGCTGCCTGTAAACCGGAAGGGCATGAGGTAGAAGGCGCCATTTTTGACTGGTTTAGCATTCTGAGGCTACGCTACTCAACCACTCCCCACACAGTCACACCATGATCAGTCCCAGTATTGGTCCCCCGTGCTGACAAAGAGCTCCTCCCCGGCTTTTGTGCCACAGGGCCAGTCAGTGGATTCACAGGCAAAGAAACAAGTCCAAGGCGCCGTGTGGGCCAAGAGAAGTCCACACTTCCATTTTAACTTGGTGGAAAGCAGGAATGCAGAAGGAGAACAGAGACCAAATAATCACCGTTAATAAAACACTGTCTCCATTCTCAAAACTCTACCTTCTTTCTTTCCCATCACACCTGACTGGGCGGGGGCAGCTGTCTGTAAAAGCTTCTGCTACTATTCCAAAGAAGAGCCATAGTTTGAAGAAGACATAAAGCGAAAAACTCCATCACACAAACTCCTGAGTAAAATGCCCGAAGAAAAATCCACACCACCTTTCTGGTCTGGTCTTGGCCACAGCTTCTGTTCCAGGAGCTATGAATGCAATTCCATGCCACAAACACTGAATGAGTGCCTACTTGGGGCTGGCTCTGGGGTCATCACAGGTTAGATATCAAAGCAAATTTGGGCCTGTCACCTCAAGGAATTTACCGTGCGACTGGGGAAATACATACAAAACTCAATAGAACTCAAGGCGTACATAAACATCGCAAGGCCAGGGGCGCCTGGGTGGCGCAGTCGGTTGGGCGTCCGACTTCAGCCAGGTCGCGATCTCGCGGTCCGGGAGTTCGAGCCCCGCGTCGGGCTCTGGGCTGATGGCTCGGAGCCTGGAGCCTGTTTCCGATTCTGTGTCTCCCTCTCTCTCTGCCCCTCCCCCGTTCATGCTCTGTCTCTCTCTGTCCCAAAAATAAATAAACGTTGAAAAAAAAAATTAAAAAAACAAAACAAAACAAACCAAACAAAAAAAAAAAAACATCGCAAGGCTACTAAATGCTCTCTTCCAACACTTCCACTTTGGAAATTTCACTGTTTGTTTTCAGTAGACATATTCAAATTCTCACTCTTATAATTTGCCTTTACACGTGGCTCAAGGCGTTCCTGGTAAAAGTAGGCCAGCGAGGATCAAATACCTTTTATGACGCTCTAAAGGCGGTGGTTGGGGGTTTAATAAAGACAGCACGCACTCCATAGTGAAATGGACAAGAGATGTAGCATAGCGGGTTGGAGTTCAGACCGAGAAGGCACCAATGACAATCATAAGCTGACTGATACCTACCAGGCAGATATTTTTCCAAAATAATATTCCAAGCACTGACAAGGTAAGAGGCAACGGAAATATAAGCTCCAGAAAACGAGCAGCGCTGCCTCCATAGCAGGAAACAACACACAGTAAAATCTCTTCTGGACGCCCCTTTGGGATTCTCTAGTTTACAAAATAACACATGAATATTACATTTTGCGTTAGGAAGAGGTACGAAGAAAAACAGGTAGTCTGGCTACAGACTTCTCTTCCTTAGATTTTAGAAGCTCTGATCTCTGAGTCACATTTACAATAGAGTTGTTCTAGCAAGCCACATTTGGCTGAACATTCTTAATGGCCGTGGTGCTTACGGATACACTGTATTTTTTGCACACTTGCGGACAAGATGTTGGCTTCATTTTACAGCCGACATCTTGTCCACATCAGGGGAGCTTTCTCACACAGACACGCATACCACGGGGGCTACCTGCTGAGTTCTGGCAGGCTTGGCAGCCTGCAGAACATAATGGGAAGGCAGTTGGAATGGAAAAAAAAAAAAAAAAACCTTCCTGGGAATTTTTTAAGTGGTTTAAAAAAAAAAAAAAAAAAAGAGGCATACCGTGTCCTAATGTCCCACACCATGAGCTGGCCCAGGAAAGATAACCCAGGAAATGAGATGGAAAAACCGTGCACAGGTTCCCTGACAGACGAGGCATTTTGCAAACCTCTTTAGGAAGCCACGCCCTTGAGAGTTTCGCTTTTTAATTAGCCACATGGAAGTTGAAAGAGCTGGAAATCATCATTAAGGCCACATGGAGATCTTAACCAGTTGCACGCCCCGGTCCTCAGAAGCCGGTATGCTCATTTGAGAGTTCAGGCACATGTTCAAAGGAACCAAGCTGGAGAAGAGTCTTCCCTGGGGAATGTTTCCAAGAGTTGCAGCGAGATAAGGAGTACCAGGGAAATGGCATCTGAATGCGGGGTTTTCGTTGTCGACTTTGGTGTAATGCTTTTCCTCTAGTAAATTATGTGGCTTAGCAAAGCAGAATGCACATCATTTTCAAAGTCAGAAAGAGAAGACAAAAGAGGAAATGTAACAGCACCACCTAAAGGGCATTTCACAGCAACAGGAATGAAACAAAGGTTAAAAAGCAGTAAGGCCTTTTCATTTTGCCTCGAGGCAGAGGGTGCAAGATTGCCATGAGAAATGTGGTCTGACGGACTGGGCACTGTGGGACAGTCTCTGGAGTGGTGATCTCCTGGTCCTACATCCTGTCTGAAAAACTGGACAAAAATCAATCCAATCCACACAACAGATCCTTCTGTAAAGTTCAAACTCGGCTGAATGAACCCAAATGTGGGAGCTCAAACTATAAAACCCCTAGAAGAAAACACAGGAGTAAATCCTCCTGACCTTCGGTTAGACAACGGTTCCTAAGACGGGGCACCAAAAGCACGAGGAACAACATTTAAAACAGTTAACTGGACTTCATTAAAACAAAAACTTCTGTGTTGCAAACAACGCCATCAGAAAAGACACTCACAGAATACGAGGGGAAATATTTGCAAATCATGTATCTGATAAGGGACTTGTATCCAAAATATAAGAACAACTCTTATGGCTCAATGATAAAAAGATAACCCGGGGCGTCTGGGTGGCTTAGTCCGTCTAGCATTCGACTTCGGCTCAGGTCATGATCTTGTGGTCCCTGAGTTGGAGCCCTCTATCTGGCTCTGTGCTGACAGCTCAGAGCCTGGAACCTGCTTCAGATTTGATGTCTCCCTCTCTCTCTCAAAAATAAATAAACATTAATATATATATAATTTTCATATGCTTATTGGCTATTTGTGTATCTTCGGTGGAGACCTGTCTATTCAAATCCTTGCTCATTGGACTGAGCCCCATTTTTACGGCCCAACTTTTATTTTATTTTATTTTATTTTATTTTATTTATTTTTTTTTTTAATTTTTTTTTTCAACGTTTATTTTTGGGACAGAGAGAGACAGAGCATGAACGGGGGAGGGGCAGAGAGAGAGGGAGACACAGAATCGGAAGCAGGCTCCAGGCTCTGAGCTGTCAGCCCAGAGCCCGACGCGGGGCTCGAACTCACGGACCGTGAGATCGTGACCTGAGCTGAAGTCGGACGCTCAACCGACTGAGCCACCCAGGCGCCCCGACGGCCCAACTTTTAAAACGAGCAAGGATTTGAATAGACAGGTCTCCAGCGAAGATATACAAACAGCCAATAAGCATATGAAAATAATGTTCATCATTAGTCATTAGGGAAATGCACAAGTAAACCACAATGAGATTCATTTCACACCCACTAAGATGGTTATAGTCAGACAGACAGGAAATAGTAAGTGTCAGAGAGGATGTAGAGAAATTGGAATCCTCCCACATCGCTGGTGGGAATACAAAAATGGTGGAGTTGTTCTGGAAAATAGCTCAGGAGATCCTCAAAATGGAACTGTATCTCAACTGATAAACAAAACAGGGTCTATCCATACACGGAAATGTTATTTGGCAATAAAAACAAAGTACTGATGCATGCTGTAACATGAGTAAATCCTGAAAACATTATGCTAAATGAAAGCAGCTGAGACACAAAAGGTCACATACTGTGTTACTCCATTTGTGGACAATATCCAGAATAGACAATTCTAGAAGCAGATCAGTACTAGCCTTGGGCTGGGAAAGTGGGGGGAATGAAGTGAAACTAAAGTGCATGTGGTTCCTTTTAAGGGTGATGACAACAGTTTACAATTAGGTTGTGGCAACGATCACACAATTCTGAACGCACTAGAGCCATTTAAGCGTATACTTTTTGTTTTTTTTAATTATTTTTAGAGAGAGAGTGTGAGAGAGCATGTACAAGCAGGGGAGGAGGGAGTAGGAGAGACAGAGAGAGAATCTTAAGCAGGCTCCGTGCTCAGCACAGAGCCCAATGGGGGACTTGATCTCCCAATCCTGGGATCATGACTGAGCCGAAATCAAGTCAGATGCTCAGCCAACTAAGCCACCCAGGCGCCCCGAGTGTATACTTTAAATAGGTGAAAAGCAGGGTATGTGAGCTGTATCTCAATGAAGCTGTTCAAAAAGATTCAAAGAGTTTTCAACTGCTACCCAACAGCAAAACTGAAGGTATTATTTATTTATTATTTTATTTATTTTATTTTTTTTTAATTTTTTTTTCAACATTTATTTTTGGGACAGAGAGAGACAGAGCATGAACGGGGGAGGGCCAGAGAGAGAGGGAGACACAGAATCGGAAACAGGCTCCAGGCTCCGAGCCATCAGCCCAGAGCCTGACGCGGGGCTCGAACTCCCGGACCGCGAGATCGTGACCTGGCTGAAGTCGGACGCTTAACCGACTGCGCCACCAGGCGCCCCGGTATTATTTATTTATTAAACAAACAAACAAATAAATAAAATCGTCATGGCCTTTGTGAACCTGCCCTTTCTAAGCCCTGACCACTACTTTCTAGAGGAAACCATTATAACTTGGCAAGGTCACACAGCTGTTCGCAGAAGTGGGATCAGAACCTGGACTGCCCAAGGTCCATGCGGGCCAGGTACTAGGGTGAGGGAAGACTGTCTAGAACACGACTTTTAAGGAGGTATCACTCTCAGTGCCCTGCTTGCCTGGCCAGGTCTTGGTTCTACCCACACTCTTGCCCCCCTGGGAAGTTCAAAGCAAGACCATCCGTAAACAGGAATACTCGTGTTAACGCTTCCATGGTCATTCCTCATTTGTTTTTCCCTACAAATGTCCACAAAGAAAATAAAAGGTTTTTCTTTCCTTTTACTTTAGGGAAAAGAGAGATGACCCAAAGAATGAGAGGTTAGGCAGGGCGTGGAAGGAAAACCAAGTGAGAGAAAATACATGCTTGCCAAGAGGACATGTTTTCGCTGGTGACCAGAAGAACAACATGGCTTATTTTAACTATTTCACTTAGCACGGTCTTCCTGTGGAAGCTCCACCAGTGTTTCGCCAACCCTCTCGCTCATCTGTGTCACCGTGCTTCTTTTCCATTGGTTGAACTTTTTTGTGAGTGCCATCAATAAAGATTTCCATTACGGAAAATAACAGCCTATCAGTGGCCCTAGTCTGTTACGGTAAAAACGCTGAATTATTGCTACTGAGCAATCCTTTATTTTTTATTTGCACATTTATGCATCCTCTCTAAGGTGAGCTCAGCACATACCGTTTGCATGTTGCTTGGTTTGTATCCGAAGCACAAAGTCAGGTACAAAGTGTGCTTGAAAGAGTAGGTAGGCTTTCGGCTTTCTTTTGCCCATTTGTTTACTTCTACCGTGACTGATAACAGATGATGGCGGTAAAGATTAAAACGCTCTCCCACGTCTATCCTGATTACCTATCCCCTGCCTGTCGATGGCATAAAATGGCTCATAAGGCCAGCCTTTCTATTTACATGTCCTGATTTATTTGCTGTTGTCAAAGATTCCCCATTTATTACCCCCTCCAGAAGGAACTGCATGCTTTAAACATTCTCAAACCACTTCCTGCTTTAATCATAGCCAAATATTTGACATCACGGACATGCTTGGTGACTCCAAGTTTCAGGATCCCATTACACAGCAAGTTAAATAGGGGCCCGGGCTTTAATGTTTTAACGTTTAGTTTTGCTCTATTTGTTTCTCCAGACAAGCAGCTTCCTAATTCCTAAATCCTCCCGTGAGGCTTTGCCAACAACGTGAGGCTGCCGTCTACTTCTATGACTTCTATGACTCAGTGTCTTGCCAGCTACTTCCTGGGGACGGCTCTTAGCGACCGATGATGAGACTTGGCCATTAGAAAGAAAGCTCTGGTACTCAAGCCATTTACTCCACAGGGAAGCAGTTAAGCTTAATGGTTAACAAGGACTCCGGAAGAGTAACTCACAGACAAAGTTTGAAATCCCAGGCTAGCACTTACTAGCTCTGTGCACATCACTTACCCTCGCTCTGCCTTGACTTGCCTTTACTGAGAAACAGGAACCAACACAATACTCCACGGGGCTGCTGTAAGGATTAAATGAGGTGCGTAGCAGCTACTCAATAAAGGCAGTGGCTAGTTTTTGTTGTTGAACTTTGCCTTCTGGATGCTTCTATGATGTATTCTTACCCTGGTTTGCTCAGGGGTAACCAAAATATGCTCTCTCTCTTCCCAAAGCACATCTACTACGTGGAAAATAAATTGTTGACGCGAAAACACTCAAAAATCAGTGAATAGATTTACTGCTTACAAATCAGAAAAAAAAAAAAATTAAGCAATCCGTGTTCTCTCTTGTTTTTATGGATATATAACAATGGAATCAATATGCTATGAAAAAGCTTTATATCCCGTTAGGAAATCTCATTTACCTGACTGAATAGGGCTGTCTGTTAACACTGGCTTTTTTATCTCTTTGTTTCTTTGGAATTCGAAAGCAGCACATCTTACCATAAACATCCAAATGTTATAGAATTACCTACAACGTAAAAAGGGAGTTTTCACAGTCCCATCCCAACCACTGTCAGTGGCTGGGGAATGGCGGTGGCATTTTCCAGTGTATTCTCTTTACCAACTTTTAAAATCTATATATATATAAAAGATTGGAGCACTTTGCATATTTCTTTTTCTTTTTAAACATAGCAATGTCTCTTGGACATCTTTTTAGGTCATTATATGTGACTCCACCTCATGGTTTTAATTTTTTTTTTTTAACGTTTATTTATTTTTTGAGACAGGGAGAGACAGAGCATGAACAGGGGAGGGTCAGAGAGAGGGAGACACAGAATCCAAAACAGGCTCCAGGCTCTGAGCTGTCAGCACAGAGCCCAACGCAGGGCTAGAACTCACGGACCGCGAGATCATGATCTAAGCCTGAGCCGAAGTCGGCCGCCTAACCGACTGAGCCACCCAGGCGCCCCCACCTCATGGTTTTAAATAGGATGAATACACTCAATTTACCGAACCAGTCTCAAACTTAAGAGCATTTTGGTTATCTTCAGGTTTTTTTCTATCACAAACACTTTCCCAGCCAAATTCTTTAAGAATAAAAAATTTTTTAACTTTTTTAATTTTGAGAGAGAGAGAGAGACAGACAGACAGACAGACAGAGTGTGAGCAGGGGAGGGGCAGAGGGAAACGGAAACAGAATCCGTAGCAGCCTCCAGGCTCTGAGCTGTCAGCACAGAGCCCAGGGCAGGGCTCGAACTCAGGAACCGAGAGATCATGACCTGAGCCGAAGTCAGCAGCTTAACTGACTGAGCCGTGTAGGCGCCCCCTTCACATGGCCTAACCTCTAGACGTAGGCACGCGGCTTGTCTTGTTCTTCCCTTTTCAACATTAACTTTTCCCTGAAATAAAAACATCCCCCCACCACCAAAGCATCTGTGTTTGTGGTCAGATCCTCTGGAAACCTGTTGCTCTGTCCTGGCCCTGGCATCTGTCGAGCAGTTCTTTGCCCTGTGGCAATTTCCATGGAGTTCCAGAGCATATTAATCATAGCTTCGCCCCTCAAGGGTGCTACAGCCTCTGGCAAGTTACTGATTATCGCTGTGCCTCAAGCACCTCATCTGTGAAATGGGGATAATGCAGATATAAGGACTGAACAAATTATCCCCGTGCAAAGTGCTTTGATGAGGTGTGGCAATAAGTGGTCAATAAAGAGTAGCTAATGTTGTTAAGAGTTAGGTGGTTGCCTTTAAGGATTCTTTTTGAAAGACCTGAAGATTCTGATTTCTGCCCCCATGTGGAGAGTGCTTCCTCACGCCGGTTTCCGGAAGGGCATTCTGCCTCTTTCTCCCCCATCACTGTTTAGCCGGAACCCAGACGCTTGGGCCACGTCTCTAAAATACCCCTACTGTTTAAGAACCAAGGAGCAGCTGGCTGTGCAGTGTGGCTCGAGGAGCACAGAGCAGCCCTTTCCGCTCCAAAACACAACAACAAAATGTTACAGTTAGAGATGCATCATTTGGGACCTTGGGAGCTCTTTGGTTATCAGAAATTCACTGCTTCGAGTATCAAGATTCTGGGAAGAAGACTGTTACCAGCTCACAGCTTAGCAAAGAGGAATTGACAGGGAGCTAAGTCAAAACAGGTAGAAATAATGGCTTGAGGTGGGGAAGGACTGAGACCCAGGGCGAGAAATAGTCTCGAAGGGGAAGCGGATGGAAGGAAGGAAAGCCTCGCCTTCCAGCCTGTAGGTCAGAAGCCTGCCTCCGCACCCAGCACTCGGCCAGCAGCAAGCCAGGCTTATGGGACTCTGGATCTGGAGCGAAGGGGATGAGCGTGGGTGGCCCTGTGCCCTGGCCGGCCAGCCGGCGACCCGCGGCCGCGGTCCTATTTCCTCCTTCACATCCCTCTTACGGCAATTTCAGCAGTTGGGCGGGTTTCGGCCAGAAATCACGGTGGCCTTTTAGAAGTGGGATGGTCCTGCGTGTAAGGCCACACAGGCTAAAGGTCACTTTGCCGTCAGCAACCGTTTTCTTACATTTGGCACTCAGCGTAGGAGCCCGGTTTTACAGTTATTGGCCTGACTCCCAACTTCATGAGAAAGTCTGCGGGGCTCAGATCTGCTCTCGTCCCCGGCTTCCCATCAACCAGGCTGACGCACGGTCGATTCAGATGCAGAAGCTGGAGTCAGGGGTTCTGCTTTCCTATTTGTCTGTAACTAGCCCCGTCTTTTTTTTTTTTTTTTTTTTTAATTCTACCATTTTATTATTTTTTTAATTTACATTCAAGTTGTTGGCACATGGTGCAACAATGATTTCAGGAGTAGACTCCTTAGTGCCCCTTCCCCATTTAGCCCATCCCCCCTCCCACAACCCCTCCACGAACCCTCTGTCTGTTCTCCATATTTAAGAGTCTCTTCTGTTTTTGTATTATTTTTGCTTCCCTTCCCTTATGTTCATCTGTTTTGTCTCTTAAAGTCCTCATATGAGTGAAGTCATATACTTGTCTTTCTCTGACTCATTTCGCTTAGCATAATGCCCCCCAGTTCCATCCACGTCGTTGCAAATGGCAAGCTTTCATTCTTTTTGATTGCCGAGTAATACTCTAGTGTGTGTGTATCACACTTCTTCATCCATTCATCCATCGATGGACATTCGGGCTCTTTCCCTACTTTGGCCATTGTCGACAGTGCTGCTATAAACATGGGGGTGCATGTATCCCTTCAAAACAGCACACCTGTATCCCTTGGATAAATACCTAGGAGTGCAATTGCTGGGTCGTAGGGTAGTTCTATTTTTAGTTTTTTTGAGGCACCTCCATACTGTTTTCCAGAGTGACTGCACCAGCTTGCATTCCCACCGGCAGTGCCAAAGAGATCCTCTTTCTCCGCATCCTCGCCAACATCTGTCGTTGCCTGAGTTGTTCATGTTAGCCATTCTGACAGGTGTGAGGCAGTATCTCATGGTGGTTTTGGTGAGTATTTCCCTGATGATGAGTGATGTGGAGCATTTTTTCATGTGATGGTTGGCCATCTGGATGTCTTCCCCCATCATTTTTTTTTAAGTTTATTTATTTTGAGAGACAGCGTGTGTGTGTGTGCGTACACACACACACACACACACACACACACACACACACGGAAGGAGGAAGGGGCAGAAGGAGAGGGAGGGAGAAAATCCCAAGCAGGCTCCATGCTATCATCACAGAGCCCGACGTGGGGCTCAATCCCACGAACCACGAGATCATGACCTGAGCTGAAATCAAGAGTCGGACACTTAAGTGACCAAACCACCCAGGCGCCCCTAAACCCATCACTTTCCAGCTAAGGTTGAAAGCCCGTTCTCTGGCTGCCATGGCCAACGAGGAAGGCTCTGAGGGCAAAGGCAGGCAGCGGACAGACTGGCGATGTGGATGGGGACCTCCAGGGCGATGGCAGCAAGCTGGCCACCATCTCCTGGGAAGAAAGCCAATTGTTGCCAGCTGTCCTCTGTCCTCCTCATTCCTGCTCACCACCCAACACTGTACCAGACCTGAAGGAACCACCATTGGAAATCAACCCCGGCACCACAAAGTCCTCTTCAGTTTATTTCTGGTAAGTTCCCTGGAAGGGCTGGTGAGAAAGGCAAGACCCTTCTGCTGTGGCCACCAAACACTTCCAACCTCTCACACTGCTCTCTCCTTTTTCTCCCCTTGGGATCAGTCTCCTGCTGACAGCTCGCGACCTCGGGAGATCTACAACTCCCTCCGCCTGGTCCCCTAGTGCCCTCGGGTATCCTTTCTGTGCCCTAGACCCACCTCAGAGTCCTTGCCTCGGTCTAATTCATTGTCTTTCTATAGCTTGCATTTCCAACACACAGCACACGCTCCCCCAGAAGCCCTGTCTCAGAGTTCACCTCCAGTCTTTCTACAGAGAAAGACCACAAGCACAGCTAGGCTTTCACCAAAAGCTCTCTGAAGATGACGGTGATTTGGCTGGAAACCCTCAAGTCCGATAACGGCACCAAGATACCAGCGATGGTCCACGCCAGCCACTGACCCTTGGTCCCTGTAGGGGCAGGCCCCAGTAGAGGCCGCGTGGATCTTGGGACTTCAGCGGGGTTTTTCCACCAATGCAGCAGCCCTTGAAATTAATTTTCTATTAAAATCTAAGCCTCTCAGTCTGATAAACAAACTGCACATTCGCTGTGGATTCTGTATCTGACCTTTTACACTGGTTTTGTCAACAAAATTTACTGTATTCATAAATACTAATGTTCTCATTTGGTTCCCTATCTTTAGTATACTGTAAATTATCAGCAAGTACATAAATGTCTTGGCCTGGTAATATAGTGGCCTGAAATGACTTCCTTTTTCCTTTAAAGATGTTGCATGTTTTAATGGTAGGTGTTTCTAATTAACTTGAAGTGCCATAAACTGCCCACGTACGAACCAGAGACAAGTGAGTTGCATTAAATTAAAAGTGCAAGATCTGACTAATGTTAACAAATTAGGCATGCCTTCAAGACGCACAATTTCTCTGTTTGCAGTTGTCATCTTATTAATGCAGAGGTAGCAAGGCTCCCTGAGCAGCCGTGCCAAATGAACCTTTCGAAATTAATACTTTTGGCAATCGGTTAGGAATAAGATTTCAAGCTTTAAAAAGATTCCCGCTCAGGCATCTCAGTATCTCTTCTTCCTCCATAAATGAGCTCGATTTGGGGATCTGATCTTTTTGCCAATATCAGTCCAAATTAGCACTGTAAATATTGAAATCAAGTGTTACTACTTGGCCTAATTTTCTTTCAGCTTGCAGTTAATCTTTATTCAGCCCTAATGAGTATTTATTGTATGACCCTGACAGCTTGCTACCGCTGTGATAAATTATCTGACTCAAGTCCGATTAAAAATGCAACCCTGAGTGCTAATTATCTCAACAGACCTGCTTAATAATAGCATTTCGTGTCAATTACAGAATCTCAGCATGGGTGTCAATACAACAAATGCACAGGCCTACCTTAGATGCTGACTTCCCATAATGCCCTTTTACTTGCCATATGTAAATCAGGGCGCTTCTGTACCTGCGGTGACCTTTTATTAGCAAACTGTCAAAATGATAAAACTAGCCACAGCAAAACCCCCACCACCATACAATTAGGGGCTACAGCTTAGGACAACAGGAGGTCAATCAGACATAGCTAATTATGATGCGTCTTACTTATGGCCTGTCCAGCAGGAAGAATGAGCCGTTTTTGAAGTTTATGCCAGCTTAAGCATGGCCCACAGGAGGGAAGCGACTGGAAAGCGGCAACTTGGGAGGTGGAGGCACAAAACTGCACACTCCTACGACTCTTCAGGGCATCTGGCATCAGATGGGAGGTCACTTTCAGCTCGGTCGCTTGCTTACCGTCACTTGGAATAAATCGCTTTGACTGAAAAATGGAGCCAACACCATCCACCCCATTGCCTGGGGTCTGGGGTGAGGATTAAGGGGTAACACGTGTAGAAACACTGAGCATGGCCATCGCACAGCGAGTGGTGAACACCCGTTCGCTGTCTCTGTGTTCCCGTTCCCGTGATCGAGATAGGATCAGCCACAAGTATCATTTATGAAGTGCTCGCTCCGTGCTCGGCACAAGGTCTCACGTGTATCCTGTCACTCAATCTTCCTCCTTTACGACAGTCAGGATGTAAGAGACTAGCTGAGCTGAAAGTTACCTCTACGGACCATTTACTATAGTCTTAGATACAGATGCCTTCAACTATTCAAGACCAAGGATGAGGCTCTTTGGAAAGATCATCTGGGGCGAGCACTGCTCGGCCTGCCTCGGCCATAGCGAAAGGAGCCGCATTTTACTGAAACGGGCATTCGTTCTAGGTCCTGCGCCGTGGGGAGCGCTTTCCTTTGTCGAAGCCACACTGTATCCCTCTCATCATCTTCCCTTTGGAGACCAGGGAATAGGTTAGGAGAGGCTAAAGGACTTGCGTAACAGCCCGCAACGGGTAGGCTTCCGAGCCCAGGCCCGAGTGAGCCAAAGGCAAGGCTCCCACTGGCCTAAGTAGGTGGGACCCCGCGGTGTATGTTATTTACTGGGACAAATGCTTTCAGTAGAAAGGTTGGGAGAAGTTGACATTGGCCTGAGAATATCGCCCGACCCTGTTATGGGGCATTTTAATCACAAGGAGCAATAAATAATACATGGCTTGGGGCGCCTGGGTGGCACAGTCGGTTAAGCGTCCGACTTCAGCCAGGTCACGATCTCGCGGTCCGTGAGTTCGAGCCCCGCGTCGGGCTCTGGGCTGATGGCTCAGAGCCTGGAGCCTGTTTCCGATTCTGTGTCTCCCTCTCTCTCTGCCCCTCCCCTGTTCATGCTCTGTCTCTCTCTGTCCCCAAAATAAATAAAAAAAAAAAACGTTGGAAAAAAAAAAAAATACATGGCTCTCTGCTGTGACCAACCCACAAAGCAGCAGGGCGGGCCCAAGCCCCAACACGCGCCTCTATCTTTTCACGGGGGCTTTTCTGGCGGGGTGAGGCAAGAGGGGGCTTGTTCATCACGTGGCCTGAAGCACTTTCAGCCTTAGGTGGTCATTTCGGGGCACAAACCTCCTCTCCCCTGGCTTTTGCGACTCCAGGGAGGTTTGCTTTTTCAAGTGGACATCTCACCACTGTTCGATTCCGCCACACGGCCACCTTCTTGCCTCACCTGCCTGCCCTCCCTGAGCCAGCCGGACAAGAACCCAGAGCACCGTAGCGGTTCGGAGCATAACTTGAGGCAACCTCCTCAAAAATGGTTCCGAATTTTCCCAGACCAGAAGGACACCATCCCAAGAAGGGACCCCCTAGGAAAATACAGATGTTTCCATTCTCTACATCTGGGCCATGTGGTCGCGCGGAAGGGACAGAGACCTCGTCCTGTGCAGTGAGGGGGCCAAATGGTGTTTCCCCAGTGGCCACACCCAAGATGGCTTGCGAGCTGGATGCGAGGCTGTGGGAAACAACGCGGGGGAGAGGAAGGCAGGGTAGACGCCTCCACCACCAGCAGGAGGCCGCGAGGCCGGCTGGCTAATGAGACCCAGATGAAGGTCTCCTGCGATAGATCCGGGGAGATGCAAGAAAGGAATGCGGTCATTTCCTTCTGAAATAATGTGTTCTCTCTTCCCCCGACACCTTGGGCCTGCTTCATTACTTCCTTCACATGCAATCTCAAATTAGGGAGCCAGGCTTTCCCCTCCGTGTGATGCCAAGTTAGTGCCACGAGGGTGTAAATCAAGTGTTTCATAAACACTGTGTGGGCTGATTTTCTTTCCAGTGGTGTTCCAGAGGGTGTTCCTCCCTCTGTGTGCACCTTCATCGCTTCCCCCTCAAGCAGGTGTGCCTGCATTTTGCTTTGATGAGTGCTGCCGTTCTTTGGGGCAAGCTACACAGCCCCTTCTCCAGGGTGTTAGCACGGACTCCGTGCTTTCCACAGAGACACCTGGTGGCCCAGCCTTCCGCATCCTGAGGCCTCTCCGCACCTTGCCCTGTCAAGGGAAACTCGGATTTGGGCTGGGAATGACACCTCGCGGGCTGAAGTCTGCGCCCCGATTTTCACACTTCCTCTGATTCCTATGACACGATGCAATGCTGATGTGGAAATCACTTTGTACCACATCCCTCCTTGGCGTGTCCTTAAACATTCGTTCAAATTCCACATGAGGTTTTGCAAAAACTATGGAAACATATCCTCTACAGACAAGTTTAGCATGAAAGTTACTGCCCCGCTGGGCAGGGCGCAATTGATACCATTTAACTCTCTCTCAACACTACGAAGGGAGCTAAATCTTTCCAAACACTTTAGTAATAAGGAATGTAATATATATGTGTGTCTGGTGTGCTATTAGAGTCCTACTCATAGCCTCTGTATTCCAAATCGTTCTATGCGTGAATCCAGCTCGATAGGAAGGGTGGTTCATAGGTGGGGGGAAGAGTGCATTAGGTTTTAATAGGCCTTTGCTTGCCTGCAGACCGATCCCTTAATTTTCTGAGCATCTTACCATTCGCCATTTGGTTTCCGATTTTGAAAAATATGCCTGTCGACATACATCTACTGAAAAAAAAAAAATTAATCTGAAATACAAACTGGGACCTGAGTGGTCGACTATAATTTGTTTTGTATGTGGATGCCAGATTTAAGCAGCTATTATCAAATTTTTCATTTTATAATGTTGACCACATCTTAAAAATTAATTATGCCTGCTATTTATTTCACAGTCCTGGTCTCAGGCCAACATAACAGCTTCTTGAACTCGCCTTAAACATATGGATGCGGGATTTCATTTATGGTTTTTGGTAAAGTCACGTTTTTCCAAAAAAATCACGCAGGGGTCACATGAGAATCTTGGGTGCTGTCATTTGCCCGAAGCTGTTTCCATTAGCAACAATATTCATAAAAACACATGTCAGCAGTTAGCGCTCCAGCAGTCTGAGTAAAGACAGCCCTAGGGAGCTTCATTTCTATTTTGGGGCCTCACTGTCCTTCCAAGGGCAGAAAAAGCTTTTGGATCATTTCGCTCTGCAGGACACCCCTTGCCTAGCTTCCAGTTCGCGAAACCACACCCTTTTTGGAATCCTATCATCAGCTATGATGGGACTCTTAACACATGTTAGAATTCAAGAAATAATCTTTGACACCGCCCCACTATGCCCTGGTATCTTAAAACTATCACAACATGTACAAGAAAACAGTGTTCGAAAATCGACTTTGGTGCTTTCGGGGTACTGAGCTGGTGAGGTGGGGGGAGCGGGGGGAAGAAGCCTTTGAAAAATCTTCCAAGGCCAGAGTTTAAACTCACCGCTACTTACTGGACACACTTCTAACCAAAGTAAAACAAGAAGGCATTGTTTCAAACAGAATTATATGTGTAGGTATCGGCTTTATAAAAAACGATGACAGGACTAGTGCATAAAATATCCAGGGAAGACCAGTATGGGGAGCCATACCCAGCGCTAACTTTTCTGGACTGTGACGAGCAGTCCTGATAATCCGCATGGAGCTTCCGTGTGGCATCTTCCAACCTCTGACCTTGAGGTCGACCAGCAGGGCCCTCCGTACCTCCTCTCTCAGTCCCAGGGTTCGCGGGTCCCTACAAGTCAGCCCTTCCCAGCAACCCCCTCCCCCCACACCAGGCCTGATTACACCTGTCAGATTTTTATGGTTATTTGATTCCCTCCAGACCAGTAATCAACACACATCAGGGGGTCTGGTTCATCGTGGTACCCTTGCCAAGGGATCTCAGGGTCGGCAGCATCAGCACGGCCTGCCCGTCTGGCCGAAATGGACTCTACCCAAGAGTTATATAATTTGTACATGGCACTGGTCTGGAACTGACAGACCGTTCTTGGAAACAACTGATTTCTCAGAGCTCACATGTGATCTACGAATCTGGGATAGTCCTCAGAATGTCGACAACTGTAGCCACTTGCCACAATCTCACTGGTGGAGTGCTTCCTCTACTTGGGTAACCAGGAGATAGGACTAAAGTCTGCAGTAAATTTATTTAGTCTGGAAGGGAAATCAAGTGTTCTAGTTCCCACACACACCAAATAGGGATAAATATTTTTGAAGAATTACAGAATTATGTAGAATACAGACTCTCTAATAGGCAATTCGGAAGGCACTTTGGGATCGGGCAAGGCCTCACGTTCAGCACAGCCAACAGGGACTGGGGATGAAGCAGCCTCTGTGTTACTGGACATCCTACTGAGAAAAAAGTCAAAGAGTCTCCATGGTCCCCCTAACAACCAACCAAGTCTCCTTGAGAATGTGGAGTACTCCGTGCTTGCAGGGCTGTGTCTTCCAAAAGACAACTGGGAAGATTAGAATACAAATGCCCGGGTGGCACATCACTCCTCCTAGACCAGAATCTCTAGAGGCTGGAGCCAGGAATTTGTGTCTTTCAGATCTCCTTAGGTGACTTGGGGGGAAGGGCCATAAATGGGAGCGATTTGTTCTAGGCCACCGGGCGGCTTCAGTTTTGCTGCCGTTTAACTTCTATCACATAGATTTATCTGTGAATCCAAAGGCAAAGAAGGGTTTTGTTGACTTGTCTCATGGGTGGTGCCCTTAGTAAACTATCTCGGTCTACTCCTTACTCCAGTAAGCAGGGACAGATTATGACTACCGACCAGTGTCACTGCCCTAAGAAGCGTGCCCAACAGCTGTGTGTTTAGGCTCTCTCTGGTCCTGAGAGATTTTTAAAAGGCTTTCTTTCCTCCCCACTCTCCCAGTTCAGTACCTCAAAAGTACCAATTTGGATGGAGTCTAAGGTCTTGTGATAGTTTTAAGATGTGATCGTTTCAAGACAGTGGGAGTTATCAAAGATGAGTTCTTGAATTCCAACATGTATTGAGCCCAATCATAGCTGATGACAGGATTCCCAAAAGGGTGTGGTTTCGAGAGCTAGAAATTAGGCAGCGGGTTTCCTGCAGAGTGAAAGGATCCAAAATCCTTTTCTGCCCCTTAGAAGGACAGTGAGACCCCAAGGCAGAAATGAAGCTGCCAACAAATGCCACTGTCCTAAGAGGGAAAAAAAGAACTCAAAGCGTTCTGGGTAGCCATGCTATCTCATGCCCACTGCGTTTCATCTGAAATGGTTCTGTATTTTTTGCTTTCAGTAAAACTTGCCTGAAGTCTGGGTCCTTTTAGAGTAGGATCACAAAACAATTTGTTCTCCTGAGGCGAAAAGAAAAGCCTCAGGTCTGTTCCACGTGTCACGTTACCTCATAAAGCAAGTGATATTTGGCATTTTGATTACCTTCAGAGAGTCTACGCTTTGCTTGCGTTCTAGTAGGGTCGATTATTTAATCACTAAGCCTGAAGACGCTCATATCATCCTATGTTTGCAAAATAGTTTTAAGTGCTTTCAAGTGCTTCCATGATTTAAAAAAAAAAAAAAAAAGTCTTGTCTTCTTTGTCTTCTATTGACAAGTCAATTTCTTTTTTTTTTTTAATTTTTTTTTTCAACGTTTATTTATTTTTGGGACAGAGAGAGACAGAGCATGAACGGGGGAGGGCCAGAGAGAGAGGGAGACACAGAATCGGAAACAGGCTCCAGGCTCTGAGCCATCATCAGCCCAGAGCCCAACGCGGGGCTCGAACTCCCGGACCGCGAGATCGTGACCTGGCTGAAGTCGGACGCTTAACCGACTGCGCCACCCAGGCGCCCCCGACAAGTCAATTTCATTTGATCGTTGGATGTACTTCCGCTAACGGATTTAGAATCATTACGTAATAGTAGCCGTCCATAAAGAACAATCTAATAGGAACAATTAGTTTACTAAGAATCTACCACTCTTCTCTTTTTGGCATTTGTGGCTCATAGAAGCTTCTGCTTCTTTCAAATGAATCTGCCTTAATAGGGCATTTATTTCTGAACGTTTCACACAACTTAGTCAAGTCCACATTTCTTAATTTCTTCTTTTTGATCCATGGTGATCTGCAAACCAACGCCAAAACTACAGAATTCGAAATGTAGCAAGTTTACTATCCCCCCCCCCCCCCCTTCTATTTGGTTATTTACATCCATAGTGACATAAGGTAAGAAACTGCCATCGCCAGCCACTCCTCACTGGGGATCAAAGCCCTGGAACGCATGATGAAAATTTATCAGGCCTCTGCCCACGGATTCCCACCTGGATGCTGACCGTGCCCGCCGCCAGTGCTGCCTCGAGATGACAGTGGTGACTAACACCCAGCCCTGCCTGCCCCCTCCAGGCCGGGCATCCGCTTGCCCTCCGATCTCTCTTTCCTCACCTTACCGAGGGCTTTGGTCAACTTGTAGCAGAAGCTGCCAAGGAGGCCCAAAAGCCTGAGAGGATGCTGGGGGCCAGGGGGCCGGGTACGAGAGGCCGGCGCGCCGATGACCGTGCCCTGCGCCGATCAGCCGGTTGGTCGGTGACAGGCAGCTCACGGATGTGGGGGCACCGGTGACTGAATGGACCCAGGGAGGCTGGGCAAAGATAGAAACTGCATGAGGTGCTCCAGCTTATCGCCACAAAGGTGGTCAAATAAAAACTACCTGCCAGTACTTGGTAAACTTTGCATGGAAGGCGGTGGTTTTATTTTTTGCCCCTCACACGAGTCTCATCTAATCAAACAAATCTGGTGATAAGTATTACAGACCTGAGGGTCCTACCTAATGAAGCAGTCTTCATTTTCTACCTTAATTTCCCCCACCACACTGCAATGCCTACGGAAAGAGAACCCAAGCAGAAACCTTAGTAATCGTCTCTCATTACGTCGACGGGGGATGACGTCGCCTTTGTACATCCGTGCCCTTTCAAGGGGTTGGAACAATCCCGACGGCTCCGTATTCTGGGGATCAACATCAGGCACGTAGGAATATTTTTGGCCAAGGTGTGACGAACTGGAGCACGGCTATGGCCTGTACAAACCGATCATCTCCAAGGGCTTGTGGACAGTTCTGCAACTTGCAAAGTGTGGGAGAATGCAGCTCAGCTTTACCCATCGGTTCTCGCGACAGTAACATTCACCGCACTGGAGTCCCTCCTGCGAAAGCTACATCCCATCTTCTTGGTGATTCAAAAAATGGAGACTACAGGATTTAAAGCCGGTGGCGGAGCTCTGGGGCTCTATTTTGGAAGTTTTCTCCCCTAGACCCACCTCACAATTGTGCCGGTGATCAAGACAACTTGGCAGTTAGATCACTAACTACCATCCGCCCTTAGAAGACACCCGGTTTCTGAACACCTGGAAGGCCAGGACATATGCTGAAATGGGCACCCACAGATTTACAAGCCGGGACTCAGCGGGCCCTGTTGTCAGCTGCATACATATCCCATAAAAGCCGCTCCCTCCACCAGTTACATGCTTCGCCTCACTACCCAGATTTGTTAGTGACTCTGCTTTTTTGGGGGAATCCTCCGATTCAACAGTCATTCGGAAAAATTCTGTAGGACAATACAGCTCCTTATCAGGACTCCAGGAGGCCCAGAAGAGTTGGGGGGAAAAGGAAGCCTTTGTGGTAAAAGGCAACTCTCAACAGAAGTACCCTGGCTGATGGTGCCGACCCTTGGGTACCATCGGACTCCCACGATCCTCTCTGTAGTTGGGCCCCCCCAACACTGCAGCTTTCTCCTTTTCCTCTTTTGTGGCTGAGGTTCCCACAATGGCAGCTTTCAGGCTGCAGGTGTCATCTCAGAATCCAAATTGCCTGCAGGGAAGATGCTGCAGGGAAGATGCACGCTCAGGGCATGAAGAGCACCTTTGCCACATGGGTCCTGACCCATTCGATGGGCTCTGTGGCCATTTAAATTTTGCCCTCCTGGCCAACGCCAGTCTTCAAGAAGCTCTATCTCACAGCTTTGCCGGCTTCATAGGATGTATATCAGGAGCTTCAAGTTTCACCTTTAGATTTAGGCAAAACTACCCCCCATCGCCTCCTACCTCCAACTTAGAAACTTCCTACGATTTCTAACTACAGGTGTCCCTTCCATTTACTAGACACTCTGCATCAGACCCACTGGGGATTTCCTTGCTCTTCATGACACCCTTGACATAACCTCACCCCCCACCCCCCACTACACCTGTTAGACACAGGCATCCTTTTGAGTTTCACAGGCATCTGTTAACATTTCTGAGGTTCAAGTTTTTGTAGTGTCATCAGGAACACAGTAAATAAAATTACACATACTAAACTGTTTTGTAATCTACAAAGTACCGTAGAAGTGATTACTCGGTCACCCAGATCTCAGTGTAAGACTTCTCTTTACTTTGCAATGTTGTTGAGTCTATATACTCTGAAGTCATAGTAGGACACCTGGGTACCACCCTAGATGGGGGTTAGTGAATCATTTGAGGGCCTAAATATGCAAAGCTGCTTTAACTTCAAGATGGTCTAGTGTTTTTTGTGAAAGAGAGAGAGAGAGAGGAAATCCTATGAGGGATGGGGGAAGGGGGCAGAGATGCAGAGAGAGAGAGGGAGAGAAGCAGGGCTCACCAGAAGTGGGGCTCTAATTCATGAACCATCAGATCATGACCTGAGCCGAAGTCAGGTGCTTATCCGACTGAGCCACCCAGGCGCCCAAGATGGTCCAGTGTTCTTAGGCATGCTTAGAGCATCTGCTTGGACTCTGTCCCTACCAAGAAGGGCTAGGATTGTCCAGTGACCCTCCTCTAAGTGTGATGAAAATATATCTATGGAAGACAATCCATGAATGGCTAACTGTCATGACCATGGGACCTCTGAGTAATTCTTAGATAGGCATACATTGTACTAAAAATAAATCGGTTTTCATGATAATGTCAACCTACAGTAATTAAAAACCATAGATCAAACCTTGAGCGGGACTTATGAAATCATTTTAACTTTGAACGAAACTCAGTTAACAAAACTTGACCTCTGTATTGTCCTACTCAGTAGGACTATGTGCATTGAGCTAGATATTTTATTTAATCCAATACCTAGCCTACGATGTGCCGCACAGAACTACACTAAGCAGTTGTCTCAGTACCCGTACATTAATGGTTATTCCGAGGCCTGACATAGGACACGATATTACAAATCAGTCCAGTAAGTTTCTATTAAAAAGGCACTGATGGCTCAAACGATCTGAATTTCAATCATAAAAAAGACATTCCCATTGCACACAAGAGGACTTATCCCTTAATTTTCTGCAAATGCAAAATAAGGCTGTTACATTCTCCTTTTAAAATGGCATTTAAGGGGCGCCTGGGTGGCGCAGTCGGTTAAGCGTCCGACTTCAGCCAGGTCACGATCTCGCGGTCCGGGAGTGCAAGCCCCGCGTCGGGCTCTGGGCTGATGGCTCGGAGCCTGGAGCCTGTTTCCGATTCTGTGTCTCCCTCTCTCTCTGGCCCTCCCCCGTTCATGCTCTGTCTCTCTCTGTCCCAAAAATAAATAAACGTTGAAAAAAAAATTTTTTTTTAAATGGCATTTAAATAAATGGTTGTATGTGTTCCATAATCTTGCCCTTATTTTTATGATTGTAAACCACTTACACTGGACTTAATTACTTCTATTTACCCATCTTACTCAGGAAGTTTGGCTCAGTGCCTGTCATATAGTAAAGGCTCAAGAAACAGTTATTATCAGAATGATGTCCATACCCTCGCCTTCAGTATGGTTTTTCATTTGAATCTGGGTTTGATAACTTCTTTAGGAATAATATTGTAACTCACCCTTTGATAGCTTAAAATGGTCTTTACCCTGAATTCCTGGATATGTTAATTCCGCTAAGCTAAAAGAATACCACTACGAGCCTGACAGGCCTCTGACTATTTAATAATGCAATATTTGCCAGGTTCTAAGGCATCTGCAACGACAGCAGATGCAAATACGAAGTGAAAGCATGCATTTGAGATGTTAAAGCAAAAGCCGCGTGCTTACTTTTCTGATTCTGGTCATCTTTCCCAGGCAACCACACTTGGCTTTGTAGCTATGAGAATCTGAAGGTGCCTATTCCTACATAACGAATTAGGTCACTCAGCAAACATCCAAATTCGGATACTCGAGTTTCTCAGTAAATGCTTTCAGAATGAAAAACTGGTTAATGATAAGGCAAGCGGTGTGGGTGCTGCATGATCAGCAATTCAATTCAACATAACCGCGGGTTTGTATTCAGTTCCTGGGGCATAAATTAAAAAAAAAAAAACCCAGCTCCTGCCTTCAAAGGGCCCGTAATCTAGCAGGCAAGGCAGGTACACAGATAAACACAACCACGTCTACACAGAGGAGTAATTAACTGTAAGGGACAGGAGGAGTCAGGGAAGTCCTTTTGGAGAAGTTGGGTTTTGAGGAAACAGTTGGAGCTTATTAGATAGAAAACAGGATTAGGACACTGATCCTGGCACCCAGTGAAACGGTTCCTATGCCTCACCTGGGTCGCCGATCCAAACAGGGGCCCTTTGCCAATGCAGACACAGCCCATGAGCACAAAATTACAGTCTAATCCACCGATTCTCTGTTTTACATTCTTTCCTGGGTCTCGTAAGGAATACCAACAGCTGAAATACGGATCTGGCTAAAAGAAACCAAATCCCTTTAGGCCTTCCCAAAGTGCCTGAGCTTTAGCTGGGAGTGGACTTGTCTCTCTCGACTATGAATCACCGAGGACAAGGGACTGAAGCAAACTGTAAGCAGCCACAGGGCTGGGAGAGAGAAACAAGCATGTTCCCCTTTCATTAAAATCAGATGTTATCGACTTTAGTCTGTTTTCTTCTCTTCCTAAGAACAGACGCAGAACTGCATTTAAAACATGTTCAAAACATGTTCAGGAAAAAATACATTAAGATAGTTTTATTCTTACGAGAGTACAAACATGGAAGGGATTTGAAGGCACCTGCTATCAATATTCAATATGAAAAGTCTTACCTATTTGATCCCTTAAATGTTACCAAATGGACACACAGCCTGATCAACAAAGAGCTGCATATATTACACAAAGTCATCTTTACTAGAGAAAAAAGGGGGCAGGGTTTTTTTTCCTGCTCTAAAGGCAGTAGCATGGGATATTAGTTACAGTATTAGCACAATTCTGAGCTTACTTTGTTTTAAAAGCATGGAACAGATATTTGATGATGTCTTAGTTCTACTAAACTCACGTTTTTCCAGCTGGCAAACATAATATGAAAAGTTAAGTCACGTAAAGCTATGTGGCCCCGTGTCCTAAAAATACTCTCCACTTTCTCAATTTCCCAAGCCCCTCTAATCCAATGTGCAGGTGGATAAATTTTAAGCTTGAACTACATTTTGAGATGTGGGCCCTGTGTTAACTTCAGCCAAGAAGTAAACACTGTCCAACCCCAATTCTGGCATTCATCTGGAAGGTAACATTTGAGATTAAAATTTACGTGTATAAAAAGGATTTACAGACTTGATGCTGAATCTAAAATGGGCTGTTTTAGTTACCAAGGCAAATGACATTCCAGTCCTTGGACATCGTACTTAGCCGAAGTGCCTGCAGTTTATTACAGGCTCAGCTTTGAGAGGGGGAGGCTGTGGCTGGGGTGTGTGAGCTCAGAACTGACCTAATCAGAACGATCTAGAGCCTCGGAATCGCTAAACAGAGCTCCAGTCCGGTGGCAACACGTATACACTCACGTTCTTTTGTTGGGGGAAGGAATAAAAAAAAAAAAAAAAAAAAAAAAAAAATCAATGTAACTTGAACAAAAGTGGAAAACAAAGACTGAGAATGAGGTATGAACCCCTTTCAGATCAGACCAAAGATCTGGGAAAAAAACGTATCTGGTATCTGTCGTAAGTTCGGGGCTGAGTCTGAGAGGAGGTAATGATCACTGTTGCTTCAACGGCCCCGGGAAAAGATGGACTCCTTATCCTCGACAACCATAACGCAGCTGGCTCCTCACTGAACATTTCACCAAAGGAGCCACAGCAACAATACTACCACCACCCAAGCATGGCGACAAAGGTAGTAGACCCTGGGGCTGGGTGCTGTGATCTCCGACTCCTGCCCCCTACTGGAGCCCTGCCAGGCCCCTCTCCACAAGTGGGCCTGCTCATCCCTCGGCAGGACCTTCCGGGCAGGCTGTCCAGGCTCCGGCAACAACGTGTCTTTCGATACTTCTAACTGCAGGCGTTCCAGAGGCTTCGGACAGACATCCTCCGGCCCTGCGGTAGGCAGGTAGCCCACCTCGTTATAGCTCTTGGAGGCACACACATGGGTTCATAGGTGCCGAAGTGTTTCTTCTCCCTGCTTCCCTTCACTGAATGTTCTCCACCTACCCTGCCCAGCCTGGTTTGGAGGCGGGTGAGCTCCCAATGATTATACACAACGTTGACCAAGATGGCCCTCGAGAAGCTCAGTGCCTGTGGCTACCTGTAGAGGGATGCTAACCATGGAACAGGACATGGTGGGGGGGTGAGTATGACCACTGAGTCTTGGGACACTGACGTGGGGCGGTGGCTTTGGCGGGACCTTCCTGTCCACCTGCACTATCAGTCCTGTTCTCCACTCCCTAAAGAAGACGCCCAGCCTCGCACACTGGCGGTTTTTCACTATGATTGGTCAGCCCATATATGGAGGCCAAATTCAGCAACTCAAAGAGAGGTGGCTTAGGGCATCCACCTGTCATAAGTGAAAGTGATTACTGTGTGAAACTCAAAGGCACCAAAGTTGAGGGCCATGTGGAGGATAAGGCAGGCTTGGCTCAATCTCTGAGTAAGATCACTCTCTGAGCACCACACTTAACTTTTCAGGCTCTTGTGGGACTCTCTTAATGGACTTCTCCCAACTTCATGACAATTAAGGAGGCTGGCCAATAAATTCCTGTGGTTTGGCCTACCTATACTTCTCAAAATATATATTAGTCTTTTACATATTCAATGTCGGTTGCCGCCAGATTTGTGAAGTAATAGAAAAAAGTGGTAATAAGTGAAACATCCTTTGTAATTCCTGTGAAAATCAGGCCAACATGCATTCCCTGAATTCAGTGTGTTTTTAGAAAAAGAGGTGTAATTTATATCATTTCATTTATAACGGTGCTAAGTTAAGGCTCTTGGCTGCTTTTGACAGAGATCTTTCCAATCGGACTGCAATGATTTGTTTCCCTGAAACGCTTTCAAGTACGCAAAGACTTTTAATTAGCTTTCTAGAGTGTTTTCCTGATGGACATCACCTCCCCAAAGCCCTGTAAGTTTCCTGGCTTCTAAAAAAGAACAAGAAGTTGACTCATGTTCTTCGAGTTTCAGGCTTTCTGGGGGTCAAGAGCAAGTTGTATCGTGACGCTGGGTGCAAATGCCAGGAGTTCATGGGGACAGGAGTTCCTCTCCACCTGCTCCCCCAACCCCCACGCCCACTCAGCGACTTGTCCACACTTTTTACATACTACAACTGATTCCGAGGCTAAAAGGCATGTTTCTACACACACACAAAAATGTCAGCTAGCAGTGGTAGTAAGATAGAAGGCCACGGTTAGGCACGATCTTGACTTCATGCAGCACTTCCTAAAGGGTTTCTATAGTCAAATACAGGTGGGAACCCCGAGGCTAAACAAAGTTAACCAGATAGCTTAGCGAAAATAAAAATTCGCAGAGGCTTTAATTTGCACCGTGAATCTTTCAAACTTGCACCACGCACACGTATCTCCGACGCACAGCATCCCCGACACTTAAGTTGGCTGTAGAATCCCTCTGAAGAGCGTCTCGTGGGATGTTGTGAGGAATTCACTTTGGGACACGTGGACTTCATTTACCGAAGTCATGGAGCACAGGAGGAAATGAAGAGATGAACTTCTGTTTGGAGGGGGGTGGGGGGCTGTCACATACAGGAAGTAGTGGGACGGCCAGCAAAGTCCTTGAGGAGGGCACAGGAGATCTTAATGATCGAGGATCAGGACCCTTCATTCAGCGCTGAGAGCTTCAATGATGAAGCAGAGTATAAAGTGATATATGGGCTAACACCTATTTAATTTGGATCTACCCTCTGCCCTTCCTTCATGTTCCCATAAGAGCAGATGATCAGCTAGTTATAGAAAACAAGGGGTCTTCTGACTCAATTACTCTTACTGATTTTACCACGTGCCCAAAGACCCCTATAAAGGTCAAGCTCTTTGGGTTTCCGACTGAGGCATTCAAGAAATATTTTAACACGGGAATGCTATCAGGGAGGGTAATGTATTGGGCTGTGATTAGCCAATGCCCTTGAACCTTATAAGCAGAGGTCTTTATGCCCTAATGGCCCTCTACTTGGAATGGTCGGTTATGCACCTCATTCTCTACCCTCAACCAAGCCTCTCAAAGCTCCTGAGGGGAGACGATGTTTTTCCTCACAAAAATGCTAAAGACTGCCTTCGGGAGGAGGGGGCCTTGTGTGGAAAGGCGCACGTCCAGGCAACACTAGGAAAGTTATGCTAAGGAGAATGGGTGAAAAATGCAGTCATGCCGAACTTCACCCACCCCACCATTTTGCTTAAGGCTAGGCCTGACTGTCGGCGACACCTGCCTCCATGACACAGGGCCAGTGTGAGGACAACATCTGCAAATTGTAGATTCCACCACTTGGGGGCCTGGAGACCAGAGGGGCAGTGAACTCTGTTGGGGTTCTGTTGCTATTTCTGAAGTAGGAGTCCACGTATTCGAGATCCCACAGAGTCAAAGCCGCACAAGAATCATGGCAAATTTTTAATTTTTGATCTGACATACGGATCTCCCTTGGTTCTCTCCTGGGTAAGTGAACAGTATTTCAATCCTCAAAGCACGCCGCCTGTGACCTTCAAGGACACCAGCTTAACCTTGATAACACTTGGCCACATCCATTCGAGAAATTTCTAGCTTTGGTTTTCTAAATATTAGGCCTCATCTGGGACTGTAGAAGGGGTTTTCAGTGATTTATAAAATAAACCTATTTTGTGCTTTTTATTTTCTAGGAGATAGTGACACAAGGGATCACGTTCAAGGTGGGCTCAGAGAGTGACATCTTGGGCTGGTTTGCCTTACAAAGATATTCCTGCAGGATTTCGAATTCTGCAGCAGGCGTGAAGTATTATAAATTTCCAGAACTTCAGATATAAAGGCATAAAAAAATGAATAAAAATGGACTCAAAAATAAATCCAAATGGGGCACTTCAGGTTATCTGGAGAACTATATTTTCCTCCTTTGCCCCAGCTCCATTGTTGCAACATTCTATCATCTGGAAGATCCTATTTTAAGACACTACCTTAACAAATGCCCCTGCTCTCTACTCAAGACTAGTGCAATATTCCAGTAAGATTAATGAATTCACAGGCTGTTTCTAAGGATTTAATGGCTTCTTAATAGGATAGGGTGCACACACAGCCAGACTACTATGACAAACCATAAAAGGTTCTTAGTAAGAAACCTCAATTAGTTAATTAAAATTTGCTAATTGAAAATTCCAAGAATAGCATGTAAAATACCACAGACCTCTAGGTACAGTAATAAAACACGAATCTAACAAGCCCCCCAGACAAGTCCTACAGATCTACGCAGGAGGAGAACTCGGAATGAGTGAAATAAGGAATGAGGGGACAGGTCATCCCACCGAAACCTTGCGAGTAGTCGCGTATTTCAGGAATGAGAATTGCAAATTATTATTTACCACAAAGAAAGCAGGTACCAGGAAGGGGGGGGGGCATCTTTATTAATGTACTCGTACGTTCCTTCCTCCTCCCCCTCCTTTACAGATTCATCTCCCGGCGGTGGCAGGAAGCCATATTTAAGAGATTCGTGGGGTTTTACCCATTTTGTATATTCTAGCATCTTGTCTTGCTCCTAAAGGATGCACTTCATATCCAGGGTGGTTCTACAGGAAAACGCTCAAAATAAACATCACTAAGGCGACTAAGGCATTGTTTCTATTAAAGAGCAGTTCAAATGTGGAAGGGAAGGGACGGCAAGTAGATATACACCATTTTTTTTCAAATGCCACGCAACCAGCTCCAAGCCCAGGGGAAAGAAGAGTGACAACAGAGCTGTAAGAACCCCCGTCGGCCGGCCAACCCAGCCTGTGTGGTAAGGCACATGGCTGCCGTCCCAACAATCTGCAAGCCAGACTTCCCCGCTCATCTGAAGGGTCCCTGGCGCGGTGCAAAATGGCTCCAGGGAAACCTGAGGCCCAGCCCACGTTCTCCGACTCGTTCTTGTTACAAACCAGGGGGTCCCGTTCCACGTGGCTCGTCTTTACTCATCATAACGCATCAACGAGCAAAGCGAGGTCAAGTGTTTTACCTCTGAATCCAGTCTTGGAATTTGGTTTTGCGGTCTGGCCTGCACCGGACCTGCCCTGCCGTGTCCCAGTCAGGTCTCCTTCCGAAGGACTTTGGGAGCAGAGAATGGAGGTTTGTGGACGATGGGCGGTGGGGCAGGGACAATCGGGGAAAGAGCTGGGATGCGACCTGGTAATAGAAATCAGCACACTACTAATAGGAGTGACGGTGGTTGTTACCAGGAGTAGAGGAGTCATGGGAAGGTTAGCACAGCACTGGTGGTGGCAGAGTTGTGACCGTAGCACCAACGTTGAAAACGCCGGCAACCACTTGGGGAAGTGCCTACGGAGTGTGCAAGACTGTTTAGACTGTTTCATTCATTTTTCTTTATTACGCTCCCTTTACTGATGACAAAGTTGTGGCCCTGAGGTTAGGTAATCTCACCGCCACACAGGGAGTAAACAATAGACTTAAGCTTTTATTTCTAAAACTTGTTTGAGAGAGAGAGAGAGAGAGAGAGAGAGAGAGCGCGCGCACAAGCGGAGGGGAGGGGCAGAGAGGGAGAGAGAAAGAGAATCCCAAGCAGGCTTTGTCATGAACCGTGAGATCATGACCCGAGCCGAAATAGACAGTCAGGCGCTCACTGGACTGAGCCACCCAGGTGCCCCTAAACATTTTAATTAGAATGTTCCCGATGCCTTCTAGTCTTCTTCGGCATCCTCTGGACAAATGTCAGGAAACACCTCTAAGCCATTCATTTTTCCTTTCCTTTGGCATGGGATGCCACTCTTTTTTCCCCTGGCTAGCCAACTCGTATTTATACCGCAAAGCCTAATCACCTTCCTCCTCCTCCATGAAGCTTCTCTGATTACTTCAATTCCCCTCAAGTCATCGCACTGACCGTTGAGCTACTAACCCAGCCCAATACCCTGCGACACAGTGTGCATTGTTATTTAAGTTTTCAGGTACGTTCCCTTACTTGGGTGTAGGGGCCACATTTTATATTTGTCTCTCCTAAAGTACCTGGAACTTGTAAGCATGCATTATCTTTATTTCACAGATGATAGTCCCAATCAGTGCAACAAGGTAAGGAGGGCCCAAAGTAGGGCTAGGGCGAAATACCGATGACTTTACTCAGCATAAAAATGCATTTAAATTCCCCCAATTCTTCTCTTCGGAAAAGGTATACATCTGTGAGTAACCTTCTAACAGAAAAAGGTAAATTTCAGGACACGGTATCTTCCCAGTTCATTAGACCTGTCTCTCGCCAAACAGACTTTCACTGGAAAATTTTATACAGGTGACAAGTCAAGGGTCTCGTTTAAACCAGACGACTGAATGTACCCAAGGATTCCAGGAGTGAGAATTTACTTGTCTGGAAGAAAAGCCTCTTGTTTCTAAGTGCTAGTTTATAGTGTGTGTGGGTGTGTGGGGTGTGTGTGTGTGTGTGTGTGTTTAAACATTTGAAAGACAAGAGAGATCATGTACAAGTGGGGAAGGGAGGAACAGAGTGAGAGGGAGAAAGAGAATCCCAGGCAGGCCTGAAGGGGATGGGGGGTGGGGGGGGGTGGGAAGGGGAGGTCTAACTTCACAAACTGTGAGATCACGACCTGAACTGATCATCAAGAGCCATTAACTGGCGGAGCCACCCAGGTGCTCTGTGAAGTGCTTGTTTTCAACTCGCATTTCTTTCTTCCTGGGGGCATGGCACTTGTCCTGCAGAGGACGTTTCTTCTGGTTACTTCCGTTGTGGGCTCACTTTTGGCAAATTAACCTGGCACCAGGAACGTGGAAGAGACACGGCGTAAAAACGTGACGAGCATCTAACAGTTTCGGGTTCTCCTGGCTGGTCTGTTCTCCGATGCACAAGGACGTCGTGCTGCGGACTGAGGTGGACCCTCAGCACTGCGGCGGGTGACATCGGTGGGGTCGGCGCGTGCGCAGTGAGAACTGGAGAAGTCGGGGAGGGCGCGAAGCTGTGGAAGGACAACCTCTGGAGGGACAAAGTTCCCAGGAGGCAGTGCCTGCGCCTCTCCAACTTAAACTGGTCCTGCTGCTTGGGGCCTGGCCACAAAGCCCGCTGCGAGGGGAGCAAGCCACAAGGAAGGAAGGAAAAACCACAAGGAAAGGAAGAAACCACAAGGGAGGAGTTACAGGGGAGCCCCCAAAGGCGGGCAGAATGGATGGCACACAGAGCTAAGGACGAGAAGTCACACGGAAGCAGGACGGACCACAGATAACGCAAGAAACACTGGGGCTCTAAAAAGGAACGTGTGCGGGGCGCCTGGGTGGCTCCGTTGGTTAAGCGTCCGACTCTTGATTTTGGTTCTGCTCATGGTCTTGAGTTTTGTGAGTTCAAGCCCCACATCCTGCTTGGGGTGCTCCTTCCCTCCCTCTCTCTCTCTCTCTCTCTCTCTCTCTGCCCCTTCCTCACGCACTCTCCCTCTCTCAAAATACATTAAAAAAAAAAAATTAAAAGGGAACGCGTGTGAGAAGGCAATGGAGCAGCCAATTGGGTAAATAAAGGCTCACTGCAATGGAAACCTGGCAAGTGAAGATGTACTGCTTAAACTTTCTTACTGTGAGAAACTCAGAGGACGAGAAAAGCTGTCAGCCACCTACTGCCTACTGTGTACCAGGCACTGTTCTAAGTGCTTTACGTGTATTACCTCACCCTTTGTACCTTCCACAACATATACCAGTGGGGAAACGGAAGCAGAGGCAGGCCAAGCAACTTGCCCAAGGCTACAGTTTACCAAGGGGAGAGAGGAGATTTATTGGGAGTGGTTTTCTGTTTGTCACCACACACGTGCCTGGGGACACTGGGGAAGAGCTTAGGGCATTTAGTTTTCAGAAAATATCCTCCCTAAAGAAAGCTGACAGCGAGGGCCACCGATGGCAGGAAAGAGGAGGCTCGCCTGAATTTGTTCTCGGGTCAATTCAAGAATGGAATGCTGGCTTAGATCGGCTCTAGGATACAGACCCGTCCACCAGACATTTCATATCCAACCAGGAAACGTCATCATTAAAAGAGTTTCAGGAGAGGGGAACCTGGGTGGCTCGGGCGGTTAAGCGTCTGACTTCGGCTCAGGTCATGATCTCACAGTTTGTGAGTTCAAGCCCCACGTCGGGCTCTGGGCTGACTGCTCAGAGCCTGGAGCCTGCTTCGGATTCCATCTCTCTCTCTCTCTCTCTCTCTCTCTGCCCCTCCCCTGCTTGTCTTTTTTTCTCTATGTCAAAAATAAACACACACTAAAAAAAAAAGTAATAATTTCAAACCTTGCTTCTTACACATCAATTTTTGGTTGATATGAATTCCTAACAGTCTTTAAAATTCACCACAAGATGGGTATTTTCACCGAACTTGAGAATTTACCATATGGAAGACTGGTTACACTGAAAAAGCAAATGCACGTAGACAAGAAGTAACAAATAACTTCTCTTCAAACTTTTCTGATTGTAGATGTGCTTAACTTTGTTGGCCTTATGTTAGAAAAGAGTCAGGATGATCATTATAACCTTATAACTGTTTGGGAAAATAACGGTGAGGTTCATGGTCTAAAGCGTTGGGAAAGCCAAGCTCACAGTACCTACCCAGCGCTTATGAAAAGTTTATCTGACTTGCTCTAACGATTGGGTGATTCACTGTCTTCTCCAATCCCCGACTGTCCAGATTTGCTTTTCTAAAAACAGAAGGCTTTCGCGCTAATCCTGGACTCTCCCAGAGACAAGGGGCACCGAAAGGATCAGAAATGGTTCCACGAGTTATATGTGGAATCCCATCCTGAACGCAGAACTAACAAATCCATGGAAGAAAGGCAGAAAGGCTTTGCCAGGCCATAAATTAATTACCTTTAATGGCCAGGCTTAGGGTCAAAGCAAATAGACATACAAGCACTTCCCTATCTGCTGCTTTCATTTTGGTATTTAGCACTAGAGTTAAAATCACTTTTAATCAGCAAGAAAGGCAGTTGTTTTTAAAACGGTAACATGCCGAAGAGAGAATTTCCCCTGATATCGAAGGGAATTTGAACTTTGGCCCTGGTTGTAGAATGATCCTATGTGTGCCTGTCTGGGATAAACTGCAAATCTTTTTTTTGTCTCCTTTAAATCAACAGGCTAAAAGTTCTCCAAAGGTTAACATAAATGATTCCACCCGCCATCGTTTCTTTTAAAACATCACTGTACAGGGTTAACATTTACCTTTAATTTAATAAAGGAAGCAAACTGAGCACAGCAAGCTTTCACAACCAGGGAATTTAAATTTCAAAGTATATGGCGCTTTGAAGTGGAATCCTTTAGGACTGATTTTCTATAAATCAAGATGAACACACAGAATAAGACAAGATTTTCTGGGGAATATATTCTCATACGTACTACGTACACTTTGGCATAGAGCATTCTGCAAACTCATTTCCTCATTGTGAAGTCAATGAGATTTGAGGAGTCTAAAAAGAATCGTCTTCCACGATCACAGCTCAATTAACTCTAAATTCGAAACAGTGTGGCTTTTGGGCTACACTTCCACCTGTTAAGAGGATCAGGGCTAATTTTTGGAAAAGAAAAGAAAACGGACTGTTGGATTTCAAATTCTGTCCCTGTTCTGTAGTTATTCATATTGAATTAAAATGGTGGCACAGGAGTGGTTGTGAATCCTGGGGTCTTGGGCAGTGTGCCATAAATCGCACCGGTCAGAACATACAGGTCAATGTTTGTAAATGACTCCATTTTCAACAAACTAAGGTGGACTCATGCTCAACTGTAGGTGAGCAGTATTTTCTCTTATCCTCACACAACTTCTTATGATGGACAATGATGCAACACATGAACCGGTTACTTGTGGACCTGTAGTATACTGATGGCGACTGTGAATTTCTTTAGCACTTCACTCATACTCTTCCTCCTCCTCACGTTTTGGGATTCAGGAGAAATCTGTCTTCCCCCAGGAATGTGTCATGAACGTTAGCATCCAATATGCACATGGTGACACGAATTGGAGACTCACTGGTAAACAGCATCCGCTTCTGAGCAAAGGGGCTATGAAAATAATCTCAGAGGAAAAAACTAAAAAAAATTTTTTTAAATAATAAAAAAAAATATCAAAGGAAAAAACCACGGGCACATTAAATTGAAGCAAGCAGCAGTCAATCTAGAATAATGAAAGTTTATAAGCAGCCATCGTGACAAAATGGGAGTCCACGTCTCCGTGACCTCTATCTTATGGGAGGAATATTATGTGGTCATTTTAAAAAATAGTAATTTCGAAGATGTGGCAATATGGAAAAGCCTCATGAAATGACACAGGTAAATATATATCCCAGGTATAACCTGATACAAATATCTATAAAATTAGATTAAGGCTCAAAATTAAAATACACATAAAATATTGTGCTAAAATGGTACAATATAAATGATCCACTCTCAGTCCACTATCTTTAAAGCAGACCTTAGGATTTCTTTAATTAAAAAAACAAAACAAAACAAAACCAACTTTTTTTGCGGGGCTTCCTGGCTGGCTCAATCAGTACAGAATGCAAGCAACCCTTTGATCTTGGGTTTGTGAGTTTGAGTCCTACACTGGGTGCAGAGATTACTTAAATAAATAAACTTAAAAAAATATTTTGTGGTCCACACAGTATAAAGGGTTTTGGTTTATCTCTTTAATTCAAAGGAGTCAAGCAGGAGATGACTAAGGAAACTAGGGGGAAAAGGTACCAACCTATTCTGGTTGTGAATCTTTTTTTTTTTTTTTTTTTTTGGTGGTTGCAAATCTTCATGTTGGCTGGTTGGGTCACCTCAGGTGCCAATGGTGATAACTTACGGATCTGTTAGTCCTTAAAATAGTAGCTAAAATGCTCAAGCTAATTTCAAGCAAAATCACAGAGAGACAAAGAGAGAGAGAGAGAGAGACGCTAGAGACATTCCCAGTATATCTTGTGGTCTGGAATTTATCGTGGTATCTGTGACTGAGTGCACAAGTATGTTTGCATGTGTTTCTTTTTTCTAACATTATCAGCATGAGAACGACTAGAAACGTGCTGTAGATTTTTCAGAAGTCAAGACAGCTGTGACAGCTACAGGGTTTCATTTATAGACACTGACACTGCACATTTCAGTACATATCAGACTCAAAGGTTAAAATATGTACATATTGTTCTTCAGCATGAAATCTACACAAAGATCATACCTAGACAGTACCAAAATGTTGCATTTCTTATTTTGTTCAAGTCATCGTACACCCCTAACTTTGTTCCATATACATATTTTTATAACACAAATCAGCCAACAAAAAGTCAGGTATCTAATGAAAAATGCAGCCATTCCATATGCGAAATCTAAGAAAACGTAGATCTGAATATGTTCGCTGTTATAGTCAGATGGTCTCACACAGCACAAGTAAATTTTCCTTATGGCTAATATTTAACACACAACCATGCCCATCACTCAAGTCTTCTGACATCTCAAAATTACTATTTGAGATGAGTAAGGGCCATGGATCACGACATCCTTAAATTTCTCCAAATTTGACTACACGATGAAGACTGGCGAATGTCTCCCTGTTGAAAAAATTTATATTTCTATGTGATACATCTTTTTGGGGGTTATTTCAGTATATTCAGTTGAGTGCTGATTAACCCTTCTTGATCTTTAGTCCTGACAAGAAATGAAAGATGCTGTGTTTTATAAATCTTTAGATTTACCAAAATCTAATGTGCTCAAGACTAATGAAAAACGAAAGAGAAAAACAAAGCCAAAAATCATAAATCCTTCCCAACTAGAAGGCATTCCTCCTTTATCCCTAAAAGAAATTCATTCCCGCACATCTTGTTTGAATTTAACTTCTGAAGTTCGTCTCGTCCCATCCCTAGAACAAGTCAGGCAGCAGGGGATAAAGATAGGACTACATGAAATAAAAACACATGACCGATGCGGCCACTGCACACACGAAAACAGGAGGAGACAGAAAAATACTATCGAGTGATGTGTCGCTTGGATACATATATTTCTGTATTTTGTCACGAGTGTTCGATCGGAAAGCTACCGCAAGTATCTGGATTCTCCTTCCCCTGCTATTACAAAACATGGAAATGTAATCAGAAAAAAGCTAATGCTTTAGGAGAGGCACACTGGCATCACTTCTCAGTTCTAGAAGATTTGCTAAAAGAAGCAGTAGTCAACACATTAACACTATACAATACATTCGGCAACTCGACACGGGAAGGTGAGACTCCCGCTAACACAAGGCCAGGTTCTTCCGAGAAGGTGCCTTGCACAGATGCGGGGCTGGAGTTTAACTTGGGGAGAGCGCTGTTTTTCTTTTATCCCCACCCGCTCTTTCTTAACCCCGGCCTTACATGATTTATAGTATTTTTATTGCAAATGCAGTAATGAAACCTCACTTTGTGCAGATTGAAGCGGGGACGAGGGAATTGCAGTGGTTTGGCGAGGAACGGAGGTGGAGAGTGAGACGCAAAATTCTATTCCTGTCACAAGTGAGAAAAACATAGTTCAAGGCTGACCCTGGACACAGTCATGTACATGGGCGGTGGGGGAGGAGGGACGGCGGCGGGGGGGGGGGGGCAGGGGGCGGGGAGCTGGAAGGCAAAGGACACCGATGGTGCTAGTGTGTGGAATGCGGCCGTGCCTGTAATGAGATGAAGCTCACACACTGCGTTATGCCTCTTCTGAGCCTCTGTAAACACAGAGACAGAGATGGAAGACAACACAGTCCGCCACAGTCATCACTGGTGGCCCAATGTCTCTGGTGGGAGAGGCAGGTTTACTTCCATGCTTTTATATTAGTTGAACCTTTTGGATAAACAAAATTCTTCGGAAACTCTCAAGGGATAATCCCGTGTGACCTGCCCGTGGTACCCTGCTTAGAAAGTTCTTTCCAGTTCTTAATTCCTTTAGAGGTCTGGGATTCTGATCTGGTAACTTGCAAAGAAGCAGTGCAAGCAGTAAAGATGAGGCGGTGGCCTAACCTCCCAGCTGCTGAAGTTCAGACCGGAAAAAAAAAAAAGAGAGAGAGAGAGAGATCGAAAACTGAGGGGACATCCAGGTTGACTGCAAGATGGTGTGGAACTCATAGGCCTAAGGAACTGGGCCAGTCAGGGTCAACCTCTAAAAGCCAAGGGATCTGAAAAGGTCCAATTACCATTTCCTATTAGAGTCTCTCACCATAGGCTTCTGGAGGAGGGGAGAGACGTGGAAGCTGGAGGGACTGGCCGTCGAAAAAGAGATGGGAACAGAGATCAGCCAACACGCGTTCTCTTTTTCTGCCCTCTTCCATCCACTTGCCTCCTGGTGTAGGGTCTTTGGGATTTTCACAGACGGATCGCAAACGGGGAAAAGGAAGGAACAGATCTGAGGGCAAGATGATCTTTGATTCCTTGGCAATCACACGAATGTTTATCTAGTCATTCCGTTTCAAACAAGGGATTCTCTAATTTTACATGAATGATTTGATCATTGTTCTGCAGGGACTCAGGCATGCGTTTTGGCTTCTGTCTGGATCTCCTATTCACTACCCCTTTGAAAGGAAATCCAGAAGACAGCTCAGGAATTATAGCCCTCCTTCAGGTGATGAAAAGACCTAGCCCTGTTCTAGGTCATGGCCCTGTGTGCATGAAAGCCCTGAGACCGATCGCTCCAGTCATTCACAGACACCACGTACTGACATTTTCCTTAACATTCAACTGGCAGAGTTTTACAAAATGGTCATCCTTCACGCCGGCAAGGAAACAGCAAAACAGTAGTTTCATTCACCACTGGTAAGAATAAAAAGGACTGCCATCCTTTACGGAAATAATGTGACAATCTCTACCAGTGGTAAAGTGTCCACGCTCTTGAATCTCCATTCTAGAAACTTGTCAGAGGGAATACTGGCAACCTTTGTAACAGTGAAAAATAGAAAGCGGTCCAATGGCTGTTGGGAAAGGGTGAAGTAAGTTCCAAGTATTTATGCTGCCAAATGATTATTTAAAAAAATATTCAGAGGCGAAAAATGCTCACAGTAATAGTTAAGAAAAGGAGATGACAAGATTCTACGTATGGTAGGATTCTGGAAAAACAGGACACAACGAAATAAATAGCACAAGGGAAAAAAACTAGAAGAACATAGCCCCAGACGTTAACCATTATTAACTCTGGATGGAAAAATGTAAGTACTTTCACCATTTTTATTTTACTAAATTTCCACACTGATGAGATGTTACTTTTCTTTTTTTTTTAAATATGAGATTTATTGTCAAATTGGTTTCCGTACAACACCCAGTGCTCATCCCAACAGGTGCCCTCCTCAGTGCCCATCACCCACCCTCCCCTCCCTCCCACCCCCCATCAACCCTCAGTTTGTTCTCAGTTTTTAAGAGTCTCTTATGCTTTGGCTCTCTCCCACTCTAACCTCTTTTTTTTTCTTCCCCTCCCCCATGGGTTTCTGTTAAGTTTCTCAGGATCCACGTAAGAGTGAAAACATATGGTATCTGTCTTTCTCTGTATGGCTTATTTCACTTAGCATCACACTCTCCAGTTCCATCCACCTTGCTACAAAGGGCCATATTTCATTCTTTCTCATTGCCACGTAGTACTCCATTGTGTATATAAACCACAATTTCTTTATCCTTTCATCAGTCGATGGACATTCAGGCTCTTTCCATAATTTGGCTATTGTTGAGAGTGCTGCTATAAACATTGGGGTACAGGTGCCCCTACACATCAGCACTCCTGTATCCCTTGGGTAAATTCCTAGCAGTACTATTGCTGGGTCATAGGGTAGATGTATTTTTAATTTTTTGAGGAACCTCCACACTGTTTTCCAGAGGGGCTGCACCAGTTGGCATTCCCACCAACAGTGCAAGAGGGTTCCCGTTTCTCCACATCCTCGCCAGCATCTATAGTCTCCTGATTTGTTCTTTTTAGCCACTCTGACTGGCATGAGGTGATACCTGAGTGTGGTTTTGATTTGTATTTCCCTGATGAGCGAAGCTGAGCATCTTTTCACATGCCTGTTGGCCATCTGGATGTCTTCTTTAGAGAAGTGTCTATTCATGGATAAAGAAATTGTGGTTTATATACACAATGGAGTACTACGTGGCAATGAGAAAGAATGAAATATGGCCCTTTGTAGCAACATGGATGGAACTGGAGAGTGTGATGCTAAGTGAAATAAGCCATACAGAGAAAGACTGATACCATATGTTTTCACTCTTAGGTGGATTCTGAGAAACTTAACAGAAACCCATGGCGGGGAGGGGAAGGAAAAAAAAAAAGAGTTTAGAGTGGGAGAAAGCCAAAGCATAAGAGACTCTTAAAAACTGAGAACAGACTGAGGGTTGATGGGGGGTGGGAGGGAGGGAGGGGAGGGTCGGTGATAGGCATTGAAGAGGGCATCTTTTGGGATGAGCACGGGCTGTTGTATGGAAACCAATTTGACAATAAATTTCATATATTAAAAAAAATTTGTTTTTAAAAAGGATAAAAAAAAGAAGTGTCTATTCATGTTTTCTGCCCATTTCTTCACTGGATTATTTGTTTTTTGGGTGTGGAGTTTAGAACAAGCATTCTTAAAATTTGTATGGAACCACAAAAGGCCCCGAATAGCCAAAGTAATTTTGAAGAAGAAGACCAAAGCAGGAGGTGTCACAATCCCAGACTTTAGCCTCTACTACAAAGCTATAATCATCAAGACAGCATGGTATTGGCACAAAAACAGACACATAGACCAATGGAACAGAATAGAAACCCCAGAACTAGACCCACAAAAGTATGGCTAACTGATCTTGGACAAAGCAGGAAAGAATATCCAATGGAAAAAAGACAGTCTCTTTAACAAATGGTGCTGGGAGAACTGGACAGCAACATGCAGAAGACTGAAACTAGACCACTTTCTTACACCATTCACAAAAACAAGCTCAAAATGGATAAAGGACCTGAATGTGAGACAGGAAACCATCAAAACCCTAGAGGAGAAAGCAGGAAAAAAACCTCTGTGACCTCAGCCGCAGCAATTTCTTACTTGACACATCCCCAAAGGCAAGGGAATTAAAAGCTAAAATGAACTATTGGGACCTCGTAAAGATAAAAAGCTTCTGCACTGCAAAGGAAACAATCAACAAAACTAAAAGGCAACCAACGGAATGGGAAAAGATATTTGCAAATGACATATCAGACAAAGGGCTAGTATCCAAAATCTATAAAGAGCTCACCAAACTCCACACCTGAGATGTTACTTTTCTAAAGAGAAAAATATGTTAATGAGATAGTGAATCAAATGGATGAAAATTACAAACAGTGGAATGTGCTTTTTGGTTATTACGTTTCTCAAGTTGGGAAAGATTCAAAGGAATCCTAGGGGTGCCTGGCTGGTTCAGTCAGTAAAGCATGGGACTCTTGACCCTGGGGTCATGAATTCCAGCCCCATGTTGAATGTAGAGATTACTTTAAAAAAGAAATAAAATCCTAGGGGTGCGTGAGTGGCCCAGTTGGTGAAGCATCGACTCTTGATTTTGACTGGGGTCATGATCTCATGGTTTGTGAGATCGAGACCCACATTGGGGACTCTTGGAATTCTCTCTCTCCCTCTCACTGCCCCCTCCCCTGCTCTCACATGTGTGCACTATTTTGAAAGAGCAAGCAAGGACATGCATGTAGGGGAGGGGCAGAGGGAGAGGGAGAACCCAAACAGGATCCATGCTGTCAGCACAGAGCCCCACACGGGGCTCGAACCCATGAACCTTGAGATCATGACCTAGGCTGAAATCAAGAGTCAGAGGCTTAACCCAATGAGCCACCGAGGCACCCCAATGAGTAAACTTAAAAAAAAATCTGAATTCCCACTGTGGGAAAGGAAGGGCAAAATAAACACCTATACATCTTACACTGAAACATGTTTCTGGATGATACTTTGGTGAAATATGTTAAGAGCTCAGTTGTGCACATCTTTAGACTCTGCAACTCCCTGGGTGGCTGAGTCAGTTAAGCGACCGACTTTGGCTCAGGTCATGATCTCACACAGTGGGTTCGAGCCCTGTGTCAGGCTCTGTGCTGACAGCTCAGAGCCTGGAGCCTCCTTTGGATTCTGTGTCTCCCTCTCTCTCTGCTCCTCCCCAGCTCATGTGCTGTCACTCTCTCTCAAAAAATAAACATTAAAAACAATTTAAAAAAAACCTAAATGTTCATCAAGAAAAAGATGATTAAATTTATAGTAAACCTACATATGCAGGCTAATATGTACCCATTATAAAGATAATATAGCCATATTTATTAATGCATAAATAGTTCCACAATGAAATTTGTTAAAAAGGGGAATTATAAAAATGGAATATAGGGTATGGCCCATTTATGCATTATATATTCTGTTTTTTTCTGTATGAACACATTTTACTATGAAACTATTTATGTTAACAAATACATATATTCTGTAGAGAGAATAAAACACAAAATCTTGGAAGACTATAGGCCAAAATGTTAAGTGTATTTCCTCCTGTGCATGGTGGTAGGAGGACAGGTGATTTTTGTTTCTTTTATAAATTATATTATATATACATCATTTCCAAGTGGGGGCACCTGGGTGGCTCAGTCAGTTGAACGTCTGACTTTGGCTCAGGTCATGATCTTGCGGCTTGTGAGTTCGAGCCCCGCGTTGGGCTCTGTGCCGACAGCTCAGAGCCTGGAGCCTGCTTCAGATTCTTTCTCTCTGCCCTCCCTCAACACACACACACACACACACACACACACCCTCTCTCTCTCTCAAAATATAAATAAACATCAAAACAATAATAAAGATTTCAAAGTGGTCTAAAGAACACTGAACCAAAAGCTTGTAACCTCACCCCTAGTTTAAGAATTAAAATGATAGGGGGCGCCTGGGTGGCGCAGTCGGTTAAGCGTCCGACTTCAGCCAGGTCACAATCTCGCGGTCCGGGAGTTCGAGCCCCGCGTCAGGCTCTGGGCTGATGGCTCGGAGCCTGAAGCCTGTTTCCGATTCTGTGTCTCCCTCTCTCTCTGCCCCTCCCCCGTTCATGCTCTGTCTCTCTCTGTCCAAAAATAAATAAACGTTGAAAGAATTAAAATGATAGTAACACAGGTAAAGCCCTGTCTCCTTCCCATGGTACCTCTGTCCCCAGGACTAACTACGATCCTAGGTTTTGCATTTCCTCGCTCCATGCACTTCTTTCCATTTTCATGACATCTATACGTTTACCTAGGTCCAATGCTTTCATTCTCAAATAAATAAAGCTGTTCTCATTTTTGAAAAGAGAAAGCTGACACAGCTGTGCCTCCTCCTTAGGATAGCTCTGGGGAGTGGATCCAAAGATACATCCAAGGCATCTGGGAGTTCAGTAGGGTAGATGCTACAGGCCCCCTGTCTGGAAACATCCCTCCCCAAGGCATGGGTAGGAATGGCTCAGGGACACCTGTGGAGGTCACCACCCATTCTTGTGGATTCACATTAGCAAGAGTTTTTAAAAACCACCTATTATGGCAGAGCAATCTAGAAAAAACAAATGAAAAGACCAAATTTTCTACATAGTTTATCATAATTTTTTTTTAATGTTTATTTATTTTTGAAAGAGAGCGAGCACACAGGCAGGGGGTGGGCAGAGAGAGAGAGAGGGAGACACAGAATCCAAAGCAGGCTCCAGGTTCTGAGCTGTCAGCACAGAGCGCTACGCGGGGCTCGAACTCATGAGCTATGAGATCATGACCTGAGCTGAAGTCAGGAGGCTTAACCAACTGAGCCACCCAGGTGCCCCAGTGTATCATAATTTTTTAAACATGTGGATAAACACTTAGAAAAGCATTGTATCTGTTGATGAAATCGAAGCCTTATTTCTTTGTTTTTTCTCATTATTTTAGCATTTCTATAGAGAAAAAATAAAGAGGGATGATGGATTGAAAATGAATTGCTGAAAATACCACTATTCAACCACCAGAATACTAAACTGAAGTGACTGACAAAGTATTGGTGAGTTTGCAAAAACACCTAGAAGTCTCCTACCTTGCCTACAGGAGAATGGTGTGGTTCAACCACTTTCAAAAACTGGCTGTTTTTAACAGCTAAATACATGCACTAACACGCTTCAGCAATTCTAATAACATACCTAAGAAAACTGAATGCTACACCCACGGAAAGACTGGTTCAAGAATGTTCATGAGCTCTACTTAAAATAGCCAAAGACCATCAAGCGAATAAATAAATTTGGTAAGTCATCCAACGGGATACTATGTAATGAGCAAAAACAAAACTTGTACTGATACATATGGATGAAGCCCCAACATTGTTGAGCCAAAGAAACCGGACAATTAAGTGGAAATTAAACAGAAGATCCCCTGAAATTACTCAATTTTCTTTGCCAGAACAATATTATCTTATACATAATAGAATGAGTCCCTTAATTCATGTTCACATAATAAACTTATTAACAGATTGGAGAGACAGCCACAAAAGCTCTGTTCTTTTGAAGTGAATTAAAAAGAGGCTTATAGGGGCGCCTGGGTGGCGCAGTCGGTTAAGCGTCCGACTTCAGCCAGGTCACGATCTCGCGGTCCGTGAGTTCGAGCCCCGCGTCAGGCTCTGGGCTGATGGCTCGGAGCCTGGAGACTGTTTCCGATTCTGTGTCTCCCTCTCTCTCTGTCCCTCCCCCATTCATGCTCTGTCTCTCTCTGCCCCAAAAATAAATAAAAAACGTTGAAAAAAAATTAAAAAAAAAAAAAGAGGCTTATAGCAGGTAGAATTCCAGAGCCAGGACCTAGTCTTTTTGTATTCAACACCTTTTAGGGGTCACCAGGGTGCTGTGTAACCTACGGAATTAGAAATTGAAGGGCACGCAGTAATTTTTAAACTTTGAATTAAGATTTGATGTTATAAGCAAATATGTGCATGCGCCTTTAAAAATCTAGAAAGTACGACCTTGATATCTTAGCCCTAAAGAAATCTATGCTAAAGACCAGAAAAAACATTTTTTTTTAGGGGGTAATGAACTAAGAGCATAATGTACATTTATTATTAAAAGCATTCTGGCTTTGAGTTTTCAAAAATATGGCTGCTGTCTAGCCAAGATTAATGTAATATAGAAACCAGCTTTTCATCATACTTGTATGGCCCAGGAGAACTGTCCATCACCGAGTCTGGTCGGTGCTGAACACAACAAAGCGGGCCCTAAAGAGCGAATGTTCGCATGGGTGCGATGGAGAACAAGCGTAAGTGACTTTGCAGCGTATCTGCTTCAAATTCATCTGCTCCAGTAATAATGAAAATGAAAAAAATACATCAAGTTGGCACCAACGATGGATTCTATTTTTCCTGGAAGCCTACAGGACAGAGGCATCTGTAGCTGACACTGTCCCAGAATACCGGAGCACCTTCTCTAGGTATAAGGACCATGACACCACTTCTCCTTCTCTGCTAACCTTAGTTTGGACAGATGGCAAACTTGGGAAGTTATCTGATGTAAAGAGGCACACAAGTTGCGAAGGTGATGCTGTGTTTTCCCATGAAGAACAATTAACTGTTGCTCAACCCTCTCATCCTGAAATCGAAGACGGAGTCAGCGAAGTCAGGCACAGGCAAGAAAAGATGTCCAGAAAAGACCCTGCTGAGAAGGCAGGGACAACTCCAAAAGCCAGATCCAATTTCTGGCCCCGGCACGCTGAATCCTATCTCCTTAAAGGAGAGAGGGAGTTGGCAAGAACTGATTGTATGCTAGCCCCACCATCTGTAAATTACACGGGCCCACGCTGTCACCGAAACCTGCAGGGAAATTTCAGTGATCACAGAAGGTGGAAGCCGCTGGGAAGGCTTCTCTGCAAATCCTTCTGCTTGTCGAATATCACGTTTATGGCCTTAGCAATGGTACAGAGTGAATTGATTGTCAAGGAAAATGCACTAACTCGTACCAGGCAAGGGAAAAAAAGCCCCCGGGACGGGAATGACATAAGTCCAATGGCCAGTGACTAAATTACCACCTGCTTAGGGTAGAATGAAAAATTCCCCGCTCTTGTTTGGTTTTATCAGCAAATGAAGACAAGGACATAAAATACAAGCTAGCACTTAAATTATCCAAGTCTGGTCACTCCGCAGGATCTGCATATCCGATTAAAGAATTCTACGTGCGTAAATTCTGAGTGGTAGGTTTTTTTAAAAAAAAATTTCATCTTTATTTTTGAGAGAGAGACAGAGTGTGAGTGGGGGAGGGGCACAGAGAGAGGGAGACACAGAATCCCCAGCAGGCTCCAGGCTCCGAGCTGTCAGCACAGAGCCCGAGGCGGGGCTCGAACCCACAAGCCGTGAGCTCGTGACCTGAGCTGAAGTCACACGCCCAACGGACTGAGCCACCCAGGCGCCCCTGAGCTGTAGGTTTTTAAAAGCAACGTTTAAGAGACAACGGAGGTGGAGATTAGTGAGGGACATGGCCCTCATCCTGGACATGCCTGGATTCCATGCAACTTCGAGAGAAATCCTCTCACTTGTCACCTTAGTACCTGGGCATTCCAGACGAAGGCCAGGAAAAAGGCTGTAGAACACAAAGATTTGGGAGTTCAAGTCCCAAGTCTGTCATTTACTAGCTGTGTGAACTTGGGCGAGTCACTGAATTTCTCTGATCCTCGACCACAATGAGGTAAGGGCAATCGCGTATAGTAGAATCCACGAACGGTGGAGAAAATGTGTGATTTCATAAAAACACAAACAAAAACCAGCATACGTTAAGTACTGGTGAAGTTCTTTGTGAAACAAAAGGGGTTGCTACGCACGTGTTAATTTTTGTTTTTATTATTTGTTTTCGCCATGACCTACTCCACAGGGTAGCCTGATGACATCCAAACGGTGATATTCTGATGGAAAGCAGAGTCAGAGTATGAGAAGTTATCAGGACATAAAAGAAAACGCAAAGGCTTTGGAGTTTCATGAATTTGGGCCTGAGCCTACCTCTAAAAGCTCCTTAGTAACTGTGACACCTAACTGAGGTGGTGTTCTTAATCTGGGTTCTGGGGACCCATACAGGTTATTGGTAGGATTCAGGAGATCTGGGAACTTGGATTAAAAAAATAATAATAACTGATATCTTTACTTTCATTAACCTCTGAGACGTGGCATTTCTTTCAACAGCGAATCCAGACAACTAGTCACGGTATTCTCCCAGTACCTATGACTTTGCATCCATAGAATCACAGATATTCTGATATCATGGTATGACCGTAACAGATGTCTCAACACAATTATACTCATCGCTAATTTTAAACTATGGAGGCTATTGAGCCAGAACCTCAGCTTTCTTTTTTCTTTTTTAAACGTTTATTTATTACTGAGAGACAGAGAGACACAGAGCATGAGCAGGGCAGGGGCAGAGAGAGGTGAGACACAGAATCCGAAGCAGGCCCGAAGCTGTCAGCACAGAGCCTGACGTGGGGCTCGAACCCACAAACCGTGAGATCACGACCTGAGCCGAAGTCGGACGCTCAACCGACTGAGCCACCCAGGTGCCCCCAGAACCTAAGCTTTCTTAATTAAGGCCTTGAGAAAGAAGCACATGTTACCACATCACACATTTGTGATTTTAATATTTTGACAAGTGCATTTCGATATAACTCGTTTACTTTGTAATCCTATGTAGTTTGGCTTATGAGTTGAACAACACGTTGAGAAAGAGTACACAGTTCTCCAAAGGGCTCCAAGGCATTAAAAAGGCTAAGAGCTCTTATAACTTTCTTTGCAATTTATCAGGTATAAAAGGGAGAGAAGAGCTGTGACACGGGGTCATTGTGAAACTTCAGATGATATAGCAATAGCAAAGTGCACTGCCCAGTGCCCCACACATAGTAGGTGCTCAACTAATAGAAGCTACTCTGTGTTGAAAATGACAAGCCAAGCCGAGTCATTACACACTTCATTCTTCACATGACAATCTCCACAAACTTTAGCGTTGGTCTTTTAAGGATTTAAGGCCACGGCTTTCTTACGACTGGACTGTCTTTCATCGGTCAGGCTGGACGATCTTGTGTTGCTTGGGACGACACGGCTGTGTGGCTGTCCGAAGTCCACGTTGCTATTGCTGGAAACAACCGACGCACAGAGCAGGGGTGAAAATCTACACTGTGGCTGAGGAGGGAGAGGTCTTTCTGGGGACACGAGGCTGACCTCGTTGCGCTACTTTGAGCCAGCGGGCAAGGTCTTGGCCATGGTGGCGGAAATGAGAACAAGTTATTTAGAAACTGGGAACACAGAGCTATTTTAAAGCTTGCCAGCGAAGGGGCCTTCAAAGGCAAGACTGGTCTTTAGGCTCAGCATAATGAATCTCAATGTGAGAAAATTAAGTAATGTTTCAACCTGAGTCCCAAATCAACAGTCTCAGCAATATGAGAGTATCCTGCAAATGGGAGTGTGCTAGAGCTACAAAGGGAAGATTCATGGCCTTCTTAATTAACTCCGAGGTGCTGCACATAAGGGGAAAACGATAAATCAAGTAGATTACTGCCAGCGATCTGAATTTCCAAATGAAATAAGAGAGGTATAGCGCCGTGAGTCATTTTGTAAATGTGTATGGTGGTGGGGGGTGGGGGTGGGGGAATCTCCAAGGTCATCCCGTATGTTAAAATTTGCCACCATGCACAACAGTCCCTTGATTTCAAGTATTTGACATATATGGCCAGGTATGAAGAGGCAGGAATTAGGAAGAGGAGTAAAACACACAATGGGAGGGTAATGCAATATACACGCACACATAAAACTGTGATGGTTATTCTCACATTTATTCAAAACATATTTATCGAACACCTATGTGTCACAGGCACCGCTCCAGAAGCTGAAGATATAGTGCCGATCAAGATAGACAAACTGCCTGCCCCCATGGAGTTCACATGCTCCATGGGGGAGACAAGTATTGAACAAAAACAATGAAATGGTTATTTCAGGTGGCGTTAAGTACCACAGAGAACAAGAAAGCAGGATGAGGGCAAAGGTGGATAGGGAACTATTTCAACGGGCCAGGGAAGGCCCGCTGTGCAGGTAACATCTGACCGACACCTGACGGGAGGAGGAAATGAGCTGTGTGAAGCTCTGATCAGGGGGAAAGCATCCCAGCAGAGGGACCAGAGCTGGGAGGAGGAGGGGCTGGGTGCGCCCAAGGAGGAGGGACTGTGGTTCTTGCTGGGGGGCGGACGGGTGGGGATATGAGAGGCAGGGGCCACCCAATCAGGGAAGCCTTGTTGGAATACAAGTGAAACCCCTGACCACGGCCAAGTATGACAGAAAGCCACTGGCAGGAGGGGAGGGTGATCTGACTTAGATTCTACTAACAAAGAAATACAAGCATAGAAATACTGGCCGGTAGAATAAACAGGGATTAATCTACCTTGCAGCATTGTTATTGGTGGCGAGAGACACAAACACACAAGCAAATCTGGAAACAACTCGACTGTCCAATGGGTAGTGGGAGAGCGGAAGTGCTAAAAAACCGTATCTTAGAATTGTATGCAGCTATTAAAAAGGAGTTAGACCTACGTGTAACTTTGATGTGGAAAGATATTAAATGAAAACCAAAATAAAGAAGCATGTGTATTACATACGTTTGTATATTACATATATTTTATAGGTCTGTTTGTTTCGGGCTCCCATTTTTATGAAAGTGCTACAACCAAATCTCTACATACATGTCTGCACCTGAGGAAGAATGCAGACAGAGATACCTACCATGATGTCAACATGGTGACATTGGGTAGGGGTTTAGTGGGGAGTTGGAGAAAGAAGAGAGAAGCTACTGATCTAAAGCTTATTTATTTATATTAAAAGAGAAAGAGAGAGACTGACTGACTCCCAAGCAGGCTCAGCACCGTAAGCATGGAGTCCAACACGGGGCTCAATCCCTTAAACCATGAGATCACGACCTGAGCTGAAATCAAGAGTCAGGGGCTTAACCAACTGAGCCACCCAGGCACCTCGAGAAGCTACTGACCTTAAATGTACACAAATTTGAATTTTATAGGATTTAATGGTCACAGCAGAGTGTGTTAACACTATGATTTGGGAGGCAACTTAATCAAAGATGCAAACAATTCATTCTCAGAAGATGGGGAAACTTCACAAAATAGGTAGCATTAAAAGTTGATCTTCAAGAGCAGAAGTGTCATAGCCAGAAGAGAGAGAGAACGTAGCAAGCTGAAGGCAAAACATGGAAGGTTTTCATACATGGTGCTGATGGGCTGATACTTTGAACAGACCTTTAGATGGCACCTGGTAGTCAGGGTTTCAGTGGAGAGAACAGAAGCAGGCAGGGAGTTTAGGGAGTTCTTAGAACAATCTGAAACAGGCCCTAATAAAGACAGTAGCAAGGGAAGCATTCAAGAGGTGATTAGGGTGCAGACATTACAAATTTGGCACCTGGTTATTTGGAAAAGGGAGGAAAAGAGATTGCTAGCAGGCAATTAACTCCAAGCTTCCTAGAGTAATGAATGGGTAGGTACCATTAAACATTATGAATCCAAAAAGGAGCATCGGTTTTGGAGAAAGAGGTGAAATGATGGACCCAGCACTGGATGAGTAGAGCCCATACTGAACATTCATGTACCAACCAGTAGTGGGCAGTCAGAAATGCAGACTTAGAGGAAACCTGGGGTGAGGAGGTGGGGAGTCCTCTCCACCGAGGCAATGGGTAAACTCGTGGAATGGAGTGAATGCAGACGGAAGAGCAAAATACTGAAGACTCAAGTTAGGGAGAAGCCCCCACGTGTGTAAAGAAGAGAAGAATGAGAACACAACAAGTTAACGGGCACAAGAGAGGAAAGGGTTCCAGAAACAAAGCAGCCAACGGGAATGAATACAGGTAGGCCAAATAGGTGAAGTTGTCAAGGAAGATGCCATAGTCATCCATGAAGAGAAAACAGAAACGGACAGGGAATTCTTAAGACTGACAAGCCCATGGGGCGCCTGGGTGGCGCAGTCGGTTAAGCGTCCGACTTCAGCCAGGTCACGATCTCGCGGTCCGGGAGTTCGAGCCCCGCGTCGGGCTCTGGGCTGATGGCTCGGAGCCTGGAGCCTGTTTCCGATTCTGTGTCTCCCTCTCTCTCTGCCCCTCCCCCGTTCATGCTCTGTCTCTCTCTGTCCCAAAAATAAATAAACGTTGAAAAAAAAAAAAAAGACTGACAAGCCCTTTGGATCTATGTGCTGTTACGAAATGAAGCCAGAGGAGAGGCGTTTCAAGGCCACAGGGATGAGAGATGGGTGCGGAGTAAAGGCCGTGGTGCCAGCTTTGAACAAGGGAGAAAGAATGAAGAGAACATGGATGAAAGATCCAGATGAATTTGGAGAGGACAAGTGAGAAGTTGAGTGGGGACACAGAAGCAGCCGTTATCTTCTCAGCACAGGAACTGAGAGCATCTGCTGACAAGGGGATCGGGAATGCCTTTAGGAACTTGTGTACAACGGGTCCATTCAAACCGACTGTGATAAGGTTAGCAAGGTTTTAACGCGGGCTGAACACGAACTATGGGATGGCCTTGAGGGCCCAGCCAAGGTCAGGGAGACTATGTCTGTGGCGGGACACAGGTAGGTGTTTTTCGATAGTGACTCCCAGCGGCTAGCCTGAGAGGCACTTGTCGGTTTTATCTGACACTGAGAGATTGGAGACGATGAGTGAGCAAGCTCAATGAGACAAGGGAATTAATCTCAACTGATAAATTCAAAGTTAATGTCCAGCAACCAGCCTGAATGGGGAGGCAAGGAAGGAAGGTCTCGGACCCTACAGGACTCAAGGTGAATGTGGTTCCAGGGAGAGGCTGAAGAGGCGACAGTGGACACTCTGATCGACACAGAAATGTCACAGTTGGAAATACTGAAAGTATAGCAGCTCTTGCTTAGGACGAAGTTCAGGAAATGGGTTTCTACAAAGGGAGAAGAAGAGAAAATACAAGGCTATTACTAGATGGTTTCAAAGTCACGGAATCTCTAATTGCAGTAAGTTTGAAGATTTTGAAAAAAATGTAATGCAGCTTTGAACTGCACTCAAAGATGCATAAAAAAGATCAGTCGTAACAGTACTATATATAGAAGACCCTAAAGACGCCATCCCAAAACGACTAGAACGGGCAGATGAGTTCAGTAAGGTCACAGGATACAACTGTTGCATTTCTTTTCTTTGTTTGGAGAGAAAACACAAGCAGAGGAAAGGGGAATGGGGAGAGAAAGAGAGAATCTCAAGCAGGCTCCACACTCAGCATGGAGCCCCATGTGGAGCTTGGTGCCACAACCCTCAGATCATGACCTGAGTCAAAATCAAGAGTTGGATGCTCAACCGAGTCCCCCAGGTGCCTCTAAGAAATCTGTTGCATTTCTATATACTAATAATGAAGTAGCAGAAAGAGAAATAAAACAATCCCACTTACAATTGCACCAAAAATAATAAAATACCTAGGAATAAACTAAACCACGGAGGTAAAATACCTGTACTCTGAAAACACTAAATAAAACATGGATGAAAGAAACTAAAGATGACACAAAGGAATCTATGCTCGTGGATGGGAACATAATATTGTTAAGATGTCTATACTACCCAAAGCAATCTACAGATTCGATGCGATACCTATCAAAATATCAATAGCATTTTTCACAGAAAACTGGAGGTATCCTATCATAGTTCCAGACTTCAAATTATATTACAAAGCTGTAGTAGTCAAAACAGTATGGTACTGGCACAGAAACAGACACATAGATCAATGGAACAAAATAGAGAGTCCAGAAATAAACCCATGATTATGTGGTTAATTCATCTCAATGGAAGAAAGTACGCAATGGGGTAGGGAGCACCTGGCTGGCTCAGTTGGTAGAGCACGCAACTCTTGATCTCAGGGTAGTGAGTTCAAGCCCCACATTGGGATAAAGCTTGTTTAATTAAACAAACAAAAAACAAAAACAAAAACAAAGACAAAAAATGCAAGGGGATAAGTCTCTTCATCAAATGGTGTTGGGAAAACTGGACAGCTACCTGCATAAGAATTCTTACACCATACACAAAAATTCATTCAAAATGGATTGAAGACCTAAATGTGAATCAGATTTGAAATCATAAAAATCCTTGAAGGGAACACAGGCAATAATTTCTGATCTCAGCTGTAGCAGCATTTTTCTAGATAGGTCTCCCGAGGCAAGGAAACAAAAGCAAAAATAAACTATTAGGAATACATCAAAATAAAAAGCTTATGCACAGCAAAGGAAATCATCAGCAAAACTAAAACACAGCCTACTGAATGGGAAAAAATATTTGCCGAGGACATATCCGATAAAGGGTTATTATTCAAAATATATAAAGAACTTATAAAACTCAACACCCCAAAAACAAATAATCCAATTAAAAATAAGAAGACACAGGGGCGCCTGGGTGGCGCAGTCGGTTAAGCATCCGACTTCAGCCAGGTCACGATCTCGCGGTCCGGGAGTTCGAGCCCCGCGTCAGGCTCTGGGCTGATGCCTCGGAGCCTGGAGCCTGTTTCCGATTCTGTGTCTCCCTCTCTCTCTGCCCCTCCCCCGTTCATGCTCTGTCTCTCTCTGTCCCAAAAATAAAAATAAAAAATAAAAAAAAAAACGTTGAAAATAAAAATAAGAAGACACAAACAGACATTTCTCCAAAGACAACAAAGATGGCCAACAGACACATGATAAGACATTCAGCATCACTTATCAGGGAAATGCAAATCAAAACTACCATGAGATATCACACCTGTCAGACTGGCTAAAATCAAAAACACGAAAAACAGCAAGTATTGATGAGGATGTAGGAAAACTTGTGCACTGTTGGTGGGAATGCAAACTGGTGCCGCCAGTTTCCATACTGTGGAAAACATAATGCAGGTTCCTCAAAAAATTTAAAATAGAATTATCATATGACCCAGTAATTCCACTACTGGCTATTTACCAAAAAATATGAAACACTAATTTGAAAAGATATATGCATCTCTATGTTTATTGCAGCATTTACAATAGCCAAGTGATGGAAACAGCCGAAGTGTGCGTCAATAGATGAATGGATACACACACACACACACACACACACACACACACACACACAGAGGAATATTACTCAGCCATGAAAAGAATGAAATCTTGCTATTTGCAAGAATGTGGATTGATCTAGAGGGTGTAATGCTAGGTGAAATAAGTCAGAGAAAGACAAATACTATATGATTTCAACACATATGGAATTTAAGAAACAAACAAAAAAAAGAGACAAATCAGAGGCCAGACTTTTAAATACAGAGCTCTGATGTTTACCAAAGGAGAGGAGGTGGGGGGATGGATTAAATGGCTTATGGGACTTAAGAGTACACTTATCACCATGAGCACAGAGTAATGCATGGAATTGTTGGATCAAGATATTGTACACCTGAACCTAATATTAACACTGTATGTTAACTATACTGAAACAATAAAAAAAAAAAGATCAGTCATAAATACTGATGGGTGGACACAAGAAAGACTAAAAGCATGGCCTAATGTGGAATTGTATATGCATCCTGCTTTAAAACACTGATTGCCCTAAAAACAAACTGCAGACAACAAAGAAGTTAGTTACGCAAGGAGGCCCAGTGCCTAACAAGCAAATCATATCACCAAGTTCTGCCAAGACTCACCTCTCTCACCATGTGTTTTATGCCAGCAGTACAAGCTAATTCCGCTGAAGCGAGCCAAAATGTCATGTAAGGGCTCTTTCCAGCTTCCCAGTGTCCCTGGAGAGTACATGGTTTTTTGCAGAACACAATGAGCAAGCCAAATCAGGTTAGAGATATTACAAGGAAAATCTGGCAGGCAGCCATCTCGGCTTTGTTTCAACCGATGTTCGTAAAAAACAGGTTAAGAAAATGGTAGCACAATGTTTGGTGTTTGAGATCTAACAGCATGCAACATGTTTATGGCATGCATTAGCCCACAAACTTCAGTATGGGGCTGGGGCGCCCAGAACTTCAGATCTGGTGGACCAAGGAGGGAAATACGAAAGCAGGTCTTATATTGTAATGAATACGGACTGCTCTCAGAAGACCACAAACAGGTGGTTTCATTAAAAAAACAAACAAACAAACAAACGAACAAAAACCCTACTGCCTTTAGATTAAAAAAAAAAATCAAGTGCTTCAGTCTTGTTTGTATAAAATAGAAGGCCAGTGCACACTTGGCTAATTACAGCATTTTTTATGAGGGTATGACTGACTATAATCTGGCAAAAATGAGTCCAACCGAAACAGCCAGAATGATGGTTTGGGAGAATTAGGTGAGGTTTTGGAGTGGGAAGAAAAGTGGGAAAGAGGGAGAAAGCTTTCATTAAGCAGTTTATATTCTGGTAGGAGGATTTAAAAGAAGTATCCAGACTGATTTTATTTTTATTCAAAACAACCTTTTAGTGTATTTTTCCTTTGAGTTCTTAAACATATTTATAATGACTGCTTTCAGGTCTTTGTTTCCTAAAACTAACATGTGGGCCAAATCAAATGTTAGGGAGGGTCTGAACTGACTGCTTTTTTTCCGTGCCTCAGATTTTTCTGTCCTTCATGTCTAGTAATTTTTTATTGCATATTAGACATCGTGATAGCTGATTCATTCCTATGAAGACTACTGACTTGTGCTCTAGCAGGCAGTTCAATTTCAGGATGATTATGTTGAATTTATATAGGCCTAGATTTATATCTTCTCAGGGCCAATTTGTGCAAAGCCCAAAGTGTTTCCCGAAGAGCTTCTAACTTCTCAGGACCCATTTCCAAACAAGATCTTGGAGAGACTTGGTTTTAGGTATTGTTAGAGTGGCTCTAAAGCAGGTCACACCCCAGGACAAAGTCCTTATTTCTAATATCTCAGTTAAAAGAGTAGGATGTTAACCAGTCACTTCCATGCTGACTGGGCTAGAATGCCCTGCCTACCGGCACCATCTCACCTCTGGTCTCACGGTTTCATTCTCACCCATGTAGTTGCTGCTCTTTGCTAAGATTCAGTCTTACCCCAAATAACAGCATGTACAGCCCACTCTCAGCTATGGACTCAAGAAAGACCCTCATACAGACTTCTGTGGCCTCGTTCTCATCTCCAGTCCCCCTGTGCTACAGATTTCAGCAGCTTTAGTTGCCCCCAACACTGACGGACCTCTTTTCAGGACAGTGGGAATGTTATGCTGTGTTTATGTTCTAGCATACTCCACTGCATAAGGAAATTGTCCTCAGAATAAGCCAAACGACCAGAGAGCTTGTCTAATGTTTCCTCTCTCTCAGGGATCAGTCTTTACTACCTATTATCCAGAGCCTAAAAACCACGATCTCATAAATTTGTCCAGTTGTTTATGGCAGGAGAACTAGTGATAACCACCAGTGTATTTTCGTGCTGCATCCCATAGGAATGCTGAATAAAAGCACAGCATCCATTCTGATCATGTAGCCTTCTCAGTGCACATGGGTAGCAGAGGCTCCTGGTTTCTTACAGAAGGGTCCCCAAAGTTCCTGGACATTTATTCACTCTCTTTCACTTATACACATATTCACATGCATTCATTCACTCATTCCATAAACATCAGGAATCTATTATATGCCCGACACTATTCTGTGGATTGGGGACACAGTTGTGGGAGACAGAAAATGTCCCTGCCCTCGTGGAGCTTATTTCCTGGTGGGAGTGGTTCTGGTCTCACTCCAAAGCAGTGCTTCCCCTCTGCAGTTGTTCCTCTAATTACTGACTTGATGGGTGACTTAGCATGGGAATATAAAAAAAATAATTAAAAAACCTATACTTACGTAACACTACATCCCAGGCAGAGATGCATGTGCTTCATATGCACGAATTAATACTCATAAGAAGGAAGTGTCATTAGAGAGGAGGAAACAGAGGCTGAGATTGTCAACCTGCTCACAAAGCTTATGAATAGTAGAGACAGGTCTCTATGTAGCCGGACTTGTCCCATTTTTTTAATTTTATTTTTAAGTAATCTCTGCATCCAACATGGGGCTTGAACTGAAAACCCGGAGATCAAGAGTCATATGCTCTACCAACTGAGCCAGCCAGACGCCCCACTCTACCCATACTTTTAGCCACTGCATTGCTCTCTTTCAAAGATGGAAGAGAATTATACTGGAGACAGGGGAAATAAAGTGATGGTTTCTAAGTAAGAAAATAAAAATTTTATCTTATTTTTTTAATGTTTATTTTTGAGAGAGAGAGAAAGTGGGGGAGGGGCAGAAAGAGGAGACAGAGAATCCCAAGTAGGCTCTGCACTGTCAGCTCAGAGCCTGATGCGGGGCTTGAACCCACGAACCGTGAGATCATGACCTGAGCTGAAATCAAGAGTTGGATGCTTAACCAACTGAACCACCCATGCACCCCAAAGTTTTATTTTAATAGAAGCCAACTAGGTGTTTGGGAAGGCTAGGAGAAGGAAAGGGATCACTGTTAAAAGAGGCACAAAAAATTTGATTGAGTTACCATAGAAGGGCACAATTTTATTTTCCTTTGTCCCAGTGGACCATGAGGAAAGAGAAAATAGCATTCTGTATTTTGAATCAGAGAACGAAAAGAAAGCTTTCCTGCATAAAAGCCTTCAGGGTTCCTTGGGGAAGTTGAAGATGTAAGTGAAAGTGATCTAACTGTAGCCACCTCCTGCTGGTATATGCAAAACTAGTCCCATCAGATGCTTCCAGAAAAAGTGCTCTGGGATCAGGTCCCTACGAACAATAGATCATCCCTCTTAGAGACTTAAAATGTATAGCAGCAAAGGAAGGAAAAGATTTGATAAATACAATGGTTTTCTTAGCTGCAGATTTAACTCAAAATTTACCAAACTTAATGGACCACAGAATTCTTTATGAGTAAATGAGGTGTGTGTGTGTGTGTGTGTGTGTGCGCGCGCGCACATGAGAGAGAGAGGCAGACAGACAGACGAAACGGCACCTCAGAACTGCTGTTCTATGAAACCCATTTTAGAATTTGCTATTTAATAGCAAACACTAAGCTAAATAAAATTCCACTTTCAGAGGAGGTCAAACCTAACGATTGCTGTGCCCAGCCACGCAGGGAGCCTTACAAAGAGAATTTCAGTAGAGCTGTAGTTTAGGTGCAAGAAAATATCAAACTTTTATTAGGTAGTAAATGACAAGGATTGACTGCAAGAAGGTACCAATTTGCGCCTAGGCAGGATATCCCTTTACAGCATTCGCCAAAGTGATACACGTATTTTTAAACTTTGGAAACTTCATCTTCAGAAGAACGTTTTGTAGAAAAGATAACGCAACTAACAGCCACGGCCATGTAGGTTACCGCGTCTGTAAGTTAGCTCCGTTACCCATTCGGGGGAGTCACCAGTTACTAATAAGCTATCTTGTCACCTCAAGGGGCTACCTGAACTACATCACAAGAACTGGAAGGAAATCCCCAGGGGCAGCCCAGTGCTCCTCATCAGCCTTTTGCGGAGACTCACCCTGCAGTTCACCCACCACTTGCCTACTGGGGACATGCTGAGTGTTAGATGGTTTCCCCTAAAGTCACGAGCTCCGCCCTTTCTCTCCTCTGGAGATGGGAACGTGTTCCTCCCCTGCACAGCTGAGGCCTGCTATGCTAGGATGTGCCTAGCACCCTCGCTCACTTTCCCAGTAGTGAGGTACCATTTAGGCCTCCCTGGTGGACCTCGCTCCTAGCAGGCTTGGCTCCCGCTGTCTCCTAAGGTTTGATTTTATTAGGCTGCGACCCTCCGGTTATCTACAGCATGGCAATTACTCTGATTCTTAGGTCTGTGTCCCCTCTTCCCGGCTGTCCAACCGTATTTTTCCAGCCTTAGCTTTCCAAATTCCCTCTGCTCTTCCAACAAATCAGCCGGTACAGTGATGAGGAACCCAGATTCTGGAGTCTGGCAGTGTAGGTTTGAACACAATACTCCCCTGCATACCACCTGGGGACCTACGACAAGCCACTTAACTTCTGTGTCACCACTTCTGCACCTGCACAGTGGAGATCATCACAGTACCTACTTCACGTGGTTACTGAGAAGACTCAAATAATGTAAAAAAACGCTCAGCATCGAGTTCCAAGCATAAGAAGTGTTACATTCGTTCCTTCGAGTACTATAGCTGCATTATTCTCTGATTCAAAATCTGTAGCTTTTCTTCTTGCCCTTTATACTTTCCAGGCATTTGCATGTTATACAGACTAAGTAAATTTCCCATGCATGGACTCCTCGTTGATCCTCACACGACAAAATTGACGGAGCTTCGTGTCCTTAAAGCTCATATCCGGCTCCTCCCGCCCCCAAACTGTTCCCATAACCCTACTAATTCATTCAGTCTCTCTCATTCTTATTAAACCATTTACATTTTACAGTTTGCTCAGGTGTTATAACAGACCCGCTTTTCAAGGAATTCAAGATTGGTTCGACACGTTATGTTCAAGAGTAAAGATATTTGAAATAGGTGTAGTTACCTACAATTTAAAAAATCTTAAATTCTCTTTAAAAATTTTTTTCTTCCAACGTTTATTTATTTTTGGGACAGAGAGAGACAGAGCATGAGCGGGGGAGGGGCAGAGAGAGAGGGAGACACAGAATCGGAAACAGGCTCCAGGCTCCGAGCCATCAGCCCAGAGCCCGACGCGGGGCTCGAACTCACGGACCGCGAGATCGTGACCTGGCTGAAGTCGGACGCTTAACCGACTGCGCCACCCAGGCGCCCCTTAAATTCTCTTTTAATGTTTATTTATTTTTGAGACAGAGACAGAGCATGGGTGGGGGAGGAGCAGAGAGAGAGGGGGAGACAAAGAATCCGAAGCAGGCTCCAGGCTCTGAGCTGTCAGCACAGAGCATGACGCTGGGCTCGAACCCGCGAACCGTGAGATCATGACCTGAGCTGAAGTCGGACGCCTAACTGACTGAGCCACCCAGGCGCCCCTAAAAAAAATTTTTTTTTTAATAAAATAAGTATAAATAAAGGCTCCAGTTTCCACTCGGCTCTTTTCTTTTTATAATCCAAAAAGCTAGCTCCATTTTTAAGGACCCCAAACTCTGTAGATTTCAGTCTTTAGCAATGTTCTTGCCAAAGAAAGTTTCATCTCAATTTTGAGATGTTCAAACGTACATTAGAGTTGTATAAACAGGTATATGAGCAGAGATTTTTTTTTGTCTTCGCTGCTCAGCAAAATTAGACTTTATTTTCCCCTGAGGTTTGAGGGAAAAAAAAATCTTCATTTGTTCAACTTTTTGTTTTTTTTCAATAGTGCTCTTTTCTGCAGTTTTCAGGATATTGCCGTCAAGCTTTCTTTCCAATTACCTAACCCTTGTGGCTCTCTTCTTGACTCTTGTACTGGCTTCATGTGAATTTCAAGGTTTCCCTTCTATGTCTAAGGGCCCTAAGGCGCCTTTTAGCATATCTTTCCCTGGGGCCAGACTTGGCTTCCGCCTTGCAGCTATTCATTCATTGCTCAGCCCTCTCATTTACTAGGTGTTTATCTATCACCTACAAATACCCAGAGTGTCTATCAGGTGTTAAGTACCATGTTACAAATGTGGCACTGTGCACAAAGGGATCTCGAGGGAGAAAGGTGGTTAGTAACCTGGGCAACCGTCCATGCACAGTCCTTCTCTTAACCTAGAGATCACCAGCAAACCTATCAAGCCCCTTGTACGTCTACTCTGTGTCCTCTAGGGCAGGATATGGTGAATTCGGAGTTAAGAATCTCACGTTCACATCACTGTTTTTCCTATGCCAAGACTTTGGGATTCAGGCTTCTCCTACTGTCCAGTTTATGCTAAACTATCATACTTGACTCAAATTCTCTGGTGGTTTTTGGGTGTGGCCCTTGTCCCTATTGTCTTTTTTTGTAGTCCTAGGTCACACCTGGCAGAGTATTTCTTTGGTGAGTATGATGCCTCCGTAATGAGTAAATCGCTACAGCCTACATGTCTGACAACATGATGAATGACTGAATACAAAAAATTCATACATTCCAGGGGCGCCTGGGTGGCTCAGTTTGTTAAGGGTCTGACTTTGGCTCAGGTCATGATCTCATGGTTCGTGAGTTCGAGCCCCACGTCGGGCTCTGTCCTGCAGCTTGGAGCCTGGAGCGCAATGCTTCAGATTCTGTATCTCTCCCCGCCCCCCCCCCCCCCCCCCGCCCTCTGCTCCTTCCCCACCCATGCTCTCTCGCTCTCAAAAATTAATAAACATTTAAAAAAAACCTTTTTTTAAATCTCACACATTCTTATTGGATTAAAGTTTGGTATTTATACCTGTATAAATGTAGGTAACTTATTTTACCTACAACAGTAGCCCCACTAATCCTATTCGATGTCACAGTCCATAAGCCTATAGATCCTACTGCCCAATACTTAACCTATGTAGGCTACTTAACCTATGTTACGTACACATAATTCTAAAGTACAATTAAAGCCTTTAAGACCCATGTTAATCCTGGGAAACCAGTTTTCTGAGAAATTCAGACAAGCATATACACCTGTATTTGTATCTGGTGTGATTCTGAAGGTATTCTACTTAAAACATTTCAAAAATTATGGGCACTAAGAAACTGTAGATACTTTATCTCACTTCCAGGCAAGGCTGATAAGCAAGAAATCCAAAGGCAATATGCAAATAGATGTTTATGTTAATGAATCCTTTTAAACACCTGCTTTGTAAAAGAAAGTGGAACTGAGTACACGCAACTCTAACTCAAAGAAAGCTCTCTGAAGATGTAAGTAAGTTTTCCCCCCCAAAATGCGTCGAAGTGAAACAACACCGATCATTCATTCCCCATTTTCTACTCCAGACCCTGAACCTCAGCTCTGGAACCTAGAGACTGAAACCACTCTTCGCCTCATATTAAAAAAAAAAAAAAGCGGGGGGGGGGGCAGTTGACAGAAATGCATGCACTGAATTACGAGCAGAGTATCTCATTCTCATTAAAAACCAGTTTTGCTTTTATGTTGCCTTTTTCTCTTTGGGGATGTGTGTTTTCTTAACACGAGTTGATTTTAGGTTGTCTCCAGAAATCACGGTCTCCTTAATCACTTACGTTGGCTGAAAACACCAGGTCCTCCGCCAGTCAGACTCGTATCAACTTCTAAGTGTTCTCTAAAGTCATGCTCACACGGTCAGTTTCAGGAAAAACTCCTGTTACTCCACACAGAGGGGGGTCGCTTGTTGAGAATGTTTTTACTACAAAGGAGCTGCTACTAAATAACTTTCGGATATTAAATTATTTCAGTTTGTTATATGCAGATATATTCTGATATTCCAACAATGTTCTGAATTCATAAAGTACCCCTTCACCTGAGGGTTTAAAAGGTTCACTCAAACATAAATCCATTAATCTCCCAAACTGCCCTATGAAGTCAAAAGAGCATAGTCTAAGTCTGCATACAAAATACTTCCAGAATGAGCTTATAAATCAGTCATGTTTTTAGCCATATGCACAGAGAACTACAATCCTACATCTTTGCAACAGAGAAACAAGAAAACGCTGCATAGAGGTTGATGTGAAATAATCTCCAGTAAATATGTGAAGACTGGGAGAAAGCAATTTTTTCTACCGCTAAAAAGATGCATTTAAAAAATAAACATGTGGTAGATACGAGGTTACTATAAATTCTGAAAACGGCTTACCTATTAATGTAACTGAGGGCAACATAGGTTGGCTGCTGTAATTCTTGTTTTTCTAAAACACGTGGATCTGTATCTGTAACAAAAACACATTTACGATTTTTCAGCTTTTGCATTAGAATATACGAGGGTACCTAACGCAAAGTAATCGAGGTTAAACAGAGAGAAAGATTTAACATACCTTGTTTTAAAGAAAACCCAGACAGCAAAGCACAATCATTTGTCCTTTCATTCATAAATAACAAGATATTACATTACTTTTCAAGGGAATTCCAAACATCAACAGTGATAAAATGTCCATCTGTCACACAAACTCTTGCACAATCCCCCTCATAAATATTGGTTTTCACTGCTTACAGTTACAATGTTGGCATGGTTTGGGGAGGGTAATCAGCCTAAGAAAGAAAGTCTCTGTTAATTATGCTCACTTGAATGCTGGAACAAATTAGTTGCCATTGGAAAGCTCCATCAATTTGAAAATCGACTGAGTATTGTTCTTGTTCACTGAACACTTTTCTGGGTTTGGATTCACATTCTAGAGGGTAGCTCTTGTCCTTTTTAATTATATAATGAGTTTATTATAACCTTTTCTAGACTCTCAATCAGGAATGCTCATGCTGGCTCAGAATCCACAAATCCCACATTCATCAGAGGGGCTTTTCCCCCCCGAAGAGAGAATTCAACACCATAGCAACCTTCTTTAATGGTGCTTCTCCAACATGGCACGCACAAAAAGCGCACTTTTCACAACCAGAAGCGTATTCTCCAGGTTCTCACGTCGAACAAAGACTGCGCTCAACGCAGGCAAAGGCGACGTTTGTATGGGGAGACTATAAAAGGGGGAAAACTGAACACGGCTTATTTTCCACGAAAAAAAGGTCCAGGCATTTCACACAGATTTCTTTTTCATTATAACCTCATTTAAAGCCATCTCGTTATTAGAACTCTTCCAGCTGCACTTGGGCAATAACACCTTCTTTGATGTAATGACAGATGTTGTTTCAAGCACCTTTGTACAGGAAGTGTTTATTGCACGTGGTAGATGTAAGATACACGCACTAACCCCAAAGCACATTAACAGGTGACGGGGGTGGGGGTGCAGACGTGGTGGCATAGAGCACGGGTGGCAAAAATGATAGCATAACAATCCACTTCCAACGCTTTTTGACTCCCAGGCTCGCACTGGGAAGTGGTGGCAATTTTATTCTTGGTGCCAAAGTGAAGAACCGCATGTTCACTTCATTGTTTTTCCTATGCCAAGAATTTCAGACACATACTACTCTGAACTCCCGCTTCCTGGGTCTTTGCCACTGCAGGTCCTCGAAGCCCAATTCTGAAACAGGAGACAAAGCTTCTCTGAATGGCTCCATCAAGTCGGGTCTCCGGGTTTTGGCAGCACGAGTGAGAACAGATCAATAACTCGGCATTTCCTCTCCCTGCCACAATGGTTACATATGCAACTGAGGCTGGTTGCAGATCCCTGCGCCCGCCGATACGACCCACGGATCTCTACATACCGGCAACCACTCTTCAAGGGAAGCTCAGTGTTCAAATACAACCTCTCCTCACACTCATCCAAGTTGGCTGTGACCCCCAAAGCATAGCTGTGTTTCTGAGAAATGCTCTGGGCACCTCACCTGTGTTCACTAGAGAGGAGTCAGTAGAACAATGCTCACCAGGGTGTTTTATCCCCCGGAACAGTCCATTGGAATGCTGGGCAGGCTATGTGTGCAAATGGTGAGTGACAGACCAATCCTGCAAGGTCTCTGCAGGTGCTTAACGAGGTTAAGAAGCAAGAGATTGGAAACAAAAACCACGAAAATCAAGAGGAAGATAAGAAAGAACAAGGCAATGATTGCAAATGTCTGGGTGGAAAATCTCCCAAACGCTCGCAAAACGGTTTGACCTCACTTGGAGCGCCTGATGACAGAGGTGTTGAGATTTTGAGACGCGGGCCAGAACTTGATTCACTAAAACCCATTCCTTCAGAGTCATCTGGTGCCGGATTTCATAAGGTGTATCGTTTTGAAAGAGAAGAGTGCCATTCTAAAATGTGTGTGTGTTTTTTTAATTAATGTTTATTTTTGAGAGAGAGAGAGAGCGCGCACACACACACAAGCAGGGGAGGGGCAGAGAGAGAGGGAGACACAGAATCCGAAGCAGGCTCCAAGCTGTCAGCACAGAGCCCGACGCGGGGCTCGAACCCAGAAACCATGAGATCATGACCTGAGCTGAAGTCAGACGCTCACCGACTGAGGCACCCAGGCGCCCTAAAATGTGTGTTGAAAGGGGAAAAGAGTTAGGAGGCCAATGAACCTTTTTGTATCTTCCACTGTTGCCTTCATTCTTGTTAACGGACATTTGGTCTGTTTTCTCCCAAACCATCCTCCGGAGCGTTCCTTTGTTTCCAAGTTATAAAAGTTCTAAACTGTTTTAAACATGGCTCCTCTCTAAGCCACCTTGGCTTTCGCTTTTCTTCTCCTAGCGTGTGAGCAAGTATACACACAAACATACAGTTATAGCCTTCTTTTCCTTGTCACGTGCTGATGCCTCTTTGGAGAAGGCGAAGAAACACCTTATATAAAATCCTTCCGTTCCCTGATGCTGAAATGAATGGTGTTGGCCACTGACAACACGAATTTCACCTTATAATCTTTCACAGAGAATCAAGAATGTTTGCATGCCAGTTGCAAAGCAAGGTTTTGAAATACCGTTTTCTTAACGGTGTTTCACTACCTTCCATAACCTCTGCTAGGCTTAATGCTCACATACCCTCAAATTACCTAGTGGCGCAATGGACTTCCAGAAGCTTCCGAACGCCACCGTCTTCCATGACAAAAAGACCATCTGGAAGCACCTCAGGCAGGATTCCCTTTTTCTAGGAGGCAGACTCTGGTTAATTGACAAGAAAGCAGACCTTCCAGACAGACATCTACCAGGCTTAACCACATCTTTTTCAGATTAGATGTTTCCTTGGGCAAGCTTTGGAACATTCATTAAAGCTTCGAGTTCTTAAAAATGAAATGAAGCGCTTGGTGCCCAGAAATCAGGAAGAGGCCTACAAGAGTGCTACTGGAGGAACAGGATCAGCTGCTGGTCGCAAATCAACCTCAGCTCCATCCCTCGCTTCCTGGCTGGCTGGTGCGTCGTGATCGTGACTCACCGTTTTATGGATTTAATTACGCCGTTGAGCCCTTCACATTCAGTAAAAGTAGAATAGTTGCCTTTATTATTTCTCTCTCCCTGGCAGAAACGTAACCGCCTGCTGCTGGAAACTCTCTACAGGAAAGGATTAGAGCAAAAAGAGACGAGGATTGTCACACGGGATGACGACGTGCTCCTCGGGGACACGGACCGTCCATTGTCAGAAGGGGCTGGAGAGAGCAATGCTATCCACTGGATAGAACTGAAGGCAATAAAAAGAACTTCCCTATTCCGTGTGCCACGCCACTGAGAACTTTTTTGCACATAAGCTGCTGCAGGAAGAAATGGGATATGAATGGCAATGGCTGTAGCCCACAGTCGCCCAGATAGTTCGCTGGCTTGTTTGTTTATGGCGCCAATAAAAACCTGAAACTGGAACATCGGCTACCACGGCCCAGAGATATAATCCACCTCGGTAAACGGGCTGTGGGATCGAGGCACTTGATTTTTTTCTTTTCCTCCCCCTGCCGCCGCCGCGCCCCCCCCCCCCCCCCCACAGCCGCAGGATGGTCCACAAGCCAGCAACTGGCAGGAAGGCAAGCGTTTTTCTATAATGTGGCTGTCTACGGCCACAGACGACAACACTCTACCACTTTTCTGGCGCTAAGCAGTGACAAGAAGAGAAACCCAAATGTTTTCAGCAGGGCAGCAGGGGAGCCAAGAAAAAGCACGGAGGGATTCTGCTTTTCTGCCTCATACCACCCCCTGATGCCCGCTGACTGATGGCTAAGAGAAATCGAACGTACAGGTTTATAAATACCCAAGTGATAAAAACCTATCCGCCTCCTTCAGCTTCGTGGAACGTGGCATCTTCTAAAATAGACGGCAATGTGCCTCTTCCAGGGTTCCTACCTCGGGCTAGTAGTTTGAACGCTCAGGGGTACGGGAAGGACTACGCACAAAGTGGAAGATTTCTGTAGCTCGTTAGGGTCATAGTGACTCCTGGCTTTATAGATTCAATTCAATGGCCGAAGGGCTCAAGGTCACGGCACTAGCTCCCACTACGTCTCAAGTGGCGAGGAAAATGGCGAGGCAGATGGCAGAAATAAGGAAAAGGACAGCATTCAGACCCTTCTCAATAGAAAGCGGAATTAGAACACGACGAAGGAGGGGCGCCTGGGGGGCTCAGTCGGTTAAGCGGCCGACTTTGCCTCAGGTCGTGATCTCGCGGGTCCGTGAGTTCGAGCCCCGCGTCGGGCTCTGTGCTGACAGCTCGGAGCCTGGAGCCTGTTTCAGATTCTGTGTCTCCCTCTCTCTGACCCTCCCCTGTTCATGCTCTGTCTCTCCCTGTCTCAAAAATAAATAAAACATTAAAAAAAAAAAATTAAAAAAAAAAACACGATGAAGGAAAGGCCGTGGTGGTCAATCAGTATGACTCATGCTCATCGGCCCTGCTGTCTCTGGAGTGGGGGACCAGTGGCAACCGAGTGGATTTGTGGCCTATGTGGGGACTTTTATAGCACTATCTTCAAGCCAAAATAAAGCCATCGAGGTCGTTTGTTGGGTTAACGGAGGCTTAATTAATAAGCTCACGGGCCTTGGCTATGCCTTAGCTAGCATACTGTTAGGATTTTTATAGGCCTGAATTACTTACAAATTCGAGAAAGTGAGGAACCAGCGGTCCTACCTCTCCCCAAGACTGACGAGGCCTCGATCAGCAATGAGCTGTTTCCAGGCTGAGAGGGGCACCAGTGAGCCGAAGAGGCAGTATCATGCCCCCCCTGAGAGGGCCCCCTTCACATTTGGCCTCCTCCCCAAACCAGGATCTTGTCCAAGAGTCTATAGTAAGAATGGGAGGCTGAGAGGACGTGGGTGTGGAAGCAGTGAGGGACTAGCAGCGCTTAAGACCCTGGAGACGCATAGGCCCACGCAGTCAGACGCAGGATTCAGAAGATCCGGGCTGGGTCCACCACTTTTCTTTGGGCTCCCTCAGTCATAATTAATGGGCGTAGCCTGTGCTCCCTCTTCCCCTAACAGCTGAACTCCTAAAAGACCACGGAGTGTTAGTTTATTCAGTGTGGCCTTCCCCCACACCCCGGGCTGCAATTCCCTGATTAAATGATCCCCCCTGCAGTTAAGCCCACGGTCAGTGAGCCTCATCCATGTCTCCCTCCAGAGCCTCTTATCAGCTTTTTATTGCCTCGGTCTTAGATATGAGCCAAGAATAGTCAAGGAATGGCCATTGGACATTTGGGTGAAAGTCACGAAGATGAATGGGAGATACCAAACCAAACAGTAGCGGGGGTGGGGAGATATGGAGACAGGAGCAAGGGCAAGACTTGGGAGGTCATGTGACATACCTACTCGCACAGACCCAGTTAATGGCAGGGCAAGGACCAGAAGACCTACACGCTGAGTCCCATTAGGCGGGTATTCTGACCATCAAAAATGCCACTCCTCCTCAGAAGTCAACGCATTGCTACTGCCCAGTTGTAACACTGGACTCCAGGCAGGCCATCCTTCTAGCTTTCTCAAAAGCCCAGCACAGTTCTATTTTAACGTTCACACCACTTTCCGCACCGATTCTGATGAACCAACAATTTACAGAGACCAACTTTTAATTCACGGCTCGTTTACTTCAGCTGCTGAAATAAATATTGCTTTCTTGTTGGAAATGGTCCTTTCAAACACACACACACACACACACACACACACACACACACACACACACACAACCCTACAATGCACGTAACCAGCCTTTGAATGGATCAACTTTTCCTCAGTTTGTAGACACGTCATTTGAAACTTTTCCTAAGCCATAGTTTCCATTACAGGGCAGTCAGTGGAAATTACAGTGAGATTCTTGCCTTCCTAAATTCAATGTGAAATCCAGACGCAGTTAAGTGTTGCTGTAAACTTTATGAGTGAGATATCTGAAAGTCAGGGCCGCCGTGCAGCACAGTAATACCACCTATTAAAAAAAGCATTCATGTACACGTTTGTGGCTGGAGTTTTCCTCTCCAAGTGAGTGGGTAAACGTTATTCATCCAAGAACCACTGAGACAATGCTCTAGAAGGCTGATTCATAAACAAACGTGGCGTGTTGCAGCTCCTGGCATGGCCAGAGGGTTCAGGTTATTAGAAATAGTCCTGACTGGGATGCTTTCTAACTCTTTATCAACCCAACAAACTCCTGATGTCACTGAAGACTGCTTGAGAGTCAGAGCTATTTCTCCCTAAGTATGAGACATGCAGGCCTTGTATCTACGACACTATCATTCCGTACTCTTTGACGGCGACAGAGGGTTATCTATCTACCCAAGCTTTCACCTTGTTACCTGTGACAAGAGGGCCTGCCGGAGACCATCACGGCTGTCGCGTATGCCTGTGAAGTACACAACCTATACTTCTGTACCCAGCAGCCCCGGAGACTAAGGTGCTGGGATTACACAATGAAATTCTTTCAAGCGGGAGTAAGGCCAAAACTGAGCACCGTGCATGTGTGCATGCACACATAAAGATACAGGCCTACTTTCCCCAGAAATGAGCCTGATGTTGGATCCAAGTAGTATGCTACACAAAAGACCATCAAGGAGCATCTATGTCACTCCTGGACAATGGAAGAGCCTTTATATAAGCAGGTATCTCCAAGAGAAGACAGCTGCTGATGGGTAAGGCTAGGTGACACAAGAAAAAGCAGGGAGAATGAGGCTCTGAAGTCCTGGCTTCGGGGCTGGGAGGGAACTCTCTGTTTATGGAAAGACCCCTCCATTCCCTTTGTTTAAAATTATTTGCCAAAGGAGACCCTACCCATTCTCCAAGGCGTCGGCCTATATACGACCTCTACCATTGGTTGCACTAGACGTATGTGTAAATCTGCTTAACTTCCCATCAAAACGGACGCTCCCCTTAGCGGACCGGACCTTAGAGGCCACACATCCTAAGCCCACTGCTCTGTAAATAATCACTGTTCGTTATGATGTACGTTGAACACATAAACGCATGCCTTGGACATGCAGAAGACAAAAGACACAAATAGAAGCACCCAGCTCAGACAGTTCGACCAGTAGAGTCAGACGGGAGAGGAACAGAGAGCCACGCATAAATGCCTGTGCCAGTATATACAGATAACGTGAAAACTGTACCTACAATATTCAGAGGGCTCCAAAGGGATGCAAAGTTAGAACAGTGCAGATAGGGCTGATGTGGGAAGGGCTCACTTATGAATGGCCTTGGGTTTTGAGGGGAGGGAGTCATTCATGGGTAAGGTTAGGGGAGCTATAAAATTGGCATGGAGTTTGAAGCAGAAGGCACAGGCAAGAAGTCTATGGGTACTATGGAAAGGCGGAGGGGCTGAAGAGCCATATTCATTAGTTATAGGACATTTACAGAGAGATTCTGGAACAGGGGTTCTGTCCACCACAGGGATGTTTGGTAATGTCTCCCCTGGAGACAAGGGGGTCAGGGTGGGGGGCGCTACTGATATCTAGTGGGTGGAAGCCAAGGATGCTCCTTAAACATCCTACAATGCGCACCATAGGACAACACCCCCCTTTTCTCCCTCCCCCCAACGAAGAATTATCTGGCCTAAAATGTCAATAGTGTCAATGCCGAGAACCACACGGATATTATAAGAAATGGAATGGTTGCCCCTCTGTTCCCTGTGGATGATAATTTCTGTTGTCTGAATCAGGAGGCCAGAAGGCTATTAAGAAGGTGCAAAAGGGGCGCCTGGCTGGCTCCATCGGTTAAGCGTCCCACTTCAGCTCAGGTCACGATCTCGCGGTCCGTGAGTTCGAGCCCCGCGTCAGGCTCTGGGCTGATGGCTCAGAGCCTGGAGCCTGCTTCCAATTCTGTGTCCCTCTCTCTCCGCCCTTCCCCCGTTCATGCTCTGTCTCTCTCTGTCTCAAAAATAAATAAACGTTAAAAAAAAAAAATTAAAAAAAAAAAAAAGAAGGATACCAGAGATTATTTGAACTTGGAGAAGAGCTCTTTATGGAAACAAAGAAATGGAATTCAAGAAATACATGCTGAACTCCTGCCCTATGCTAGTTGCTCAAAGGACATCCTAAGTCAGTCGATTCACAACTGAGCAAGAAAAATGACATAATTCACAGTTAATAATAACCCAAGACAGACTGTGCTGTATGCCAGTACAGAGAATCCTACCAACTGTTGCGGAAACAAAACAGGATTCTCTGAGAATCAGAGAAAGTTCTTGAAAGAAAATTTTACACGAGCTTTGAACTGAATCTCCAGGCAGCAAAGGCACAAAAATGGTGAGTCAATAGAAAACAGTTGGAGCAGATGAACACGCGCAGGGCCTGGCCAGACATCCAGTGTGGCTGGAACTCTCTTGCAGTTCGTATGTGGCCCCCATCCTGGAAGGTCTGAAATGCTCGGAGGGTTCGGCCTTCATTCTGTGGACAACGTGAGAGCAGCTGAAGATGTAAACCGATATGGTCTGTGTTTTAGAAGAATAAACGGTGGGGGGTGGGGGGGTGAGGGGGTGGAGAATGGAGGAGAAAGCAGAATACAGAAACATAAGATCTGGTGACAGTAGAAAAGGAAAGACATAATTTTTCTTACGGTATAGATCTGAGCGCCTCATTATCAAAAGCAAGGAAGTAATTCGAAAGTGAAAAGGGTTTGACACAAAAAAAAGGGAGGTCTGCTTCTGATGTGTGGGGAGACATTTTGCAGGACCAAGAAGCCTGGCCAGACAGAAACGGAGTGCTAAGGATCCCATCACACGGCCACACATTCCAGCAGGCACTTGAACCAGAGCAGGTCCCTCGAAACCACGATACACAGTAAAGACCCAGCTCTGACTAAACACTTGGTTATCACAGAACTCAGCCAGCTAATCAGTAAGCCTTGACGGAGGACCTACCAGGGATAAAGAAATCCTCTCCAGTTTAAAGAAAAGCCAGAGGCTGTACTGCACCAGAAACCGAGTAACTGGTACCTTTCACAGGAAGTACAGCAGGAGTTGGGGGTGCCGAGTCACAGAGGGCCCAGAGTCCCAGTATTTTACATGATCTGGTACCAGAGTCTCTAAGGCTCGCCGTTGTAGTCACCCCTGCTCTCGCTTCTTGGTGTTGCTCAGGATTCTAACGCGAGCCCACCCAAGTCAAACCGCCTCAGTTCAATACGAGCTGTATAAACCTCTTTCACTTCTTAGTATTCTTCCATCTGTAAAAGCCTGATCAAGATAGTACTTTTGCCCTACGGCGCAAATGGGGGAATTAAATAAGCAGTGTTAGGTGTAACGACTACTCAATTTTTCAGCCCATGAAGTGTTTTGCAATTAAACTCGGCACGGTTGTGGATTAACTCCATTTTACAGTCAGGGGCAGATTGATGCCTCGGAAACCTAAGAACTCATCATTTACACACACTGTGGCAGAAACTGCTGGCTGCCATCCAAGTCATTTTCTGTGGTTCCTCCACAGTGGTCAGGAACACCGCTGCCTGGTGGAGGCCCACATTTCCCAGCATTCTGGGAGCAGCCATGTTGACGGAGTCCTGGCCAATAGGACGTAAGGTGTCTGGGAAGCCTCCTCAAAAGCAGGCACCTTTCTTTGGGGGGTAATTTCCCCCTCCCGCTGGCGGGAAGAATAACTGGAGCCCCTGCTGCACCTACTTTGGATTCGAGAGAATCCTGGGAATGGAAGTCACGCCTGGCGGAGGAACACAGCAGGAGTCTGGAGCCCTGATCCCATGAACCCCATACCACTCCGGGACCGACCACCTCCAGATTTCTTGAAAGTGAGAGAAGTCAACTCTTCCACTTAAGCCATTTATGTTGGAACGTTTTCGTGAGCTATGTGCAGCCAACCCAAATCAACCAGAGCACAAAATAACAGGAATGCTAGTTTGTTTCATTGGACCCGAAATTCTAATCTGAAACTTTAAATATTTTTTGTTCTGCCCTCCCCCCCCCCCTTTTTTTTGGATTAAAAAAAATCTTTTTATTTATTTTTTTTTTAATTTTTTTTTTCGACATTTATTTATTTTTTTGGGGACAGAGAGAGACAGAGCATGAACGGGGGAGGGGCAGAGAGAGAGGGAGACACAGAATCGGAAACAGGCTCCAGGCTCTGAGCCATCAGCCCAGAGCCCGACGCGGGGCTCGAACTCACGGACCGAGAGATCGTGACCTGGCTGAAGTCGGACGCTTAACCGACTGCGCCACCCAGGCGCCCCTAAAAAAAAAATCTTTAAGAATTTCTCATACTAAATTCACGGCAGGAAAATCAGAGTAAAATCGTACCTGCATCAACGCAGTATCTGTGGCTCTCTAACTGGGATAAAGAATGGGAGAACGAGGAGGAGGAAACCGTCATGTCAAATTATAGTTTCGTTGGTGGCTTTAGGACTTTCTCCAGAATTGGTTATTAGCGGGCAATAATGAAGCAAATTGCACATGCGTATTACTTCCGAGTTATGAACAATGCAACCAGCAGTAACCTTTGAAGCTGTCAGGATCTTTTCAGGCAAGCAATTAAAGTGAAAAATGAGAGTAGGCACAACTCCCATCACCCAATACCACATGTAATACCACCACCTACAAACACCGACACAAGAGTGGGACTCAGTCTGAATATTTATTAATGCAGATCTGTTCCCATTTGTTCCTCTTCGCCCCTCCCCCCCACAACCCATCCCACCCCCACCTGCCGAATTTTTTTTTTCTTTAAAGGGCAGCTCTCACACCATGAATTGCATTCACCTGAAACCTACATCAACCGGGACATCTCTCCCGTTTGCACCTGAAGAAATTTCCTTCCCTCTCCCTTGACCAAAACATAAATTTAGGACAAGCTTGGATTCTACAGGAGAAAAAGTTGATAAGGAAGTGAGTCCCAATTAGGAAATCAAGATGAAAATAGCTGGTATTTACAGAAAGCCAAATATATGGCAAGTATTGGGTGCTGGGCACTGAAGGCCTCTCCCCTGCCGCCCCCCCCCCCCCCCCCCGCGCAAAAAGGGCCCCAGTTCTCAAGACCCGTGAGGATTTCACTTCTCTTGATCAGTAATAAAAATGATCTCGTATAAAAAGTATCTGCTTTTCTGCTAAGTGTAGGAATCTCTCACTGCTTCTATAGGTTCTATGATTTAAATACGGAGAAGGGCTCTAAAGAAATGACAGGGATGAATACGGCGGTGAGCCAGTTGGAAAAGGTCTAAGCTGAGAAGAAACCCGCATGCTACAGTTGTGAAACCCGATGCCTATGGGTCCTATAAAAAGTTGGTATCATTTGGTTTCATTTCTTTATCACCAAGTACCTAGAGACCAATGGTTCTCAGCCAGAACTGCATGTTAGTATCACCTGGGTAGCTTAAAAAAATTTGGATGCCCAGGACCCATCTCCAAAGATTCTAATAGGTCACTGGGGTTGAAAATCACTAACATAGACTCTGAGATGGCTTAGAAATCAGGAAAGGGCTAGAGAACTGGTTGGGAAAGTCATTAAAGCAAACAGTTTGCGGGGCGCCTGGGTGGCGCAGTCGGTTAAGCGTCCGACTTCAGCCAGGTCACGATCTCGCGGTCCCTGAGTTCGAGCCCCACGTCGGGCTCTGGGCTGATGGCTCGGAGCCTGGAGCCTGTTTCCGATTCTGTGTCTCCCTCTCTCTCTGCCCCTCCCCCGTTCATGCTCTGTCTCTCTCTGTCCCCAAAATAAATAAAACGTTGAAAAAAAAAATTTTTTTTAAAGCAAACAGTTTGCATTTTTCCCCAAACTAAAAAGGCAACTGTGAAACTGGCAATGAATTATTGAAAGTGACTCAAAGGTTTTATAAATAAGCCCAACGTCCAGTAAAACCTTTTAAATTCAGACTTCCTTGGACTCTGGTCTCCCCTCTTTTACTTTCTATACAGAAAGTGTTAAGCCTTAATAACTACGTTGACAGGTTATTATCTTCAAGTATTTTTAAAACCAAATCACAACCAACCAAATAGCAATAATCCTTGAATCGTGAGTGATTTTCATCTATTCATAAGAGCATTGTGGTAAGACTTCTGACCAGGACCTTTTTTGGAAGGGGGGGGGGGTCATTGATTTTCTTCACAGTGTGGTCCTAAAATTAATAAGACTGCATCGCTTGAAGTATTTTGCAGCTCAGATTTTCCCATAATTCTGATTGGCCTGACCAGTGTGGTTTTCCTGCACTGTCATTATTCACCTCAGATACAAGCCCAGGTCACAACCAAGCATATTAGCTTTGCATTTTGGAAGCCAGTTAAGGCAAGGATTTGCCAAAAGGAATCACCCTCTTTACTTCTCATCCTCCAGGGAAGCTGAATCAGTCCTTAAACAAATAAACAAACACGCACGCACGGAGACAAAGCTGATGATCTGGACCTAGTGACCTGGTCTGATTGGCGGAGCTCTGCCTGGCTGGCTGGCAATGGGATCCCACACACCGCAGCCTCTGTGCCCAGACTGCAGCCAGGAGCGCAGCACGCAGGCTCATGGGCCACCAAGGTGATGAAGTTGTCAGGGATTCATTTTTCCCCATTCTATGCAGGCTCGGCCCCTTCATTCTACTTGCTAATGATGGGGGATGTGTGCTGGGGTATAACTCCGATCCATGTTGTGATGGTGTGAATCTGGGCCCCTGGCATGGCCCTGGCACCTGGCCGATGGCTCCTGGCTTCCTTGGCTTTTGTGGAGGGACTTTTGGGAAGCAACTGTGGACTTCCTGTTTTTTGTTTGGCTGGTTGGTTTTTTAAGATTTACTTGCATTAGACAGGCACCATCATGTGGTAGCTACGGGCACAGTTTTGCTGCTCACTGTGCCATCTGAGCAAGCTTCACAGCCCAAGTTTAAGTTGTCTGATATGGAAGACAGTGACTCATCGTTTCTACGCATTATGAGGTTATTATAAGGATTACAAGAGATAAGTCATACACAGCACAGAGCACAGTGGCTGGTACATGTTAAGTACTTAATAAATCATAGCTGTTACTATTATTTCGGGCAGTCAGGTCTGAAAGCATTTACTGTGTACATCGTGGACTACATCTGTGAACGACTGTTTTTAAGTAGCAATAACAACTGATAATAAAAGGTATCATAACCGTTAGCACATACCTACTATGAACCAATACGGAATGGGCAGTCCTCGTAAGATCTTTGCAAAGGAAATCTCCCCCATCCCTTTCCCAAAGGAAAATTCAAGGCTCAGAAAAGATCCCGGTCCCACAACTAGGTGACGAAGCCTCAGATTCAGGCCTGACTTCCCAGTGCATGCCATTGACCCTGACCACCACCTGGTCCTCTCAAATTAAATTGCTAAGCGGCTTTCCCTCTCATCGCCCCCGCCCCATCCCACAGCAAACTGTGCCTGCAGCTCTAGGGAACGAAAGGGAACGAAAGGGAACGAAAGGGAACGAGAAGAAACGAGAAGAAACGAGAAGAAACGAGAAGAAACGAGAAGAAACGAGAAGAAACGAAAAGAAACGAAAAGAAACGAAAAGAAACGAAAAGAAACGAAAAGAAACGAAAAGAAACGAAATGCTCTGCATAAAAGCAGTGGCAAGCTTTGGAAGCAATGAAACACAGGGACAAATTTTGATGGAAACTGGAACCTGTAGGCGTCAATGCGGTTAGTACACCCGCATCTCCTATTCAGTTCCTCCTCTGGGTGCCTGATCTTTTTTTTTTTTTTTTTTTTTTTTTTAAATTTTTTTTTCCAACATTTATTTATTTTTGGGACAGAGAGAGACAGAGCATGAATGGGGGAGGGGCAGAGAGAGTGGGAGACACAGAATCGGAAACAGGCTCCAGGCTCCGAGCCATCAGCCCAGAGCCCGACGCGGGGCTCGAACTCACGGACCGCGAGATCGTGACCTGGCTGAAGTCGGACGCTTAACCGACTGCGCCACCCAGGCGCCCCACTGGGTGCCTGATCTTAAAGAACAGTCTTAGAACCAGAAGACACAGATTCTAGTCCTAGTTCGAATTATTTCTAACCCACAGTGTTTAGTTTGCTGTGAAATGGAGAGAATGATAGTGCACCACACCCTCACAATCTTGGGGTGAGAATCCTGCATTTTAATTGAACTATTACCGCAAACTCCAAGGCCCAGCCTCTAGCTGCCAACCCAAAGTGGCCCTGGAGTTCTTCTCCAGCAGGAATAACCTAGTGCGGCCACATATTTACTGGTCTCTCTGGCAAATACTGTATGGAGAAGGCTTGACCTATATACGTTAAAATAGTGACCATGGTCATTTGTATAAAGAACTTAGATTTCATTTTCCTTTCTTGGCCATCCCTGGAGCTTCGAGAGAGTGTGCATAGGCACCTGTGTTAATTTCTCCTGGAAGAGTCAGGAAATTCTCCAACTGCTTTTCCAAAGCGCCGCAGGTCTTTTTCAGAAGAGACTGAGAACTTACTGGCTAGCTTTCAAGCTGAGCGTATTAAAAGCCATTGTGACTAACTAGAAACAGTGTGATCAATTAACTTGCTCTGCAGATAAAAAGGAAGGCTCTTCAGTTTATAAACCAAGACACATTTAAATGATTTTATCGCACATCAAGCCAAATACAAGATTCTGTAATACTTAAGTAAACTAGACGTTATCAAAGGAACTTGCAAGACATCGGATTCCTCAGAGAGGCTCGGGGGACTTTGGGGATTTGGTAAACATTACTATCGGCTGGGCTCCAGGAAAAAAAAATGGAAGGGAAAGACTCTGATGGATTTTCTCGGCTTATCTGAGATGACGTTTAATACTCTGGATATGGGTTCAATATCATAAAGATATTTAAAAAGGAATGGCTTTAAGTAGGAATGCCAAGATAACATCTAGGTTTTTTTTGTTTTTTTTTTTTTAACTAGATGTTAGTTGCTGAAATCTACAGCCACGCTGCCTGTTCATCGTTCTCTCCTCCACTTCATCCACCTCTACACTCTAGCCGACAGTCTAGCTCAGGGTCTTCTCAATATCTGCACTGCAACATACAGGACAGATTTTAAATTATAATCAGTACACCTCCCGCACAGAAATATACAAAAGTTTCACAAAACATCACGCAACTTTACTATGCTGCATTCGCACGCAACATGTAATGCACGGATAATACTTCTTTTAAAATGTTGGGACAATCCATTAAATTGCTTTTAGGGTCCACTGATGGGCGCCAAATGGTAATTACGAAAATGTTAATCTTGCTAAATTACGAAGCAATATCATGCCTTAAGCCCACCCCTCCACGTGGCTCTTTACTGCTTGTGGGATAAAAGACTTAGTTAAAATATAGAGAGGATCGTTCACAATTTGGCTCCAAACTGCTCTTCCTTAGTTTATGCACCCTACCCTCTAGCAACTCCCAACTCCTGAGCGGTCTCTGTAGGCACCTTGTTCACGCCCCACCCCTGCTGTTCGGGTTACCCTGTTTACCTCTCCAGATCCACTGCCTGCCCTTCTCTGCCCTGTTCTGTGCCCTGAGCTGGTCCCCCCAGACTCTCTGCCCTCTGGTCGGGGTCGCCAGTGGGAAGCCCCAGTAAGAGATTAGAGGGTGAAAGGAGAGAGAAGGAGCCTGCTGGTAAGACTTTGTAACACAGGCCTACTCCTCTACTTCAAACACCTCCTCCCCACTTCTGCTGTCATCCTTAGACTCATCCCCCAAAGCCTACCACAAAGGTCCTTTCCCTCCAAAGCATTCTGGGAAACCACCTGGTAGAGTTCGCCTCAGCACACACGTCTAGTCAAAGGATGAATTACACTTTCAAATGTTTACGTTCCCCCCAGACTGGTCGTCTTCAGAGCCTGCACCCGGTTTCTCTTTGTGCCCAGCACTTAGCCAGGAGGCTGCCAAGAACCGATGACTGAAAAGATCAACAAATGAACGAAAGGTAACAGGATTAATTATTTAATAGCATCACGCTTGTATATCACAAGGTAGTATTTTCTAGCAATGGTGTCTACAGAGTTACTTCACCTAAATTCCCAGTCTGGGGTGCGCTAGTCTATTTCTGCTAAATGTAACTGCTGGGAGCTGGCTCGTGACCACTGCTTACCGTGTGGTGAACCGGCTATCTCTGGCGGTGACGAACTAGCTCCCACAATCCCCCATCACCTGGCAGGGTGTTTTCTGCTTATTATGCTAATTAGATTTTACTTGAAAGATGTAATTATTGCTGCAACCCAAGGAAATAATTAATGGCCAATTTTAGTGAGCAAAATATTCATTAATCAAGTCAACAGACAAGAGACCTGCGGAGTTTAAGAAAGGTCCTTGAAGAGAAAAAAAAAAAAAAAAAAAAGAATCACCCAGAGATTTCTCCTTTCCATAAATATAGGTTAAATCTATTCAGTTAGAGCCTCCCGAAAGTTTACATTTCAGATTTAGTTCAACGAGTCCTAATGAAGTCTAGGTTTTAACTTTCGGGTTCTAAAATGCATTGCCCAACAGAATAATTTAATCACTCTATTGCATGAAAAGGTGTGATTAAAGAGGAGGTAGCATTCATCTACTTGGTCTCTTTAAAATGTTTATTCATTCGAGGATTTCTAAACACAACAAACGTCAGCCTCTGTTTTCTTATGTGACAGGCAGGCAGGCAAGGATCATAATGAGAACACTATTCAGTTTGTTGGGTGTTTACATCATCTTTGTCCCTTATAAACAATGAGCCTTTTAAACCTGAGGGTTAGAGGACATTTTAAGCTCTTCTAACACCTTGGTAATCACAGCCCAGGGAAATATTTGCAACAAACAACAACACAGTGATCCAGAGATCAGATCAAACCTACACTTACTATTAAAAGATATTTCAATCCCAAGGAGCATTGTCCCTCATGAAAAATGATACACAAACGCCTTCCAGCCTGTTCCCCACAACCCTTCTCCTCAATGCCCTTTTATAATATTCATGTCCTCAGATTTATGTCGACTGTATATTTACTAGACGTGTCTCCCCATTACATTATCAGGGGCTTAAGAGATGAGATGAGATAGAACCTGGAAAGCAGCATACAGTAACTGACAATCAAGTTTATTTTTGAAACCAAAACATTTCCAGGTTTTCCTTTAATTTTAAATGCTAACAACCGTATTCCAGCCTTCACATGCTCATAAAGCTGTTTAACAGTCCAGAAAGAAAAAAATAATAATTTTGTTTTAAATAATGTTCACCGTCCACGTCTTAATAGTCTGGACACTGAAGCATTTTTCATTCAGAGTAATGATCTCCAGGAGTAAAAATAATATAATTATAACTGAACTACTTGGTCAGCTAAATCACAACCAGAAATGCGCTGGTATGTATTTCATTCGCTGTGTCAAAAAATCTTCATTCTGGACCATCAACAGAGCACTAAATTTTGATCTGTCATTGAAAACAGGTCGCTTCTATTTCTAGCATACAGCATGGGAACAGGGTACAGCAATTGGTAAAGACAGCTAATATTTCACATTAAATCTCCCCACCTGACCTTCTGAATCAAAAAAGGAGAGACTCATGAATAAGGAATTATTATACAAACATCCCCTTTACTTCTCTTAAAAAAAAAAAAAAAGTCTCTCAAGCAAAAGCGCGGAAAGAAAGGCCAGAATTCTTGGGAAGAACTGTGTTGTTGATAGGATGGCCACTGAAGACCAATGAAGGACGTGGGTTCTTTCCCTGAGCTGCTTCCTCTTAAAAACACAAGTGTGGGCTCTAGGGGTCCAGGTGGTCTTCAAGCCAAGTCCGAAGAGGCATTTCCACTGAAGGAACGAGGGATGAAAGGCCATGCCATCCACCTCGGGCGTGGCCTCGCAGGCCCCTTGGAGTCCACGGTCATTGAGAACTGAGCCGTATACGGGGGGATGAACATTGTAGAAGGAAGCCTGTCTCCTGAGGCTCTCCTCCACCAACTCGTTTTGAAATCACTCGTGGATCCATAGTGAAACCACGGTTTTGCCTTTCTTTCAGCTTTCCTTTAAAGAAGACTTTCAGAAACGCTTCGCACAGACTTATTACCCCCCAGCTCAGTCCTCGGCGAGAGTGACCCCTCCATTTGCTCCCACGTCACCCTCTGGTGACCACCACCCTCACACTCATACTCACCATCTTGCGTGAAACCGCCTGACTGGCTTTCTCTCCCACAGGGCTGGCGTTTCTCACTGGGGGAGTTTTATAATGTAGTCTACACCTGGCTATTGCCCAGAGCTTCCGATTTAATTGATCCGGGATGAAAGACCCACTAAGTGAAGGCACCTGGCTTTTTAAAAGCTCCTCGGGGGGCACCTGGGTGGCGCAGTCGGTTGGGCGTCCGACTTCAGCCAGGTCATGATCTCGCGCTCCGTGAGTTCGAGCCCCGCGTCAGGCTCAGGGCTGACGGCTCAGAGCCTGGAGCCTGTTTCGGATTCTGTGTCTCCTTCTCTCTGCCCCTCCCCCGTTCATGCTCTGTCTCTCTCTGTCCCAAAAATAAATAAACGTTGAAAAAAAAATTTAAAAAAAATAAAAAAATAAAAAAAAAATAAAAGCTCCTCGGGTGATTCTAATATGCAGCCAGGGCTGCGAACCACGCCTGTGGTCCAGCTCCGCAGGGACAGGCACTGTGGCTCGTTCACCCTTGATTCCTCCACCCCAGGCAGGCCAACCATGGCACCCAGCGAAGAGCCTGCTCACTGCACATTAGTTAGATAAATAAAAAGGTGGTTGCCCAATGACTGGAAAAGAAAAGTGGGGGTAAAGACAGGAGGGGCATTTAGCACGGGGTTCTCCAGTAACAGAACTTTGCACACTTTAGTCTGCGTCGGATCAAGGGGAGGGCCCTGGGACAACTCAGACTGCTGGGCCCCACTCCCAGGGCTTTTCTGATCCTGGAGCTTTGGGCTGGGGCCTGAGAATCGGCATTTCTAAGGGCTCCCAGGTGGCATAGATGCTGCCGGTCTCAGGATCCCACCTCTAGAACCACTGCACTGAAAACCACCAAAGTAGCCTAGTAACCTCCGGGGACCCACAGGAACACGTGACAACCCGGGTTGCAGGCATCTGATCGTGTGGCCAAGGACAGTGGAGGGACGGCGCAGGTCTGTAAGCCTATCCGATGGCTAGCCACGGGCCAGAGCCCAGGAAACCGCCCCTCTGGACTTCCAATTCAACGGCCAAGCTTTAATTTTCAAGGCGTAAGCATCTGAATCATCTGTCACGTGCTCACTGCCGTTCGGAATCAAGGCGTAGCCAGTAAGAACAATATAAACCCATCAGCATCTAAATAAAAAATTACAGAACACTTTCCTAGAAATAGGCCCAAGATCAAGTTTTCCCAGAGCACCAGTGGCAGGCTTAGGCCAGGAGACAAACCCACGGCTGCTTGTTAAATCAACTCAAGCACTAGATTCTACAGCTGTAAAAATACAGTGGTTTAAAATCCAAAGCTTCTAATAGCCACCCAAATAGATGCTGTACTAGAATTACTTAAAACACACACTCTGTCTCTCTCTCTCTCTCTCCAACTACTCTCAGTTCAGAAATTTCTTTCTTAAGAGACAAAGGTAAGGAATAAAGAAAATGCCCAGTGCATTAGGTTTTCCCACAACCGCACTGGTTACTGGTTCCCAGAAATGGGAAGGAGGTATTATCGCCAGCCCTTACCACCACTCTCCAGTCACATGAGCCACAGAACAGAGACACAAAGGGAATTATGACCCTAGCCCACCAGGGCTTCTCCCTCCATATCTAGATACTGATCCTAGCTAGTGGTCATGGATCTGGGGGGTCAGAAAACCCAATATGTGTGGGTTGTGAAAGAGTTAATCTGTGAGGAGTTCTAGAGCATGAGTAAACAGGAAACTCTGGCTTCTGAACATGACCTCTGTCAAAAGGAAGCATAAAGAGGGAGGGCTCACCCACGCGATGACTATAAAACATTACATGTATATACGGCCACAGCAACACTGTGGCTCTATGAAGTGACATAGTGACCAACCGTAATGTGGGATGCTGGCGCGGAAAAGGGACAAAAATGAATGAAGTATGCACTTCAGTTAGTTATCAATTTGGTTCATCATTGTGACAAATATACTACACAGCATTGTGAGATATTGGTAATATGGGAATGCTGGGTGTGGGAATATAGAATTCTATACCGTCTGTAATTTATCTGTAAATCTAAAACTATTCTGGGGAGCCTGGGTGGCTCAGTCGGTTGAGTGTCTGACTCTTGATTTCGGCTCAGGTCACGATCCCAGGGTTGTGGGATCAAGCCCCGCGTTGGGCTCTGAGCTAAGCATGGAACGTGCTTGGATTCTCTCTTTCTCTCTGCCCCTCCCCTGCTCTTGTGTGCTGTATCTTGGAAAAAAAAAAAAAAATCCACAACTATTCTAAAATAAAAGGTTGCTGTTTAAACAAATTAGGGGCTGCTGTCCTGAGTGAGACATTCGCAAGATACACAGGTGGGTGTCTGCATTATTTTCTATTTGTTTAAAATATTTTTGAGGGGCGCCTGGGTGGCGCAGTCGGTTAAGCGTCCGACTTCAGCCAGGTCACGATCTCGCGGTCCGTGAGTTCGAGCCCCGCGTCGGGCTCTGGGCTGATGGCTCAGAGCCTGGAGCCTGTTTCCGATTCTGTGTCTCCCTCTCTCTTTGCCCCTCCCCCGTTCATGCTCTGTCTCTCTCTGTCCCAAAAATAAATAAACGTTGAAAAAAAAAAATTTCTAAAAAAAAAAATATTTTTGAAATATTTTAAATATTTCATAATTTAAATATTTTAAATTTAAATTTGAATATTAAAATTTAATACATATTAAATAAATTTATAATTTATAAATTTTATTTATAATTTTATATGTTTTGTAAATATTATATAAAATATTATATAATTTATAAATTTGTTTATAAATAATATAAATTTATAAATAACAATGAAATAAATTTAAATAAAAAATTTAATAAATATTAAAAATTTAAATATTTTAAATATCCCATAATTTAAAATATTTTGCAACTGGCCACCGTACAAATTACATGTGCACACGCTCCCTTCTCCCCCAGAAAAAGACTGCTGTTTCTTTAGACAAACCGCTGTGCGGGAAGCAGGCCTGAAACACACGCTCTCACCGACAGCCGCCTCGGATCCTTTCAGACTGAGTCCCCGCGGACCGCTGGCTCTGTCACCACGGAGGGGACACCACCCGCCACACACCTCAGGATTATCCCTGGAGGACAACCGTGGAGGACGTGAACTTGGTCCCGGGTGCTGCGCCCGCTCCGGTCTCTGCCTGGCCTCTCCCACCGACGGCCCTTCTTCCAAATTCTGTCATACTCACGTTCTCTTGGACCCGATGTCCAGCTAGATGCCTTCAACTATTAGCTGAGGGCTGCCTTAGGATGCTACTCCTCCAACAGCAGTGGCGGTTTAGCGAGGGCAGGGGAGAGCCCTGAGCCCACGGGAGTGGACTGAGTGGTGGAATTTCAAGGCACTGTGATGGCAGAGGGCCACCTGTGCCTTCAGACCAAGCTTCTTTGCTTCACACCGGACTGCATCTGGTCGGGGGTAAAACCCATTTCCCTTGCCCCAGGGGCCTCTCTAACTGAGGAATGATTCCATGCCAGGCCAGAACTCCTGATGTTGCAGAAATTAAGTAACCTACTGGTTCTCATGTTTTCCAACCTCCGAAGGAGTTAGAAACAGGTGGTGAACCCGCCAGGATGGGAATGCAGGGGAAAGGGGGCCGAGAGGCCTGGGCAGAGCCCGTACACTGCATTCTAATCCCTGGAATCACGGACGTTCCCGGCTGCCCACATGTTCCCGAGGCTGGCTATTTTCGCTCGGCTGTTCCAGCGCCAAAACCAAGGAATGTGTGTGTGGCGGCCAGCCTTCCCCCCGACACCTCTGCCTTGGGCCTCGCCCAGACCAAATGAGTGAGGATGGGGCGGGGGGGGGGGAGGGCAAGGAACATCATTTGGGAGTTCAATAAATAAAACTGAAAACTTACCGGTTTGTTCTCTACCCCACACAAGTCGGCATCTTGTACCTACTGGCTCCTCTTTCCCCTCACCTGTGCCATTATCCCACTCTGAGCTGTTCTCCCTCTACCCCACAGTGGAGTCAGATCCAACCTAGCCCGAAAGGGCCCATTAAAGTCCTAAATGCAGCCAGGGTTTCTCCGCTTTCTTTCACCCCATTCATTCTTTCGCTACAAAATATTTATTGAACACCTACTATGTGCCGGGTCCTGAAAATCCCTTCAGGGTGGAGCCCACATTCTGGGAAGGGAAAACGCCAATGAGGGAACAAGGGAGTACACACAACTACGCGTACGACGTCAGGAAGAAACCTAGAACGGAGGTTGGGAAGCTGGAAGGACAGTTCTGATCTCTTAACTGGCACTTCAAATATACCATTACTTAAGCTGGTTGATGGTTCTGTGTTGCCGCCCCAGCTAGGTACCCCATGTTCGAGAAGGACAGGGGCTGTTTGGGGCGTCTGTGAGCCCAGGGCTGTGTACTCTAAATGTGCGGCCAATTCGGCTGAATGAGAGAATTTCTATAAAGCAGCCGATTCCTATTTTCGAACCTTACCACTTCTGGCTGCAAAGGCAAGTCGGGAGATTAATCGGTCCCGGTGGGGTCACGCGTGGTGAGTCACGGGGGCCGCACGGATGAGGCACACTCCTCCCCCCCCTTCCTGGGCGCCTGGGCGCCTGAGTGCGGTGCTGACGTGTCACCAGTGAATTGGCCAGATGTGATTCCTGCCCTCGCGGTGTGTACGTTTTGGTGGAAGACAGCCAAAGATAACCAATAGGGAAGAATGTCAACGTGTGGCCATTTCTTTGAAGGGAGCAGGTTGGGGGATGAGGAGAGCGACAGCAAAGAGGTCGGGAAGGTTGTCTGGAGAAAGGGGACGGATGACAAGGAGCCGGCCAGGCAAAGGGACGGGGAGAGCGAGGCTCCCGGTGGAGGGCACAGCACGGGCAAAGGCCTGGAGGTGGGTGTGTGCTGAGCGTGCTCAAGGAACTGAGCGCAGGGTCAGGGCCCAGAGAGGGGCGGGAGCCAGCTCACACAGGCCCTTGTGGCACACTGAACACAGTGTGGGTTTTACCGTAAGTGCCATGGGAAGCCACAGAAGCAGGAGACAACGTGAGATTTGTATGTTAAGAAAATTACTCTAACAAGATATCCTCAGAATCAGGGTGACCGTGTGTTACTGTTTGCTGGGGACAATGTCATTTTATTAATAGCATCCCCTTTCATTGCCCAAAGTGTTTGCAGATCAGAAAAACTTATATGGCCATCCTCTCCAGAAACCATTATTATAAACAGTATATCTATGTCTATATCTGTATTTTTTTGTTGAGAGAGAGAGGGCGCAAGTGAGCAAGGGGTGGAGAGAGGGGGGCAGGAATCGATCCCACATGGGGCCCGAGAGAAGCAGGGCTCACCCAGGTCTCGTGTTTTACCCGAAGGGGGGCTCAGACTCACCAACTGTGATATCATGACCTGAGCCAAAGTCAGATGCTTAACCACTGAGCCACCCAGGCGCCCCGCGATTCAGTACTGTATGAAACCTCATATTCTCTGAGTCAATCAAGTCCCCCTCAGGCCAAACATTCACAGTAGGAGATACAAAATATTCTATAGTGACAGGCTACGCCTATCCTCCAGCCAGATAATTAGAAAAAGGGCCTACTGTATTCTGGTTTGTTTTTTTTTTTAATTTTTTTTTTCAACGTTTATTTATTTTTGGGACAGAGAGAGACAGAGCATGAACGGGGGAGGGGCAGAGAGAGAGGGAGACACAGAATCCGAAACAGGCTCCAGGCTCCGAGCCATCAGCCCAGAGCCTGACGCGGGGCTCGAACTCACGGACCGCGAGATTGTGACCTGGCTGAAGTCGGACGCTTAACCGACTGCGCCACCCAGGCGCCCCTCTGTTTTTTTTTTTTTAAAGAAAGGAAGAAAAGAAAATTCTATAAACTTCTCTCCACGATGTCATCCATGTTTCCCAGCTGCCACGCAGGGAAGACTTTTCCGCGGATCAAATCTAAAATTTTCATGGCTTGGCCGGAGTCTGTCCTCACTCGATATGGACAAACAGGGTCAGTGACGGCTCCCTGTACTGAGATACTGAGAGTCCTGTTCTCGAAGAAGCCTGCCAAAGTCACCTCTGAGGAGCTCCAGGTTACATAACCCCTGTTTCTCTAACCTCTCCTCTCAGGTCTTATTTTTCAAATGTTCAGTCATCCTTGTGGCTCCTCTGTTTATCCTCGCCAAGCTCTTCACACTGACACAGTACTTCTAAAGTTATATTCCAGAAGCGCTCTGCTATTTCCCCTACCAAATCTTTCCAGAAGCTTCAGATCTGCTCTCCTGCACATCTAAGCCGGGGACTGGGAAACTGGAGCCGGCCCGGCCATACCATGCCGGCCCTCCTGTCTTGCTCTCACCTGTCCTCCCTGCACCAGACCACCTAAAGAGAGGATTAAGCATAATCTTACCGTGTCTGGTTTACAAAGCCATGCATGGGTGACAACCTCTACCGGCTTGGATTATGTCCCCCTTCTCCTATTCCATTTTAGAACCATAGAATGTCAGGGTAGAGGCCACCTTAGCAACGCTCTTTTCATTTAGCAGATTTATTTAAGGCTGAGCTAATAAAGAGCCCGCGGAAGGGCTGGCGCTCGCCCTGGACCGGAGCTCGCCCTGCACTGGAGCTCACCTGCTTTCCCATCCCTCCACTCTTCCAAGGAAATGTCACTGCCCTCTGATTGTTTTCTATCGACCTGTGTATACATGCCCTTTCCTGTCTCCTTCCTTGACCTAATTTGCTTCTTGAGAGCAGAAAACAGATTTAATGGGGTCTTTGTATTCTTCACAACATTGTATCTTCCGTGTGGCCGGGACTTCACATATTTGCTGTCCGGGGCGTGCAGGGGATTCTTAAGGCTCCTCCTCGATTTTTTTTTTTTTTTTTTACACGATACACACCGTTGGGCAAGGGTGATGTTATCAGCCTGTCGGTGGGCACAGGCTCTGGGGACAACCAGACCCAGGTCCAAATCCAGGTGGTGCCACCAGTTTACGAGTTACTGGGTAACGGGCTACGGGAAAGAGAAGTCCATCTTTCCTCATTAGAAAAAAAGGGGCGAACAGACCTCCTACCTCGCGGTGAGGATTAAAGAAGCACACCAGGGCCTCAGCATGTGTGTTCTTCCCTGAGCACCAGCTTCCCTTGTTCCGTTTACACAAGCTCCTAACGTTTTTCTCTCTAGGTTAAGCTTTTGCGGAAAGAGAAGGGGGGGAGAAGAGAGAAACCCACCCCCAACGGTACAATTGCTAGAGACACTATTTTTTTTTTCCCATCCTGAACTACTTAAAACCCCCCCTCGGATGAGAGACAAAACTACGCTGTCACCTATGTCCTTCTGCACATTTTTTCAAGCGCTGAGAACACCAGAGGTGGGGGGGGGGGGCGGGGGATTCCTGAGCTTATTTGTGACCTAAGTAGGAGTTAGGAAAGTATTTAAATTTAGAGAGAGGGCTAAGAAAAGCCTCCTGATGAGGTGTGAGCCAATGGAAAATTGCACAGGGAAAATTAATAGGAAAGGCAGTATGTGGGCTAATACTGCAGCAGAAAGAAAGGGGTGAGGCAATCCTGGGGCCTTGACTGTGTCTTCCTGTTATGATTTATAAACTGAGGGAAGCCCAGTAGGAATTCTGACACTCAGGACTGATACCATACTGACATCTTGTGGCTGCAAATATCATGACACTTAGGTGGCCCCAAAGCAAAACGGCCCTGCATATTAATATGACTACCATCTGTCCATTTTGCAGCATTTAAAAAACTTCAAATGTTGTTTCAACCACAGGCTCGCTGTTTTCACACCATGGAAACAGAAGTGAGGAAAGGTAGCTGCTCAAGTATCGAGGAACATGTATGCTGGAGACATTGGCATTGGGACTCCGACTGGGTCAGTGCTGGTATTTCTCATAAATGTCACTGTTTTCAAGCACGTGCAACTCTTGGCTGAGCAGTTCTTCTTATCTGGCACCTGAGATTTCGGGTAGGAGAGAGAGTTCCTAAACCTTAGCGGTTGTTTTAAAAGTGAAATGAAAATGGCAGCTGGAGCTTTCAAATACCAACCCCCTCCCTCCCCCTTCCCCAATGAGATCTAAGAGAGGAAGGAAGGAAATAGAAAAATAACCTGGTTCTTCGGAATTTCAAAATTAAATTTCTCTTTGCAACCATACCCAAGGAGCAACCCGGTCACGGATGCATGCCCAGATCCCTGCGTCCTGCAGAATCCCACGTTGTATTGAGTGTCTAGCTGCCTTCAAAGCACTTGGGGGTTCTCAGAGAGCACACGGCCCAAGAGGAGGCAGATGTGGGTCCCGGTACCAAAAAAGCAAAGGAGACGTGGACAAAGGCCAGCATGGGCCGGGAGAGTTCTGGTGTGGGAGACGCCAGGAAAGGCTTCTGTGCAGTGTCTGTGTTTTCGGATGAGAGCTTGGTGCAAATAAAGACGGGCATAAAGGCATTTACAGCAGAGTGGTTACAGTCACGGGCCTGGGGATTCAGAAACAAAAGGACTCAATTCCTAGGCCCGTTACTTCCTAACTGCACATCTGAGCATGTTACCCAAGCTCTCAAAACCTCATTTTCCGCATCTGAAAAGCAGGGACACTGACTCCTTTCATACTATAGTTCTGAGGAGAGAACGCAGTAACGTGCCAAGTGATGGCTCCGCACACACTAAGGACACACAGATGATAATGATCATTGTTAGCAGCTGGAGGGAGCAGCAGGTGCAGGGAGATGGCCGCAAAAGCAGGAGTGTGTGGGAGCACGGTGGGCGCATGACGGTCAAGGCCAGGAGTTGGGGGGCGGGGCTAGGCTGGGGAAACGGAGGTTACTGAGCACTGGGCGGAGGCACCTGACCAGCTCGTGCCTTTTCTGTGCTCCCCAGGTGTTGCCTGACTCAACACCACCTAGCTTTTTCATCGCCGTACCCTCTCTCCCCAGAGGTTATTTTGGCTACCTGAGGGCACGGGCCACGTGTCACAACGCGTGCAGCAGAGAGGGCTGTGCACAGCGGAGGCCGGGGCCTCACTATGACGGGTCACTTTGGGCAAATGAATCAAGCTCTTCTGGTCTCAGGTTCCCCATCCGTAAAATGTGAGTAAAGAACAGTACCTGCCTCCTTTGGTTGCTGCGATGATTAAATGAGATAATAAGTGAAGAGACACGAGACAGACTCAATGAAGGACGATCGCTATCAGAGCCCCACCTGCTCGCTGTCACTTCCTATGAAATCCAGGCACAAAGACCTGAAGAAATGCCTGGGACAAGGCAGAGAGGATTGCACAATATCTCCACACAAATATGTGTAAGGGATTTGTTAAGAAAATTAGGTTATCCTCCTATTCTCCACATTATGTAACTTCTCAGTTCTAAAGCACAGCTCCAGAAACACACCGCAGTGGCCCAGCCCTTAACTGCTTTTCCAGACTAAACCTTTGCAAATTTCCACCAAAATAATGAAGTCAGCACCACCTCGTCCCAACCATCCTAACACATGGGTAAATGATGTTACAATAAGATCATCTAGCCCCCAGATCTTTTCCTGACAAGGCTCTAATGATAGAAAGGGCCCCAAAGTACCTTCTTTAAAAAAAAAAATAACATGTCTTTTCATGCATCATAAAAAGATGGTTTAACCGTAGAAAAAAGGGGAAATGTAGAAGATTACAGAAAATAAAAGTTACCCATAACTATCCAAAGCACAGCTAAGTTTGTGCACTTTGCTATATTCTTTTTTTTTTTAATTTTTTTTAACATTTATTTATTTTTGAGACAGAGAGAAACAGAGCATGAACAAGGGAGGGTCAGAGAGAGAGGGAGACACAGAACCTGAAACAGGCTCCAGGCTCTGAGCCGTCAGCCCAGAGCCCGACGCGGGGCTCGAACTCACGGACCGTGAGATCGTGACCTGAGCCGAAGTCGGACGCTTAACCGACTGAGCCACCCAGGCGCCCCTGCTATATTCTTTAATATGGGGTCAGTTTTATCTTTCCATGTAGTATAACCGAAAGATCTTGTTTAATATTTCACTCTTCATAAAAAAAAAAAAAAATTACCGAGCACCCATGTAGTACACAAAGCTGAGCTCGACACTAAGAGGTATCATAAGACACGTGAGATGAAGCCCATGTTCTCCCAAAGCCTGTGCTTTAGCTGAGGATACGTGACAACACACAGGAGAAATAAACACCGGTCTACGCTAATGCTTGCGAAAAGGAGTAGTAAAAACAAAAATGTCTGTAAGGGGCTCAAAAGGGAGATAAGAGGACCATGGTCTTGAGAGGGTTTCATGAAGGAAGAGCTGAGTCCGACCATGAAGCACTACGATTTCACAGATAACTTGGCATTGCTAGTAAGTCTACTAGTTTCTCCTCCTCCTCCCAATATACAGAATGATAGTTTCACTGAAATCATTCCCATTGCCACGCCTTGGCTATCACCGACACAACCGAGCTCCTGCAAAAGCTATTTCTGAAAATGCCATAATTTCAAAGCACTTTTTATTTATTTCAAAAAAAAATTTTTTTTTAATGTTTGTTTATTTTTGAGACAGAGACAGAGTGCAAGTGGGGGAGGGGCAGAGAGAGAGGGAGACACAAAATCTGAAGCAGGCTCCAGGTTCTGAGCTGTCAGCACAGAGCCCGACGCGGGGCTCGAACCCACGAACCGTGAGATCATGACCTGAGCCGAAGTCGGACGCTTAACCGACTGAGCCACCCAGGCGCCCCTCAAAGCACTTCTTAAATTTGGTTTTTATTCATGAGGGAAACTTGGAGCTTCGAGTGGACAGCAAGAAGTTACCTGAAGAATGAGAAGTGAATTCCGAAGGTCCGGATTCCTGGTATCTAAATAATACTCGATGCAAGAGATCACGTGCACCACGTTGGCGAGAATAAAATTTGTTGGGTAGACACAACCCTATTACACGTATGACTTTCAAGTTTGGAACCACTTGATCGACCTAACTTAACCCCTGGGGGAGAGAATTTAATGATTAGCCCGCCTTCAACTACTCATTCACTCAGAAAACACTCATAAGAATTTCGGGGTGTCTGTTAATAAGTCCGGAAGGGGGCTGGATGCCGGAGGTAATGGTGAAGGGAACCGGACGGACGGTGTTCCCGCCCTCCTGGAGCAGAGAGGTGAGTAAGAGCGTCTCTCCCTCGCTCAAAAATGAACCCGTAAACATTACAAACAAAACCCAAAACCCAAAAGGATATTCAAGCTCTAATCTGAGTGCGTGTCCACACTCCGACTCATTCTACTGTACCATTTAATGATTCAGAAAGAAAAACAGGTCATCTGAAAATACGCAAGCTCTGGCAAGCTGGGGGATGCTGTCTGTTAGAGCAGATTGGTCGAGAGCCCAATCTGGGGTTTAGGATTCTACTTTGAAACCATACCCTCAGCTCCTAGACCATCATTTCTGGTTTGGTGGTATATTTAGTCTTGGATGGCCCTCACACCACCAGATGTTGGACTTGTGTGAAATGGAAAGTTTTCCGGCCAAGTTGCTGAAACCCTCAATTCTAGACCAGCCTTCCACAGCGGCTACAGGTTCATGAGAGGCAGGGTGGGGCGGGGGTTACTGTAGCCAAACGCACACGGTGACTCTTCCGAGCTTTGGCACCAGACTTCCCACGAGGAAGGCAGGGTGGTTATATGTCAGTGACTCACAAGTACAGTGATCAGATCCTTTGTTGTCCAGACCACCGGGACACCCTCTCAGAGCAAAAGGGGACACGATTAATAATCACACCAGGCCAAATGGGTACAGCGGGTCGGGCCAGGACAAAGCAGAACTTACTGCCGTCCTGGTCATGAGGATTTCTTCTACCCTCTAGCTTAAGGTCTAGATGACAGCCAGTCAGGAGGCTTTGTTGGGTCTGGTCCCAAGCTTACAATCTCATCCGGTTGCCAGTAGCAACAAGATACTTCTAAAGAGGAAGCTAAGGAAGAGGGCTCCGAGGGAGGACGAAGTCAGTACAACAAACATTCTTCTCTGGAGCCCGGAGCTAGCCTCAACCACCTGCTCTAAGCCTTAGAGGCAGCCTGGTTTTCTGACTCTGTCCCGGACCAGGGCCAAGAGAGTATCTTTGCCCAGAGAGGGATACGAAAATAGGAGAAGGGGAATGTGGCACCGACACAAAAACTTCTCACCTGCAGGGCACCACACTGACAGTCTGTGGCACTTGTGGCCCAACAAGAGTCCTGATTTGGAGCCCCCCTGTGGGCTCCTTCTCCGCTGGAGCCCCGGGTCCCTTCAAGAGACTGCAATGCCTCCAACACGTGCACGAGATGCAGGTTGAAAAACGTATCTCATTGTAGGGGAACCGGACCCACAGCGCCAATATCATTAGTGTTACGATGGCCAGCACCACGCAAATGCTTTTTTTTTCCCAAGCCTAAACAAACACAAGTGGCCTTTACCATTTGTGCGTCTGTCGAAAGAATAATTCTCAAGGCGACGGGCCAGCTTTGAAAGACCCAGCATCCCGCCCTTAACATAGAACGCTATACCTAGTAGTCACTTACCAAATGTTCCCTCAACTGAACAGAACCAAATAAAGTATTTTTTCCCGAATGACCGACATTGGAAAGGGGGACCAGTGGCTCCTTAATGCCGACTGGTTAGAAAGAGATGTCTACAGAGTGGCTGAAGCCGCAAGACTTACTATCCACCCTTTACCTCGGTTTTCCACTGCATCAGGTTAGAAACTGATTTGATTTGCTGCCCCAGATGGGTTTCACACCTTCCCCCATATTTGCCAGTGTGTCTTTTTCCATTACCCATGTTTCAAAACAGACTCTTTAATTTATGACTGGTGAAAGTCTCCAAGCCCCGGGCTCAGCACAGACTCAGGCCCCTAAGTAGTAACAGCTGAGTGGGCTCGTGTGTGTATGTGTGTGTGTGTGTGTGTGTGTGTGTGTGTGTGTGTGGTGGGGACTGTCTCCTGTCCCTGGATGGATGGACAGGACCACGGACCCCATCCTCAAGCCAGTCTCCGTGGCCGTTCCACAAAAGGCGCACTTAGAGAGTAGTATTGCTTCCGTGGGAAAGAAGAAAATCCTCTTTCTTTGTGTGGGATGCCAGAAAAAAGTGGTTCCTAAATGCCCGTCCCTATCCTGTTTCTGATCTCCAGTAAGAGCCAAGACACGTCAAGGACAGTTCTTTATTTGCAGGTCATACTCTGGTTTGGTTATAAAAATATCCTATCTTTTGTGAAATGATATGTGACAGCAGATGGTATCATTTTTTTAAAGTCTTTTACTGACACAAGGAAAGTTAGCATGACTATGTGGATAAAGTTTTTTTGATAAAAATTTTACTGGCCCGTGAAATGCAAAAGTGTAGGAAACGCTGCCTTTGACTCCATGCCAGGGCTCCTGAAGAACAGGAAAATGGCAGGATGCCTGGCTGGCTCGGTCGGTAGGGCATACAGCTCTTGATCTCGGGGTTGTGAGTTCGAGCCCTACGTTAGGTGTAGAGATTGGTTAAATCAATGAATCTAAAAACGAAAAAAGAACAGAGAACTGGTAATGGAGGTGGAGGGGGTGGGGAGAACATTTTTCCCTCAGAACTTCAATCCAGGGCAACATAAACCATACGCTGTAAAGGGGAAGGCAGGCAGCAAGGATGTCTTCAAGGACCTACTCTACAACAGGCTCTGTACTTACATTATCTCAGTTAATCCTCGTAACTACTCTGCAAAGCAGATACTGCGTTTTCTTCTTACGGTGAAGGACTTAAGTAGGGGGCATCAATGCAAAAGACTCATCCAAGGTAATGGCCATGTAAGTAGCGGGAGGCTGGGATTCAGTCCCAATGCCCGTTTTCTTTCCCTACAGTATGGGGTGTGAAGCTGAAAGAAAGGGGCGTCAGCCCTTGACTGCACAAGCACAATAGAGCTTGCAAATTAATCTTTGAGTAGTGGGGGGGAGCCTATTTCTGAGCATATTGCATTATAAAATCCAGATGATCGCAAAGACATTACAGTGGAATTTTGTCTACCCTCCGTATCTGCCGGTTTATTGGAAAATCTGGTCTCTGGAACTGCAAAGGCCCTGGAAATGACCTTCATCAAAACAGGCCCAAGTTCGATACGAACCAACAACCTAGTATCAGATGTGTCTCTGCAAAGTTACATTATTCAGCCAAATCTAACTTACCCCAATCATCATCATCCCTTTTTTTCCCTAACCTTCGGGTATTTTATTGCTTGTTGCCTTCTCGAAAAAAAAAAAAAAAAAAGGCTAGGGTAGGCTCAAATGATTGTTCCTTAGAACTATTATAGTTTAAGTGGAAGGATTTTGAAAAATCCGAGGACCAAAGAGTTCACTCGAGTATTATCTGGGGATCTACTTTAACCGTGTTATTGCTACTTTCCAAAATGGTACACATCACATTATGGCTGTATTCTTAAGGTCCATACAGTATTTGATATTAGAGTAATAGCATCAGTGCATGTCATTATCACAAATAATGACAGGATTTGCCATCTCAATTGGAAAACGGCTCCTTTGCCTCAACGACTCCATCAAGCGGTGGTGAATAATGCTAGGCAAGCACTCATTCATACAACAAACATGTAGAGTGTCTATGAAATGCCAGCCATCGCTCAGGGTGACGGGGAAGCAGAAGCGAACTAAAAATACAGACAAAAACCCATGCCATCATGGACCTTTCATTCCAGTTGGGAAGAGACGGATAACAAACAGTGAAAACTGTACTGCTTGAAAATAAAATGGAAAATTTTCATCTAAAACAAGAGCTTTCACTTCCGACAGTTTTCTGGGTACACAGACACCCAAGAGTTGCTCAATTGAAAAAAAAAATTAAGCTTATTTATTAAATAACCTCTACATCCAACACAGGGCTCAAACTTGCAACTCTGAGATGAAGAGTCAATGTGCCCTTTTGACTGAGCCAGCCAGGCGGCCGTCAAGCTTCTTCTTCCTCCTTTTTTTTTTTTTAATTTATTTTTAATGTTTTTTTTATTTTTGAGACAGAGACAGAACGTGAGCAGGGGAGGGGCAGAGAGGGAGTCACAGAATCTGAAACAGGCTCCAGGCTCTGAGCTGTCAGCACAGAGCCCGACGCGGGGCTCGAACCCATGAACTCTGAGATCATGACCTGAGCCGAAGTCGGACACTTAACTGACTGAGCCACCCGGGTGTCCCAAGCTTCTTTATTTTTTTTTTAATTTAATGTTTATTTTCTTTTTGAGAGAGAGGGAGTACGTGAGCATGAGCAGGGGAGGAGCAGAGAGAGAGAGAGAGAGAGAGAGAGAGAGACAAAATCTGAAGCAGGCTCCAGGCTCCGAGCTGTCAGCACAGAGCCCGACTCAGGGCTCGAACTCAAGAACCGTGAGATCATGACTGAGCCAAAGTCGGATGCTTAACCAACTGAGCCACCCAGGTGCCCCTTTATTTCTACATATTAAGAGAAAAAATTATTTTGCAAAGTATTTAAAACAATATATCTAACTCAAAGCAAAATCATGCAAACATCATCTGTTAATAACCATGTTCCTGAAATACCCTCCTTGCGTTTTTTCACTTGTAGGGGTTGGAGTAATTCAAGGGACTTTGCTGAATCCTTGTAGAGGATGGCCCCAGGGAGGAAAACCCTTTCCCAGCATAAGACTCTCTCGCTTGCGAGGTTAGTCCTGCCAAGTCAAAGTTACCTCCTCTAAAACCAACCATTCATTTTTATGCTGGACTGTTAAATAACATGGCCATGTCTTATTCAGAAAACTTTGGCAGAAACTTATGAAATATTCTAAGAACGAAGGCCAAAGGGTGATGATGAGGCAGTGCGATCGAGACTGAGTGTCTGATTCACGACGCTTCTCTTTGTTGTTAGGAATTGCTAACAGATGAAAAGACAAGTCCTCTAAAAATCCCCTCTTACATAATCACCTATCACGTACGTGCAACAGAGCACACTGGGCTCATCTGGGAAGTTACTACAAAGGCAGCTGCTGACTTTCAGTACCCTAAGCAGGCGCCTGGTGGATAAAAAGGGCTGCAGAGCATGGAAACACCTAGGCAGAGAGTGGGAGACTACAGTGGGGAAATCTATGAAATTCCATGGAAATAAGTCACTGTATGAAACGAGGACCGTTTTTTAAAAATGTGAGGCAACTGAGACATAGTTAGTTTTCAACCTGTGTTCAGATTTTTTCCCAACATTTTCCAACCTAATTGTAAAAAAGCAAAAAGGAAACAAAGTGATGTCACTTGTTAGTTTCACTTGAAGTAATCAGAACCAAGTTTGCTGCCAAGGCGGCGAATTGTATGTTTACCTAAGCACCCACTGGTGTTCGTTTTGAAGTGGAGGGAAGATCACAAGGGTGAGCTGGAAGACTGATTCTAAGTAAAGCACATATTCCTTGAAAGTCCCACAAAGGCGGTGGGACAGAGCCCTCCCTGGTGGAAGCACTGACCTCAGGTTATTTCCCATTGAAAGCACTTTTACTTTCAAGATCGAACAGACAAGACAGCAAGACAATCATGCAGCCTTACAACAGGATGCAAAAGCATGAGATGCAGAGAACACGGACAAGGACGCTGTGGGTTTTGCATCTCTAGATTTAAATCTCAGCAAACCAAGAAGGCAAAGAGCCCTCCGAGCGGTTGGCACAGGGTAGAGAATGTTTTTAAAAGAATTGAAGAGGAGTGTTCAGTTTAAATATACATATATAGAAGGCAGCCTCAGCCCCGAGCGTCGTGTGGCCGAAATTTTACAGGCTTGTGGAAGGCAGGCATGGAGTACAAACAAATCAATGTGGACAGGAGTGAGAGATAAACAGTTTTAAATGTCACGTACAACTAAGATGTTTCTGCAGCTAGGTTCACTGCCAAAAGGAGAGACTTGGAAAATTTCAGTCTGGCTCTCACAGTTGTGGGGTTTTACCACACCACCCAAGACAGAGCGGTGCCTTCCTCAGAAAAGCAACGATGTCTCGTGCAGGTAGAACTCCAAGGTGAGTGGGTTTGTTACAGACGAGGCTGCCTAAGTCAGGGCTGTTAATACATCCCAGTTTTGGCTTTCCTTCTTTTTTGGAAGGAAGCGAGGAAGGTCTTGTAAATTTCACATTATCTATTTGTCAGTTGGAGACTTCCAGTGCTAAAAAAAAGGGCATGAGTTACTACGAACCTTTCTGCTATTTACAATGCAAAGTACAGGTCGTCAGTCACCATCTTGACTTCAAAATAGTTTTCATTGATCTCTGTGTTGGTTTAAAACTTAAACTTTAAATAATGTCTCCCTCTCTTTTGGTGTAGGGGGAGAAGAGAAGAAAAGTTTTGATTTCTGTTTTGGTCCTGACCAATGGTATTTCGTAAACATTTACTACGACGATTGTCAAGTCTGACGTAAACTGTTCCCATGATGAGGATATGAACCTTCATCGAGCACTTGGGATTCTCTCTCTCTCTCAATCTCTCTCCCTGCCCCTTCCCCATTTGCACGTGCGCGCGCGCACGCGCACACACACACACACACACACACACACAGTCTCTCTCTCTCTCTCTCTCTCTCTCTCAAAATAAATAAATAAACTTAAAAAAAACACAGAGAGAGGGAGGATGGATGGTGAGTGGGTGATGGGCAGAACAATAAGAAGGCATTTTGTGGGAAGACACCCCCCTCCAACTACCGCACCCCTCAGCCCCCGACAGCTTCTCAGGATGGGAAGCAGAAAGCAGGGCAAATAGTGACCCCGTGAGACCTCATTGTCGTCACAAGCGCTGACTGTAGAGTCTGCCACTTGTACGTGTATGTGTGTGTAGGCAGGACTTTTTCCACTTAGAGACTGCGCTTCTTTTCCCCGACAAAGATCCTCTGGGGAGAGGCAGGCATCTCGGCTTTGTCACACGGGGGGACTTGCAGTAGGAGAATGCGAATGCTCTTCCCACACGTGGGAGGCTCCGCTTCTCCAAGAACGCTCGGGAGTGCCTCCCATACCCGGAAGTGAAGACCGGGGGCTGGTTCTCTAATCTCTGCAACATATCTACGAGTACGCGCTGGGTACGGCCCATGTAAAAGTTCAGCCTGGGGGCACCTGGGTGGCGCAGTCGGTTAAGCGTCCGACTTCAGCCAGGTCACGATCTCGCGGTCTGTGAGTTCGAGCCCCGCGTCGGGCTCTGGGCTGATGGCTCAGAGCCTGGAGCCTGTTTCCGATTCTGTGTCTCCCTCTCTCTCTGCCCCTCCCCCGTTCATGCTCTGTCTCTCTCTGTCCCAAAAATATATAAACGTTGAAAAAAAAAAAAAGAAAAACAAAATTAAAAGTTCATCCTGGATTTGTAAAAATAAAACCTGTGAAATACACTATTCACAGCATGGGCCCCTCCGTGTGCTTACACACTCACTCACCTTCTCCTTTCCCTCTTCTTCAACCTGCACACGGGCACTGAGTTCTCTGTAAGGATCCATAAAGAGTCGCCACATTTTGGATAGAAACCGAAGAAAGAAAACACGTACTCCTGGAGAGAACTAGACGAGAACTAGATACACAGATGGGCCATTTGAAAAATTTAAAAAGAAGGTTACTGGGCATTCTTCGTAAGAACCACAGAAAATAAATACATCGTATAAGTTTGGGACCTGATGAAAGAGAAAGAAGAAATGAAGCCCGGCTGTGCTCTGCTCAAAGCATTCTCTGCTTTGGTGTGTTTGTAAACAGCACATCTTACTTTGCTAGTGTGGACGACAGCTTGAGAGAGCCTGGCCCACTACCTCATTCACCGATCGGGTTTCCTCTTGTGTTTGTGATAAGTGAAACCCGACCTGCACTTTAACGAGAATCTGTCTGATATGTTTAGAAAATGAGGTAAAGCTGCCCTCGAAGCAACAGAACTACCTCTGTGCTTCATGCATTGCAGGCGAGGTCTCAGAGCCAACACAAGGAGACTGAAGCTTTAAATACTGGAGTTTGGATAATTCTGAGCATAGCGAGACTCCATGACCTGGCTAGTGTCATGAGCAGGTTAGAAGGCGGCGTGATCACCAAGGACCCATTCTTGGATTATCTGCAACCCAAACATACGTTCTTACTACGTCTCTATGCCATGCCTGGCACCTCTCGTCAGCTCCCCACTGGTCTAAGCATCCTAAGACCAGGTGTGGGCTCAGCATTTCTTCTGGTCCTCGACTCATCCATCTTTCTTTTCTTTTTAAAAAAATTTTTAATGTTTATTTATTTTTGAGATAGAGACAGAGCATGAACGGGGGAGGGGCAGAGAGAGAGGGAGACACAGAATCGGAAACAGGCTCCAGTCTCTGAGCGGTCAGCACAGAGCCCGACGCGGGGCTCGAACCCACAAACCGTGAGATCATGACCTGAGCCGAAGTCGGACGCTCAACCGACTGAGCCACCCAGACGCCCCTCCATCGTTATTTTCTAAAGATGTCACTGCAACACCTTTCACGCTGAATGTAGCCCAGGACCTACCTAAGTGTGGGTTATGTTACAGTCACTTAAGCACACTAGATGATACGCTTCTAGCTCTCCTTTTCCATCTTTACCCCCACAACATAGGAAAGTACTCGCCACTTAGCTGATAAAAAGGTGACTAGAAGTGAAAATCAGGAGACTGCTCAGACGTTGACTGCACTTCTGCTATGGGATCAAAAGTTCACAGAAGTGAAAACATTTCCCAAGAGTTGAAGACTCTGGATGTGGAGCCTGCTGTGTGGTGTGGAATATAAACTTGAGACTGGCAAAGTGGCAGGGGATGGTGGGAAGAGGGCTGGTGACGGCAGCAGATGCTGGGGCAGAGGAGGGGCAGCCGGTGGTTCTGATTATTTATGAGACGCCAGGGACCCAGAACTTGGCCTGGGGGACACTGGGCTGCACACAGAAGCCTTGCCAGACACTCGCAAAGTTACCTGGCAGGGGGCAGAAGCCCTCAAAAAGGGAGGATGTTCTACTAATGAGCAGCGAGGGCTTGGAACAATGAGATTAGGGGAATTACTGTCATGTGACCACAGAACAGCCCCCCCCCCCCCCCCCCCGCAACCCAGCCAACAAAGTCAAGAATACACCAGCTACATGGTTAATGCTGTCCTGAGGGCTTGACGGAATGAATTCTTTCCAATGCCATACTGCAATGATTTACCTCTTTCCTTCCTGATTTTGAAATAGCCCTGATTTCTAAATTCATAATGACGGCACTCTACAGGGACTTTTAATTCGTTTTAAAATCAGCTCGTCCTGACGCATAAGAATACCAATATCTCTCCCACTATAAAAGGATTCTCTTTCACTTGACTGTCTGAAATAAAACATGACAAGATAAATTTCAAATTGGTTTGTGCTCCACGGCTTCAAGGCAAAACACAAACCACACACGCAAAGTTGATATACATCTTGGTGAAGTGACTGATTCAATGAACTGAGAAACTGTAATTCTGTTTGCACTGAAAAGCGTCTAAAGCCAAGTCCACCCCCCAGAGCAATGCTGATGAGTTCTCTGGGTTCAGGGGGGATTTTGCTCTCTTTAGCCAAGACCTTTACACACGGTGTCCCATTGCCTTTAAAACAAACAGCAGGGGGAGGAATGTTCTGAAGCCCAAAGAAATACTTTCAGTTTCTTTCGTGACCAAATAAGTATATCTCACTGCTTGTCACTGTGAATATTAGTAGGCAGTCTTCGAGGGTGGTCAGTTACCCCTGAAAACTGAATTTGAAGGAAGGTAACTAACATATATACAGCGATATGTGATTTATGTAATGTAGCATGTAATATTCACGACATCCTTGTAGGGAAGATATTCTCATTATACTTAACCCTGCCCCATTCCAAAAAGGATTTACAAAAGACACAAACTTCTTTCCCTTCATTCACAGAGGAAAAGAACAGGGGCCAAACCTTGAAAGTGATCGGCCAATGCTCACACACCCAGGTGTGTGGTCAAGTTGGACCCAGGTCTTCTGAATTCAAATGCCAGGATCTTTCTAGAACAATCCACAAATGACACCATCGCCCCCCTTAAGGGAAACACGGAACTGTATGAAATATCAAAAGAGAAATCATCCTTCCCCTACTCACTCAGAAAGAAATTTGTTACCGAATAAAAGGTAAACATGCGATGGCTTCCTAAGAAGAAAGAATGATTTTTTTTTTTTTTCTTCACTAGCCTGGGTCTTAATGAAATATCATCACGGCGGGTGAGACAGGGAAACTTGCAACAAGAAGCAGAGAACATGAGGGCTGAACAATTACTGTCCTCAAATTGCCATATTATAGACATGTCGACCCAATTTATCTGTTAAGCAGTTGAAAAAGATCAGGGTGGCATTACTCTCAAGCAAAGTAAAAAATTAGAAAAAATAAAAGAAATTTAAGAGATTAAAAAGGGCATCATCAAAACTAACTTTCTTAGCATTTCCTGAGACATTAAACTCTTAAAAGCAAATGAGCCACTCCATTAAGGCCTAGAGTTCCTCTCCCTAATTGTTGATTTTGTTTCTTGTTTCCTCTTTGGGAAGGAGGGAACAGGAAGAATAAACTGGAAGGTAAAGTACAGACAGAAATTATGACCTGCTGCTTAGAAATTGTTAGCACGTGCTCATTAGAGAGTACACAGAACGACAACAGGTAAGTCAAAAAATATATAACCTGATGCTACGGCTCCTTCTGGGTTTCATCCCCCACCGAAGCATTCAAGTGTTGTCCCGAGAAATTCTCGGTATCAGTTTCTAAAGTAACGGCAGCTGAAATTCTGAGAACCGACCACAGGCATGCGCAAGAGTAAACACATGAGGGGCGCCTGGGTGGCGCAGTCGGTTAAGCGTCCGACTTCAGCCAGGTCACGATCTCGTGGTCCGTGAGTTCGAGCCCCGCGTCGGGCTCTGGGCTGATGGCTCAGAGCCTGGAGCCTGTTTCCGATTCTGTGTCTCCCTCTCTCTCTGCCCCTCCCCCGTTCATGCTCTGCCTCTCTCTGTCCCAAAAATAAATAAAAACGTTGAAAAAAAAATTTTTTTAAAAGAGTAAACACATGAAAATAAAGAAAAAAGGGAAAATTAAATGTGGTTGCCACACCAAGCATCTCTAACCAGATGGAGGTGTATTTCTAACAAGTCAGCAAGCAGATCATCTTTTCGTCTAACCATGCAGCTCACAGAGTCAGACCGAATCCCTCCAACCTCCTTGTAAGTGCACGTATGTGAGATGATCGCTAAGGACCCCTGCAACTCCACTCAGGGAATTTCCACTGTTTCTTTGTCTCCGTGCATTTGTGTGTAAAAACTGGGGGGGGGGGAATAAAAGTAAAACAAACCTTCCCCAAACCAGTTATGTGATCATGTTGCTCTCTGCCAACAATTACGATTCTATTATGGACTAAAGTCCGCTGGGAGAGCAGCCCAGCCCGGAATGAACTCCAGATTGGAGTCCACTTGATAAATATTTATGAGCAGGCCACGGACATGGTAACAAACGGAAACCTATCTAACCTTCCGAAGTGAAACATCCTCTTGTGGGTCATGCTGTTAACAGGGACATTCATAGTATTCAAGAATAGCAGTAACAGAAAGTTCTCCTTCTTACTCACTCCTATCTGGTATCATAGTCCTGGTTCATTTTTGGGGAACAACCAGGATGCAAATATAAGCGGTAAATTAAGGCCTCCCCTCCCCTCCCCCCCCCCCCCCCCCCCCCCCCCCCCCCCCCCCCCCCAGGCAGCTGTGGACTCAGAAGACACCTCGATAAAGGCTCTGTAGTTTACAGACAGCAGGATCGTTTCTGGAGGGCCTTCTGGCTTCCATGTGGTCGACAAGTTATTCTAGAGCCTGCCCAACAGGGGGAGAAAAACTGCCTCACAATGCAGGCCCGTGGCTCCCATCCTCCTTTATTAGACACCTAGAGATGTCTAACTCTGTTCTGGCACTCTGGGGAGTGGCCTGTCGGGGGTGAGGCTGTGTTCCTGGAGACGGACGGGTAGTATAGTCAGGAATACAGAGAAGCATCTGGAAAGAATATACATAGCTATATGGAAGACAGAGAATGGCCTAGCAACTCCCATCACAGAACAAACTCTCTCTAGGTACAGCAGGAGCCAACAGGCACAAATAGCTTCCTTTCCACTCGCCTATGTGCACCGTTCAGCGGCCCAAGTGACTCTGGGAAGATTCTAGACCTGTGGGACACGAGCACACAGCTGAGCAAATCCTCAGTAGGGTATACAGAGAAAATCAGTCTGCTGAGAGGTTCACTGGGGGACGTGCAGACCTTGCATACCCCCTGTCTAAAACACAATTATGACTGTAAGACAAAGCAGCCAGACTAGATGGTCTCAGATGCAACAAATATTATGCTTTCTTGCAAGTGAACTCTACAATAAGATACAGAAGCTGAGGAATTTCAAGAAAATATCTAAGGGATCCGCTTAGTGAGAAGGAATCCGTGACTTTTATTTTTCAGTTCTCCGGGCAGGATGAAGGAAGCCAATTTTTTAAAAAAAAAAATTTTTTTTAACGTTTATTTATTTTTGAGACAGAGAGAGACAGAGCATGAACGGGGGAGGGGCAGAGAGAGAGGGAGACACAGAATCGGAAACAGGCTCCAGGCTCTGAGCCATCAGCCCAGAGCCCGACGCGGGGCTCAAACTCATGGACCGCGAGATCGTGACTTGAGCTGAAGTTGGACGCTTAACCGACGGAGCCACCCAGGCGCCCCAAAGGAAGCCAATTTTAATTGAACTCTCAAGCGGTCTTCAATGACCGACCTGTGCAGCATCGCAAGGGCTTCAACACGTTTGGACCTCGACCTCGTTTTAGGATTCGTACAAAATGTTCTGAAAATGACTCAGGAAAAGAAGGGGAGACTGAGATAAAAGTGGAGAAGGAGATCAGAGTCTCATTCCCAAATTCAGTAAGTGGTTGTGTGGCTTTGGACAGGTCACTTCCCTTCTCGGAGTCTCAGTTTCTTCATCTGAAAGAAAGGGAAGGAATTTTCCACTTTTTATTTGTCTGTGTCTATTCTTTTTACCTTAATTTCATCAAGAAACCGAGCCCAGGTCACCACACTCGGTCAAAACGAGCCCTCTTTCTAAATTCTTCTACCGAGGATCGTTAAGTGTACAGAGTTAGTTGGGACGGAGAGGTGACCTCCATTCAAGTCTTCTGAATGAACCCTCAAATCTCCAGGACTCCTCCAGCAACACGCAACTTTTTTGCCAGCTGGTTCACTCCATTTGTGGAGAGCGAAATTGTCACCAATGTCTTCTGACAATATCCCTCCCCGCAACTTCTGCCCCTTCCTTCCTCTCGTCTCCTGAAGTCACATGCGCGTTGACAGTGCTTGATTAGGAACAGAGAGATTGGGGAATTTTAACTTCCGACGTCACAATGTTACACTCTTAAGTGGGGGGAACAAAAAGACTCTTTTCTTCCAGTGGAAAAAGTCCTGAAGCTCAGCTAAGTCTTACAAATTGTATTAAGCAACGGAGGGAAAAAAATCCAACTAGCAATGATCCACGAGGTCAGCATCACACACAGAGTGGGGAGAATGGGAATTTTCCATGCAGTGGGACCGTCCACATAGATAATTCAAGACCATAATCATTCCCAACCCCCGAGTTTATGTGTCGTGGATTTTCTTTCCACGGACTTATTCTAATATTGTCAGTGTCCATGTTTCATTTCGCTGGCCCCAAACAGGCTCAACCAAGGAGCTTTGCAGCTGTTCTTTTAAACATCAGATCAACAGACCCAATGTGAGGAAGAACGCTGTCTCCACAATGCCTCGCAGATAACAAGATGTGCTTGAATTAATTAACGTAACTCACAGATAAACACTCATTTTTCAGGGATTTATAGTTCCAACACTAGGAATCTATGCAGATTTGAACTTGTTAAGCAAATGATTCATATAATTTTATTTGCATAACTGGACTCAAAGGAAGGAAAAGAGGAAAAGATAAAAACTGTACTATTGAATTTGTTATTTTCTTTCAAACATTTATAAATAATGTAGATAATCTCTCCTTTTTTAAACAAAACTGTTTAACATCTGCTTTTTATAATATTGTTATTTCTTGTGAAACTCTGTTTGAAATTCTTGTTCCCAAGCATTACTTGCAAATATCAACTAAAATTCCCAAAAAAGAAACATGTGCACACCTCATAAGTCCAGTAAATTCTTGAATAACTGAAAGCCTTAGTCCAACCACACAGAATTCCAGATTACCTGAAGCTTGTCCTGCCACTGGATTTTATTTTAAAAAGTAGGAAGTTAAAGAACTCAGCAAAACCCCATACCCGAAAAACAAATAATCCAGTGAAGACATGGGCAGAAAACATGAATAGACACTTCTCTAAAGAAGACATCCAGATGGCCAACAGGCACGTGAAAAGATGCTCAATGTTGCTCCTCATCAGGGAAATACAAATCAAAACCACACTGAGATACCACCTCACGCCAGTCAGAATGGCCGAAATGAACAAATCAGGAGACTATAGATGCTGGAGAGGATGTGGAGAAACGGGAACCCTCTTGCACTGTTGGTGGGAATGCAAACTGGTGCAGCCCCTCTGGAAAACAGTGTGGAGGTTCCTCAAAAAATTAAAAATAGACCTACCCTATGACCCAGCAATAGCACTGCTAGGAATTTATCCAAGGGATACAGGAGTACTGATGCATAGGGGCACCTGTACCCCAATGTTTATAGCAGCACTCTCAACAATAGCCAAATTATGGAAAGAGCCTAAATGTCCATCAACTGATGAATGGATAAAGAAATTGTGGTTTATATGCACAATGGAATACTACTTGGCAATGAGAAAGAATGAAATATGGCCCTTTGTAGCAACGTGGACAGAACTGGAGAGTGTTCTGCTACGTGAAATAAGTCCTACAGAGAAAGACAGATACCATATGTTTTCAGTCTTATGTGGATCCTGAGAAACTTAACAGAAGACCATGGGGGAGGGGAAGGGGGAAAAAAAAGACACAGAGAGGGAAGGAGGCAAATCACAAGAGACTCTTAAACACTGAGAATAAACTGAGGGTGGATGGGGGGTGAGAGGGAGGGGAAAGTGGGTGATGGACATTGAGGAGGGCACCTGTTGGGATGAGCACTGGGTGTTGTATGGAAACCAATTTGACAATAAATTTCATATTTAAAAAAAAATAAAATAAACATTAAAAAAGTAGGAAGTTACAAAATATATGTTATTTAAAACAAAAGACTTGTTGAGCATTCTACAGGTCAGTTTACATCCAGCCTAACCGTCTGTACTTGGAACACTTAAAGTCTGACACAAGAACAGCAAATGTTCATGATGAACATTTACCTCTGCCTCAAGTCCTTTTGTGAAACAAAGTAAAATATAAATCTTCTTTCATATCTAAAACCCTACTGCTTAGCACACTGATTACACTTTCATAGTGAAATGTTTGTGTTAACAAAAGTAATACATGGTGGTCAATTGGGAGGCGGTCTATATATTCAATTTTAAAAGATTCATGACTGTACAGTATAGAGATGTAAGACTGTAGAGTCTTAAGGGTTAAAGAGACCTTAGAGCTGCATCTAACCCTCCTTAGTGTAGAAATCCTCCAAGAACATTCCAATATTAAAAAAAATTTTTTTATGTTTATTTATTTTTGAGAGACAGAGAAAGACAGAGCGTTAGCAGGGGAGGGGCAGAGAGCAAGGGAGACACAGAATCTGAAGCAGGCTCCAGGCTCTGAGCTGTCAGCACAGAGCCCGACGTGGGGCTCGAACCCACGAACCGTGAGATCATGACCTGAGCTGAAGTTGGACTTTCAGCTGAGGGCGCCACACAGGCTCCCCGAACATTCCAATATTTTAAAAAAATAATTTGGGATCAGGAACTATATTGGACACACACACACACACACACACACACAATCATCTCATTACCTCACAATATTCTTATGAGACAGACAAATTAATCTTGCAAACAGGGAGAGAGAGAGAGGCTCAGAAAATGAAGAAGAGAATATGAGGAAGCAGAAAAAAAAAATCAGAAAAAAACGTCCCCGGTTTTTGCCAATTTTTTCCTATGGTCTAAGAGCCAAGGATAAACAAGAAAGAAATCAGACAAGATGAAAATGCGCCTCCTTCTCCGTGGCCAACGCACACACCAGCATTCCATAATTAATTTACTGAGAAATATGTAGGAAGCCAAGCCAGCCCCTGGAGCACAAACCACGCACATAAATGTGAGCCTCCTCTCAGGATGTTACAGCACCACAGCAACAAACATATTTAGGATCTGCTCCCAACTTTGCACATTCAGGAATAATCGCACAACTAAAGAGAGTTACGAGGAATGCTAAAACCCTTTCTCCTAAGAATAACGAGTACGATTGTGTTTTTTATTTTAACTTAAAATTCAATAAGTATACACCTCCCTTATTCCCCAAGGAGATAAATAACAGGAACGACTAAGTACCGCACAAAATGCAGACACGGGATAAAGGTGGCAGTTTTAACTTTGAAATTCACCAATCTTGTCAGTTACAGTCAGACCTAAAACATTAATTTATTCTGAAACATTAATTAACTGGAGCTTTTTTGCATTTAATTTTCTCTGGCATTTTAGAATCTATTCTAAGCCCTGTAGAAATGGCAGGTCTGATGTTATTAAAGTTAGCCTTTCGGAGAGCGCTCGAACTGAAGCCTCGAACACATTAAAAAATGCTGAGAGTCCAGATAATGCAAATCCAAAGTATTATTAAAGGGTATTCTTTACACATCATAGAAAAACCTTAATTTCATGAGAAATGAATTCAACTTTTAGGAAGGTTTTCATTCTGTATACTACCTGTGCCCCTCCAACTCCTCCGAAGAAAAATGTAATGCCAGTTTCCATCCCTCCCTCCTTCCTTCCTTCAAGTGTCTACTGAGGGCCAAGTACACACCAGGCAGGTACCGTTGTTCTGAGTGGAACAAGCAAGGTTCTGTTTTTGTGTTGCTTACCGTCTAGGTGGGAAAATAACAAACAAGTAATAAACAAGACAGTATGTAAGAGTGCTGAGAACAATATAAAAGTAAAAAGGTGACGGGGCGCCTGGGTGGTTCATTTAGGTAAGCATCCGTCTTCGGCTCAGGTCATGATCTCACGGTTCATGGGTTCGGGCCCCACGTCGGGCTCTCTGCTGACAGACCAGAGCCTGGAGCCTGCTTCGGATTCTGTGTCTCCCTTTGTCTGTCTGCCCCTCCCTCATTCGTGCTCTCTCTCTCTTAAAAATAAATAAACATTAAAAAAAAAAAAAAAAAAAGGAAAAGGGTGATATGATCAAGAGTGACCGGAAAGCCCTCTTTGAAGAGGAACCACTACATCAAGTCTTAAAAATCAGAAGTTGGCCACACAAGGGTCTAGGGGTAAATGTCTCAGACACAGAGATGACTACTGCCCCTGTGGGAAGGTGAGACTGAGCTGGGCACGCTTGACGAGTAGGAAGGTCACAGTGGCTGAGCCACCAGGCAGGGGATAGCGTCCCCTACTGAGAGGGAAGCCTGGGGGAAGAACAGGGGGGTGTGTGTGTGTGTGAAGGGGAGTGAGATCATGAGTTTATGAGTGTGTGTGTGTGTGTGTGTGTGTGAGAGAGAGACAGAGAGAGAGAGAGAGAAAGAGTATGTGTAGGGGAGTGGGGATCAAGAGTTCTATTCTGGACATGTAAAGTTTTAAATGCCCACTTAAAAGAATGGTTCTAATAAAACAATCATTTATAGCAATTACATGATCAAGGGAGAATTTGGAATGGATGCCACTCTGTATGGCCACATTGGGTAGAAGACTGTGGTTCTCTAATAAGCTGTGTTCCATTCTGTGAGTCGCTTTAGATACTCTTTTTAATTAAGCAATATTTAATTTAATATGTCCCAAATTCAATATAGTAAGTCATAAAAAAATATCCATTAAGAAAATCCTTTCAGGGGCGCCTGGGTGGCTTAGTTGGCTAAGTGTCAGACTTTGGCTCAGGTCACGATCTCCCAGTTCGTGAGTTCAAGGCCCGCATCAGGCTCGCTGCTGTCAGCACAGAGACTGCTTCATATCCTCTCTCTCTCTCTCTGAGCGTCCCCTGCCTGTGCTCTCGCTCTCTCGCTCTCTCAAAAATAAACATTAAAACCTATCTTTTAATGCCAAAGAGTCCTTTGAGAAACCACAAAGATTATTTCTATTTTACAGCTACAGTGTGCTCTTACAGACACAAATTCGTTCCCAGAATGCAAATCGACAAGTGACCTGGGCTTCAGTTTTACATTAAAATGTGTGCAGGGGCGCCTGGGTGGCGCAGTCGGTTAAGCGTCCCACTTCAGCCAGGTCACGATCTCGCGGTCCGTGAGTTCGAGCCCCGCGTCAGGCTCTGGGCTGATGGCTCGGAGCCTGGAGCCTGTTTCCGATTCTGTGTCTCCCTCTCTCTCTGCCCCTCCCCCGTTCATGCTCTGTCTCTCTCTGTCCCAAAAATAAATTAAAAAACGTTGAAAAAAAAAATTAAAAAAAAAAAATGTGTGCAGCAGAAGTCGTGTAATAGAAATGAGAGGCAAAAGACTTAGTCGCGCTCCACATGCCAAGAACTAGCGTCTGGCTGGTCATGTCAGTGTGACAGCACGTCCGTGTGTGTGTTTGCAAGGATGACAGCTGTTGGCTGACAGTGGAAGGAAGGAGAATTCACCTCCTTTGCAAGTCAGACTGTCCCAAATGATGACACTTCCTGACTTGGGATTCTACGAGTTTGAATGTAGGTGGATTCGGTGTAAACTGTTAGAAAAAAAAAAAACAAAACAGGTGACGCGGACGTGGGAAAAATGAAACTAGACATCTTACTAAAGTAGAAAATTATGAGGCAGCACGGAATTCCATGAGCGCATCTACTTCCCAAGCCTCGGCTCTCCACAGCCAGTACAATCTCACTGCATTGTTCCTCTTTACCGTCCAAGACATTCTTGTGTCTGAGAATCATCAGTCTGAGGGCAAGATCTACATACTTCAGATTATTTGAATTTAGAGGATTATGACTATCACGCACACAGGGGGCCAAAAGTTTTTATTCCGAGTGTCCTTGCCAACAGTTGGGAAAAGGCCGCCTTGCTCTCTATTAACAAATCCTCAGCGGGGAGAACTCCCCCGTAACATAGCTGTCTGTCAAGGGAGACTGCCTAAAAACCCATCATAAGCATCTCAGAAATGCTATTTCCCATACACCGACCAATGCTGCTGATGGCTGTGTTCTCTGAGAAACTGCTAAGGAGAAATTTTAACAACTATTGGACTTGCAAGGAAGGGCTCCCTTCTCGTGCTCTAGGAGACGAAGCCTCTCCAATCCGGGTTCAAAAAACCCAGACCGTCCTATGACGTGCTGCCTTCAAATGCGCTCAGTAGTTCAAAGGTGACGGGGTCACCTCATGAAAATAAAGTCCCGGGTGCGTGAAAGAGACAGTCTTCGCGGGGGAGCAGAGAAGTAGTTACAGCCAAGAGGAAGGATGGGTTGAAGGCACGCAGGATGGGTGTTGAAGAATTAGGAGGGGTTCGTTGGGTTAAGAGGGTTGGGAGATGGAGATGACATTTCAAAGGCGGCGTTGACTGTGTGACAAGTGATGGCCGAATAAGGTGCCTCCTTGGATTACAGGGTAGGGAGTGGGGGAGGGGAGAGGACAGGAATGAGCCTAGAGACGACACTGTTGCCAGTGCCATGAAGGAGGGCCCTCGAGGTCCTGCTAGAACGTGACCGTTACCCTGATGGAAATGAGGACACACGAATTCTGAGTCGGGGGGTGTGGACACGATCAAATGTGCATTTTAGATACAGCACTGGCAGCATCTGGAGCGTGGATCGGGGTAAGGCTCGGGGCTTGCAGCGTGCCAAGAAATGGTTAAGATAAACTAACAAATTAACTTATGTAAAACAGAAGTACTGATGCATGCTACACCATGAATGAACCTTGAAAATATTGTATGTAAAAGAAACCAGTCACAAAAGGCCAGATACGGTATGATTCCACGCATATATGAGATATCTAGAATAAGCAGTCCGATGGAGACAGAAAGCACATTGGTGGTTTCCAGGGGCTGGAAGAGGGAAGAACAGGGAATGGGGTCTCTTTCTGGAGTGACAAAGCATTCTAGAAAGTCCTAGGGGTGCCTGGGTGGCTCAGTCGGTTAAGCGTCCGACTTCAGCTCAGGTCATGAGCTCATGGGTTCGTGGGTTCGAGCCCCCCATCGGGCTCTGTGCTGACAGCTCGGAGCCTGGAGCCTGCTTTGGATTCTGTGTCTTCCTCTCTCTCTGCCCCTTCCCTGCTCTCTCTCTCAAAAATAAACTTTAGGGGCGCCTGGGTGGCGCAGTTGGTTAAGCGTCCGACTTCAGCCAGGTCACGATCTCGCGGTCCGTGAGTTCAAGCCCCGCGTCAGGCTCTGGGCTGATGGCCCAGAGCCTGGAGCCTGTTTCCGATTCTGTGTCTCCCTCTCTCTCTGCCCCTCCCCTGTTCATGCTCTGTCTCTCTCTGTCCCAAAAATAAATAAAAAACGTTGAAAAAAAAATTAAAAAAAAAAAAAAACTTAAAAAAAAAAAAAGAGTTGGGAAGGAAAAAAAAAGTCCCGATAGTTGTACAACATTGTGAAGGCACTAAACACCACTGAATTGTACACTTTATTTTTTATTTTCATTTTAGAAGTTGTTTTTTTTCATTGAAATTTTAGTTAACATACAGTGCAATATTAGTTTCAGGAGTAGAATTCAGTGATTCATCACTTACATACAACACCTAGTGCTTATCACAACAAGTGCCCTCCTTAATATCCATTACCCTGAATGAAGGGTACACTTTAAAGTAGCGACAATGGTGACTTTTACTTCAAAAGTCATTACATCTTTGTAAATCTAATCATTCAAGACCCAAATAAGTGAACCTTCTTAGCCTGGGAGCATGACCATCTGTCCTTCCCTCCTTCCTACCCTCTGACACCCCCTCCGCCTCCTTTTCTTTATTCCCAGCTTGCGAGAGACCTTGGACAAAGTCAAGCAAACCCCTCAGTCCTCACTGTCTTCTGCAAAATGGGATGCACACGAACCTGATCGTCTTATAAATTTTTCGGCTCTAATGACTGAAGGACAACTTACTGGGATGACGTAGGGCTTGTGCACGGGACACCTCCAGCAGAGAGCGGGCACAGGGCGTGAGAGCCCCCCTTCCTCCAAAGTGCCTGCAACTGTTCTAGCCAGTGAGGTGATCTGCTTAAGATTTTTAAGAGTCTGTCTGTGTTCTCTGAAAGTTCTACAAGGCAGGAGTAGTTAGAAAGGAAGCTAATAACCTATTCTTCTAAGGTAAAAAAAAAAAAAAAAAAAAAACCAAAACAACCCACAAAATGTATTTTTCCTTGGTTTTTAATTAAAATTGACCTTTCTGAATCTATGGCTGGAGGCAGCTATAGTAATGAAAAACGATGTCATTTACTGGTGATACTAACAGTGTGGCAGTACAATGAAAAAGGTTACAATCATCATAGAATGATTGCACACCAATCATTCTGCACACCATCTAATTGTTGGGGCGAGGTCGGGGGGATGGGGGGAGATACAGATTGAGAGCCATTATAATCACACTTGAGCCAAGGACTGACCCAACCTCATCTGAAACCCATTTGGGGATTCTCGGGAATTCAGTCTCAGCTTTGCCGTTAATTCTTCCAACAACCGGAAAAGCTAGGGGGAAAGGGTTCATTCGCCCAAAAGAGATGGAATTTTGACACTAGGGGTCACCAGCCTCTTAAACTGTGAATGAGAGGAGACCAGCGCCTCTCCCAAGGGCTGGGTGGGAAGGAAGGAAGGAGAAAGGCTGGAAGAAGGAGGAAGGTGAAATTTCGGGAGGCGTAAAAGAAACTGACTTTTCTTTTTTTTTTTTAATTTTTTTTTTCAACGTTTATTTATTTTTGGGACAGAGAGAGACAGAGCATGAACGGGGGAGGGGCAGAGAGAGAGGGAGACACAGAATCGGAAACAGGCTCCAGGCTCTGAGCCATCAGCCCAGAGCCTGACTCTGGGCTCGAACTCCCGGACCGCGAGATCATGACCTGGCTGAAGTCGGACGCTTAACCGACTGCGCCACCCAGGCGCCCCTAGAAACTGACTTTTCTTCTTCAAAGAAGGTGGGGGTGGGGATGGAGGAGGTGGGAGTGTGTCTATGGAAATGCCTCTGAATGGCTAAGTGCCTCGGAGCCTTCTCCCTGGAATCCAGAATGTTGTCTTCTGACACTGAGGAAGAAAGAGGCTGCTTCCTTTTTCTTCCTCAGCAAGTCAACCATACTGAATGCCAGAGGCAGGGGCGCCTCCAGGAAAGGAACAACCTTCTAAGGGACACGTGAAGAAAAGCTCTGCTAAACTGGGATCAAGCTATTTCTCTAAAACTCCTCCTGTATTTTGGATTACCCCAAACTCGGGGTGCAGGAAGTGATTACATCCAGAATAAGAGATACCCGTAAGTGTAGTGACCACAGTGTAGACTTGAATTATTAAGCAGAATGAGAGCCAGTGCTGGGGTTCATGCTGTCGGGAACACTTCATAACAGGTGCGTGGGGGTTTTGGGTTTGGTTTTTTTTTTTTTTTTTTTTTTTTTTTACCACGTTATTAAACGCCCTACCCCTCCCCTCCGGCCTGGTTAATTACTTACAAGCACTGTGACAGGTGTCCTTCTCCAGCTTTTTCAACACACAAGCAAATACGCAGCTCCTCGTGCCACGTTTTGTATCCACTTCTCAGTGAGTGCTTACTGGTGTGCATGGACCATCCACCCCGTTTGCTTTGCACAAAACCCTAAGGAAGTGAGTGCTATAACGAGCCCCATTTTTATAGACAGGCAAACTAATGCTAGAGAAGTTAAGTGACTGCTCAAAGTCACTCAGCCTTAGAGATATCAAGTCTATGCCAGCCCTGGGATCTTAACCGTTATGCCGACACACGGCGTCTACCTTATGTCAAATGACACAAAACTAGCTTGTTTTTAATGGCTGCATGGTATTACATATAAAGAATACTCCAAATTTTATTTAACCTGTTCTCTTACTGAGGGGCATTTAGGCTGCCCCCAGGTTTCCTCTACATAAATTCTTGCTCCGGTGAATTTCTGTAGCACATCAGTAGATAGACTTGCTATGTTAAAAGTAGCTATGCTTTTTTTTTTTTTTAACGTTTATTTTTGAGAGACAGAGTACGAGTGGGGGGTGGGGCAGAGAGAGAGGGAGACACAGAATCCGAAGCAGGCTCCAGGCTTTGAGCTGTCAGCACAGAGCCCGACGCGGGGCTCGAACCCATGAACCGTGAGATCATGGCCTGAGCCGAAGTTGGTCGCCCAACTGACTGAGCCACCCGGGCACCCCAAAAGTAGCTATGTTTCAAGTTTGGATAGATACGACCCTCCTAAACAGCCGACATAAACCTAAACTTCCAGTAAGAGTGCAGGAGAAGGCTCTTTTTGCCACACCTTCCCAAGCATCAGACATCACAGGTCATTTTAATTTTTGGCGACTGATAGATGAAAATTGAATCCTGGGGCGCCTGGGTGGCGCAGTCGGTTAAGCGTCCGACTTCAGCCAGGTCACGATCTCGCGGTCCGTGAGTTCGAGCCCCGCGTCGGGCTCTGGGCTGATGGCTCAGAGCCTGGAGCCTGTTTCCGATTCTGTGTCTCCCTCTCTCTCTGCCCCTCCCCCGTTCATGCTCTGTCTCTCTCTGTCCCAAAAATAAATAAACTTTGAGAAAATTGAATCCAATAGTCATTTTCCTTGATCGTAAGCGAAGGTATTTTGATGCTTATTAGCCATCTGTATTTCTTACGTGACTGTTCATATCCTCCCCACACTTTTCTGTTCCATTGTCCTTCCTTACTGATTTGTGGGAGCTCTCTATAAATTCTGAACACAACACCATACATGTTTCATATACTTTAATTTCATTTATAGTTTCTTTTGCCGTAATTTCACAAAACTGAATTTGTTAAACGTTTTAAGACTCCAGGGCTCCTTGTCATGCTTCTAAAGACCTTCCCCACAACTATAAAAAATATATTGCTTTATATTTCCTTCTAGAATTTTATAGATTTGAAATGCAGTGTGTGGCATGAACCGGGGATCTAAATATATATTTTCCCAAAGAGATTGCCAGTTGACTTAACACTATGGTTGAGCCTTGAACAACAGGGGTTTGAACTGCAGGATGCACTTATACACAGATTTTTTTTTAATTTTTTTTTAACGTTTATTTATTTTTGAGACAGAGAGACACAGAGCATGAACGGGGGAGGGGCAGAGAGAGAGGGAGACACAGAATCGGAAGCAGGCTCCAGGCTCTGAGCCATCAGCCCAGAGCCCGACGCGGGGCTCGAACTCACGGACCGCGAGATCGTGACCTGAGCTGAAGTCGGACGCCCAACCGACTGAGCCACGCAGGTGCCCCTACACAGATTTTTTTTTTAATAAATACCCTGGAAAATTCTTTGGGGATTTGCAACAATTTGAAAAAAACTCACAAACAACATGTGTGACACTAATCATCTCCTCATGAGCAGTTCATCTCTCTGGCAAAGTGCATATCACAGTAAAAAACTGATCTCTCATGGTCCTCCCTAAGTTTTAGGGGGAATCAAGAGCTACATGTAGATTTTTTACTGCACGGGAGGTTGGCAACTGTAACTCCCCTGTTGCTCGAGCGTCAGCTATAGATATTAAATAGTTCATCCTCTCCTACTGATCTGAAAGTTTTATCTTCATACTAAATTCTCATGCACACATAGATCTATTTATAGGTTCTCCGTAGCATATTATAAAATCTAGTAGGGCAAATGCCCCCCAATTGTTTCTTTTTAAATACATTTCTGTGCCATTTTTGCTTATTCTTTTATATGAACTTTAGAAGCAACTTGTCGAGCTTTAGAAAGAAATTCTAGGGGGACTTTATTGGAATTGCATAGAAGTGTTACATTAATTTGGAGAAAACTTGCTTTATAATACTGAGTTCCTAGCCAGAAGTGGAATGTATCTCCTTTTATTAACACCCCTGCCTACACTTCAGTAAAGTTTTAATTTGTCTCCTACACATTTTTTGTCAACTGTACTTTCTTAGTTTTACAGATTGTGATGCAGTTGTGAGAGGTATCATTTTTTTCCCATAATACTGTATATGTGGTGAATGCTATCATATAGGAAAAATATTTTTGTTGATTCATATTCTTTCTTTTTAATTTTTTTTAATGTTCATTTATTTTTGAGAGAGAGAGAGAGAGAGAGAGAGACAGAGTGCGAGCAGGGGAGGGTCAGAGAGAGAGAGAGACACAGAATCCTAAGCAGGCTCCAGGCTCCGAGCTGTCAGCACAGAGCCGGACGCGGGGCTACAACTCACAAACCATGAGATCATGACCTGAGCTGAAGTCAGATGCTTAACTGACTGAGCCACCCAGGCGCCCCTTGTTGATTCATATTCTAATGATGAAACAAATCGGCTGAAGATTTCTCTCTTTTAACCGACTGCGTCTGACATTTATCGCACATGGAGATAATTATATAGGTTTTAGCATTTTGTCCTATTAACTTACTGAATTACACTGGTTTCCTAATATTGGACTATGCTTACCTGCCTACTCTAAGTTGTATAATATCATGGTGTATTATTCTGCTAATGATGTGTATTCTGCTGATGAGTGAGGTAGCTCCACATTTTCTTGGTCATATTCTCGTCTGGGTTAGTTAACAGAACTTAAACTGATCTGGAGAGTCAACCCGGATGCTTACTGTCTCCCTCTAAGCTTTGGAGGCATACAAGGTGCCAATACCAAAATCTATATCTGGTATTTAGGAAGGAGACTGGCTACTTTTCATAAAGGACTCAGATGGTTGGTTAGGACAGAAATGGAAGGAAGGGTGGATAGACGGATGGACAGAAGAGTAAGTTTCTCCTATGGTTATTTTCTATTCATCTATTCTTTCGAGTCGCTTCTGATAGTTTAATAATAACCGTGAATTTTCAAATTCACTATTAAAAAGAAAAATGCATAGAAAATGCTTGTGAACCTTCGGTTGTATCTTCCTCCTCTCTCCCATTAAGCTTGCCAGAGCCCAAAGGTGTCTCTATTTTATCAGTGTTTTCAAAGAAAAGTGTTTTCAATTTTATCTATCAAACCGGTGAGGCTTTTGTTGCTTTAAACCTGTTTTGTAGAATTTCTGAATTTAGAGTTATTACTTACATTGTTAGACGTTTTGGGTAAATCTGTTGTTCTTTTCCCTCAAATACTGATGTGAATGCTTTATTTTCAATAATTCTAAGTTTCTTACAAATATTTTTGGACTGTAATTTGTACTTTGATAGCCGCTTCGGCCACAGCTTATGGGTTTCTATATGAAGTGTTCTCATTCCCTGTAACTTTTTTTTTTAATTTTTATTTATTTTACATTTATTTATTTTTGAGAAATAGAGTGAGACAAAGCATGAGTGGGGGAGGGGCAGAGAGAGAAGGAGACACAGAAGCCGAAGCAGGCTCCAGGCTCTGAGCAAGAGGTCAGCACAGAGCCTGATGCGGGGCTCGAACCCACGAACCATGAGATCATGACCTGAGCCGAAGTCGGACGCTCAACCGACTGAGCCACCCAGGCGCCCCTCATTCCCTGTAACTTCTAAATAGACTTTTGTTCTAATTATGATTTTATTCTTTAACTCAGAGTTTTAAAAATGTTCATACAAAAAAGCGTACATGAATATTCACAGCTTCATTACTCATTATAACCAAAAGGTGGAAATAACCCAAATGTACATCAATGGATGAATGGATTTAAGAAAGTGTTACAATCACACAAAGGAGGGGCACCTGGGTGGCTCCGGTAGTTAAAAGTGTGCGACTCTTGATTTCGGCTCAGGTCATGATGTCACGGTTCATGACTTCGAACCCTGCGTCGGGCTCTGTGCTGACAGCGTGGAACCCGCTTGGGTTTCTCTCCCTCTCTCCCTCTGCCCCTTCCCTGCTAACGTTTTGTCTCTCTTTCTCAAAATCAACTTTAAAAAGTCTACTATACTCACACAATGGCATGTTACTGAGCCATGAAAAGAAATCAAATTCTGATTCGTGTTACAACATATATGAACCCTGAAAACAAGCTACGTGAAAGAAGCCAGATACAAAAGGACACATATTCTATGCTTCCAATTACGTGAACTGTCTACAGTCGGCAAATATTATAGAAGGCGGGACATGGCTGCCAAGGGCTGGGGACAGCAGTGAGTGGGAAGGGAAGACTAGTGGGTTCAGGACTCGGTTGGAGGCGATAAAAATGTCCTGAAATCACATAGTGTTTATGGTCGCATAATTCTGCGAAAATACTAAAAAAAAAAAAACCACTGAACTGCACACTTCCAAAGGGTGAATTTTAGGGGTACGAGTTGTATCCTTTTATGTTTGTTTAGCTTTGAGAGAGAGGGAGAGAGAATGCGTGGGGGAGGGGCAAAGGGAGACAGAGAGACACAGAATCGGAAGCAGGCTCTGAGCTGTCAGCACAGAGCCCGACTCGGGGCTGGAACTCACCGACCGTGAGATCATGACCTGAGCTCAAATCGGACGCTCGACCGACTGAGCCGCCCGGGCGCCCCGGGGAAGAGGAGCATTTTAAAACTTTAAAAAGTTGCTAGACCTGGTTAAGACTGTCCTTATCGCTGACATCTGGTATTACTGGATCTTATTTGAAGAACCTGGACTACGTATGGCACCTAACTTGTAACATGCACAGATTTTCTCTGGGGCCTGGTCCATAATCGATCTTTGTGTCACAGGAGTGCCTGAAAAGAAGACGTGCCCTCCTTGTGCTGGCTATTCAAGTTTGCTCATGGAGTTACTAACATTTTCCATATGCTTTCTTTTGTTAAGGGGTCTCTGGACAACTTCTGAGAGAGACACTATGACTGTTGTTTTTTCACAAGTACTGTAATATTTTATTTTATTAAGTTTCTATTTAAATTCCTGTTGACATACAATGTCGTGTTAGTTTCAGGTGTACAATATAGTGATTCAACACTTCCATACATCACCTGGCACTCATCACAAATGCACCCCCTTAATCCCCACCATCTATTTAACCCACCCCCCACCCACTTCCCCTGGGTAACCATCCGCGTGTTCTTTTTAAGATTCTTACTGTCATATTTTTAAAAAAAAAGTTTATTTCTTTTTGGGAGAGAGAGAGAGAGTGAGGAGGGGAGGGGCGGGTGGAGGGGACAGGGGATCTGAAGCAGGCTCTTGGCTGGCAGCAGACAGCCCAGTGCGGGCCTCGAACTCACAAACCGCGAGATCATGACCTAAGTGGAGGTTGGACACTCAACTGACTGAGCCACCCAGGCATCCCTTACTGTAATATTTTAAGTAAACATAATGCACTTTGGATAAATAATGCCACTAATCTAGTAAAGTTCTACATTTTCTCCGGCAAACTGCCTTCTGAATGCAACTTTTCCCAGCTCCTTTTGTATATTCTCCATCAGTTTCACTTACAAGGAACACATCTCCCACCCTACTGTTGAAAAAAAAACGTCCAGAGATTCATGTGCAAACTCCCTGCCAAGTTCGGTGCCACAAAAGAGGGTCGTAGGTGGCACAGGCAATCAATAAAGACCACAAATAAGGACAACTAAAATCAACAAGTAACTCAGACTAAAACAAAAATCACAAGGAAAGAAATCACACCTAAAATTGGGCATTTAGAATCCCTACCATGTGATTTAGTGATAGAAACTAAACATTCTGGTGTGGCCTAATGGAAAAGAAAAACTACTGTCATTTTTTTTTTTTTCCCCCTGTTTAGGAGCTGATGCCCTGAATCCTGGAAACTGCAGGTTCATTCCGAGGGCAGGCCTCATGTGATGTTTAAAGGGGAAAAAAAAATTAACCTTGTGCACACCTCCTATATTCACGATCATTAATGAAAAGCCAGAATGTTTAATTTGCTCTGATGTTTCTGCTTTCTGTCATTTTTGTATAGTTAACAGGATCATAATTTAAGTAAGTCACACATTGTAAATAACCTGGCTATATTATTCGCTCCTCCTTAGTAATTAGACCACCTTTTGTTACAGAGAATCCTATAAACCATTTAACCATGAGTGGTTGTAAACTGCTCGTATTAAAAATTGGGTGCTCCCTCTCCTAAGCTGAATGGCACCAAGGAAGCCACGTACCTTTTTGTTTTGTCTCTACATCACTTCATTTTACTGGAGTTTCTGGAATCGATTTGATAATTTGATCATTTCAATACAGGCATAAAGAGCTACCATAAAAAACTTTTGGAAGAAAGCGGTCCCTACCGACCCTGTCGCTTTGTATCAGTGCAGAGGAGAGGGGAGTGTTGCACGGATTTGTAATCTACTCTCCAAGCCGCGTCTCCAGCCTTTTTCGAAGATGATAAAACCATTTGGCACAGCAAGAACTATGGAAGTATTTTAACAAAGAAAACAACGAAGAAAAAAAAAAAACCCCGGTCGTCTCTCCAGTTTCACAAGGAGAGCAAAGCAACCTGCAGCTTTGTGTTATTTGAGATTACTTGAAATGCCGATCGGTCAGGATGTTAAAATCAAGCCTGCAAAAATCATGCTAAGACTCCCAGTCTTAGAATAAAGGACACTCACAAAGAGGAGGAATCCTTTTTACCCAAACGTAGAGGAAGTGTGGAGACTATTTTGCTTTTATTGTAGTAAAAAATACATAGCATTAAGTTTATCATCTTAACCATTTTTTTAAAATTTTTTTAACATTTATTTATTTTTGAGACAGAGAGAGACAGAGCATGAACAGGGGAGAGGCAGAGAGAGAGGGAGACACAGAATCTGAAACAGGCTCCAGGCTCTGAGGTGTCAGCACAGAGCCCGACGCGGGGCTTGAACTCACAGACCGCGAGATCATGACCTGAGCTGAAGTCGGACGCTTAACCGACTGAGCCACCCAGGCGCCCCCATCTTAACCATTTTCAAGCGTACTGTTCAGTTGTGTGAAGCATATTCACATTGTTGCACAAGAGATTGTACTACTTTGGTTACTTTAAATATTTCAGACACTCATCTGAACGATACGGTATCTGTGCATTTGTGACTGGCTTATTTTTGTTCGGCATAATAATGTCTTCGAGGTTCATCCATGTCGTAGCAGGTCTCAGAACTTCCTTATTTTGAAAGGCTTAATAAGATTCTGTTGTATGTATAAACCACATCTTCTTCAGCCATTCATCTGTCAACGAACATTTGGGTTGCGGTGTTCAAACACCTCTTCAAAACCCAGCTTTAGGGGCACGTGGGTGGCTCAGTCCGTTAAGTGTCCGACTTTGGCTGAGGTCATGATCTTACATTTCGTGGGTTCGAGCCTGCCATTGCGCTCTGTGCTGACAGCTCAGGGGCCTGGAGCCTGCTTCAAATTCTCTCTCTCTCTCTGCCCCTCCCCCACTTGCACTCTGTCTCTCTCTCTCTCTCTCAAACATAAAAACAAACAAACAAAGAAAAAAACCACAACAGCTTTCAATTCTTTTGGGTATACACCCAGGAATGGAATTGATGGATCACATGGTAATTCTTCTTTCAGATTTTTGAGGAAACTCCATACTATCTTCCATAATGGCTGCCTCATTTTACATTCCCAACAACAATGCACAAGGGTTCCAATTTCCCACGTCCTCACCAAACGCTTGTTTCTTTCTTTCTCTTTTCTTTTTCTGATAGTTGCCATGCCAATGCACGTTAGGTGACGTCTCACTGCGGTTCTGATTTCCGTCTCTTTCATGATTAGTGATGTTGAGCATATATATATATCTTCTTTGGGGAACTGGCTATGCGGATCCTTTATCCGTTACTTAAACGGGTTATTTGGTTTTTTGTTGCTCAGTTGTAGAAGCTCCTTATATTCTTGATGTTAGCCCCTTATTAGATATATAATTTGCAAATATGTTCTCTCATCCCACTCTGTTGATTGTTTCCTTTGATGTACAGAAGTCGTTAAGTTTAATGGAGTCCCACTTGTCTATTTTTGCTTTTGTTGTCTGTACCTTTGGTGTCATACCCAAGACATCATTGCCAAACCCAATGCGCTAAAGCTTTTCCCTTTGTTTTCTTTTAGGGGTTTTATGTCTTCAATCCACATGAGTTATTTTTTTTATTTTTTTTTTTTCCAACGTTTATTTATTTTTGGGACAGAGAGAGACAGAGCATGAACGGGGAGGGGCAGAGAGAGAGGGAGACACAGAATCGGAAACAGGCTCCAGGCTCCGAGCCATCAGCCCAGAGCCTGACGCGGGGCTCGAACTCACGGACCGCGAGATCGTGACCTGGCTGAAGTCGGACGCTTAACCGACTGCGCCACCCAGGCGCCCCCACATGAGTTATTTTTAAAGGTAGACCAGAAACTACAAAACATTATGTTGTCTGATATCAGAACACATTGCTGACAGAATCAGTTCACTGTATCTTATCCACAGTATGTTTTCAACTCCAGGTTTCTAAATTAAGTGGACTGATGTGGTTAAGACTATGACAATTACAGTTAGGAAAAATATGCTTTTTCGGGGGTACCGTCAAGAAATAATCAAAGAAGTTTATTCTGCTAGCTAGCAAACTAGAACAGTACATAAAACAGTACTTTCAAGGGGCGCCTGGGCGGCTCAGTCGGTTGAGCGTCAGACTTCGGCTCGGGTCATGATCTCATGGTCCGTGGGTTCGAGCCCCGTGCCGGGCTCTGCGCAGAGAGCTCAGAGCCTGGAGTCTGCTTCTGATTCTGTCTCTCCCTCCCTCTCTGCCCCTCCCCTACTCACGCTGTCTCTCTCTGTCTCTCTCAAAACAAACAAACATAACAATAAACCATTAGAAAAACAAACAAAACCAAAAAAACAGTACTTTCGTATCTCCTATCGACGGCAAGCAAAAGTATCCCAAAGATCCAAAATGGGCTGTAATCCTAAATGACAGATTTCTACAGGTAAGAGTTTGGAAGGGAATCGCTTTTCTACCTTTCACTACACTACCAACCGGGTTGCAAGCAAAGGAGAGCAGAGTGGAAAAGACTGGAGTAGGCTGAGAAGACACGGGCTGGATCTATCCACACCTGGAAAGACTCTCGAGGGTTTTGTGGGACCCTCCCATCCCCATCTTTCCCACCCAACCCTCCCTCATTTGTTTTTTTTTGTTTTTTTAAAGGAAATCCCCCCCCCCTTTTTTTTTTAAGAGGGAATTTTTTTTTTCAGCGTTTATTTTTTATTTTTGGGACAGAGAGAGACAGAGCATGAACGGGGGAGGGGCAGAGAGAGAGGGAGACACAGAATCGGAAACAGGCTCCAGGCTCTGAGCCACCAGCCCAGAGCCCGACGCGGGGCTCGAACTCACAGACCGCGAGATCGTGACCTGGCTGAAGTCGGACGCTTAACCGACTGCGCCACCCAGGCGCCCCCCTCATTTGTTTTTAACCTGTTGAATCAAGCAAAAATAAAAAAGGACAAAGGAAAATCACTGTTTGAGCTCCTCCCAGGATTAAAATTCAATTTCTTCAATTAAGGGAGGAACCAACATAATTCTTCATCTGTTCTCTGACTTTTCATATATGCCTTCCCAAATCCATTTTCAGATTTTTTTTTTTTTTTAAAGATTTTACTTTTAAGTAATCTCTCCACCCAATGTGGAGCTCAAACTCAAAATCCGGAGATCAAAAGTCACATGTGCTACCACCGGAGCCAGCCAGGCGCCCCTTCCCAAGTCCATTTTGGAAAGTAAATGTGCCATAAATCAATTCGTACGGGAAAACAAAAGCTGCAAAAAACTGTCTGCCCCAGGGTATATATTCCTAAATATACTTAAATATACAAAATACTACTTTGATAATCAATACTATTTATCTAGAACGCCTTCCCTATGTGCCTTGGCATAAAAATGACCACATGATAGTTACAGGAACTGAAGAAATGCAACTTAAAAGAATCTGCCCTTGAAAATTTAACCGAACGCCATGGTCCTATATAATAAGTGATACAAAGCTTTTTAACTAGTAAGATAGCAATGCCGTAATCCGCAATGGAACAGAAATGGGCCCCTTCCTGTGTGTAAAGAGAACACTGCACAGTCACTTTGAGAGACAGAATGGTAAACCGTACTGAGGTGCGGGCCCCCTGCCCCCCTGGTCACACCGGAGACCCGGGGACCCCTCCCCCTGGTGCACTAGCTGACAGGATCTCTATTTGTGGTTTGTTTGAGTATGTTCTGGCCACACTAAAACTACTTGTAAATATTTCTACTGTTTCCCTTTAGGGAAACCCAAGGCTTGGTATAAAATGTGATTCTCTCATGCTTGGGGCCATTAGGGTAAATGTGCTTCGTGTATCCCACTTAAAAAGTTAACTCAGGAAGAGGTACAGACTCTGGGAGACACAGTCTGCCTTTCTTCCTGCTGTCTGGTTAATGTAGCAACTGGCTGCTCAGGAAGGAAGGGGAGGGAGATGGACGGGAGGGCTGAAAAGACGGCTGGCTGGCGCGAGGTGGGATTTACCCCCAGACTTGCCCACCGTCATTCCCTGAAACAGGCGACAGGTAGCGAAAGGTGCCCGTGCTGCATTTGGAGTCACAAGTCCCTGCCATCGGTGCTGACAATGTTCTACATCTCAATCTAGACGGTATTCACATGAGTATGCACGTAATATGTGTTGGTAAAAATTAGTGGGGTCCACTTAGGATTCCTGTATTTTATGTCAATAAGGCTTTGAAAATTACATCTCAAGAGTTCCCGATATAGACTTAATGCATAACAAGGGGTGGCACCAATTCATTCCCTTTGGGGTTTTTTTCTTCACTAAGCTTTTTCAATGACCTGCCCTCTCCAAATTCCAGTCTCTCTCCCTTCCAATAACCTTTATGTGGCGCTAACACATCAAGACTTCCTAAAGTCCACACCTGGTCAAATCACACCCCAGGTTAAAGAAAAAAAAAAAAAAATCCCTGTTTTGTCTTGATGTCAGTTGCTCACTGTCTATAAACTCCCCAGCCCGGCACCTATGCCCACCCCTCACCCCGGGTCAGCCACGCGCACTGGCTCAACAGACTCCACGACGGTTGTCCCCGAGCCCATCTGCGGCCAATTCTCCACCCCACACTTCAGTGCGTTGTTCCTTCTCTGCTTCCATCCCTGTCCGGATTTCCACCTCACGCTGTTAAAATCCTATCCATTTCTTTCCAGATTCCTCCAAATGGATAACAGTAACAGCGACAAATGTTGGTTTACGTTTGTTAGTTAATAATGCTTTAATACTTTTTATCACATAGAATATAAGCTCCACAAAGTCGGGACTCGTTTTATCCCATGGGCTTGGAACAGTGGCTGGCACAGAGTAGGTGCCCAGCAACTGTTGACTGATTTAATAATAATAACTTTCACGAATAAGCGCCCGTTTCCCAAACACTGTGCTTTACAAGTATCATTTCTATTCTTGAAAACACCCTCGCAATACGTATGATACAAGCCCCACGATCTAGATGGGGAAACTCCAGTTCAGAGGTGTTAATGAACTTGCCCAAGGCCTCCCAGCTCAGAGCAGTCTGGATTCAATATCCTCGTCCTTCAAATTCTCAGGAAACGAGGTGCTCCCACTGTGGTACACGTCTCCCTGAGATGGCAGTTAGGTAACAGCCTGTCCTCTCCTGCTAGTTCCCATTCTTTATGAGCAGACAGAATATTTACCAGTATTTACAGGATCCTCGGACGCACCCAGCCCAGGACTCCACAATGAAGCTGGGGACTCCATAAATATCTAGTGAGTCACGGAAGGGCAGATGATAAAGGGGGTGGAGAGAGGCTGATTTAGAGAGCCTTCTCAAAAAAAAAAAAAAATTTTTTTAAAGCTGGAGCACGCAAAATACGAAAAGAGCGCGAATTAGTACAAAGGAGGCAAGTTAATTAGACAAAGGAGGTGGTTCACACCACGTGTACAGGGCAGTAGAGAACAGCTCCGTGCTAGATGGGGTTCCTGGGAATGCAAGCCTTTATCGTATAAAAATGAACTGCAAGCCTCAAAGGGCAACAGGCAGCTTATTTTCTCGTACTATTTTGAAAAAAAAAAAAAACAAACAAACTATTTAGGCTGGGCTGAAAGTATTATCTGAATGTAGGCATGAAATTTCACAAAAGAAGAAATCATTCCAAACGTTTTACTCCGTAACAACCACGTTCACCATATCACAAGGGCTACACTAGTGGATTAAATTAAAAACCAATGCCGCTCAAGAAATCCAGCAAGTTCCCCTGCTTTATCCTCAGATGAAGCTCAGGTTACCATCTGGCAGTCACCAGCACGGCCGCAGACTGCCCCTCTGTCTTTCTTGTCCAAACGGGTCCTCGTGTGCATTCTCGCCTCCCGGCTCCTGAAACCCCTTCTCACGTCTGTGACCCCTTGCCTCCATAACTCAGGAATGCACCTAAAAGGACATTTCGGGGCACACCCATCTCTAACTTGGGGGCTACCTATAGCACCCTCTATTAATAAATACCTATACAAAATGTTTTGTGCCTTTAAGGGGCAAAAGGTTTGAGCGGCTATTCTAGAACATGCTAAAATGTTAAGTCAGTAAGTTCATTTCTGGAGCACTTGAAAAATCATACTAATTTGGCCATTTTTCTCCATTTCTCAACAACAGAACGTAAGATTAAAGCTAGTTTCTAGGGGCGCCTGGGTGGCGCAGTCGGTTAAGCGTCCGGCTTCAGCCAGGTCACGATCTCGCGGTCCGGGAGTTCGAGCCCCGCGTCAGGCTCTGGGCTGATGGCTCAGAGCCTGGAGCCTGTTTCCGATTCTGTGTGTCCCTCTCTCTCTGCCCCTCCCCCGTTCATGCTCTGTCTCTCTCTGTCCCAAAAATAAATAAATGTTGAAAAAAAAAATTAAAAAAAAAAAAAGCTAGTTCCTAATGAATCGTCACGCTGTGATCCTCATCACTGAGGTTAACTTTAATTTTTTTTTTTTTAACGTTTGTTCATTTTTGACAGATGGAGAGAGACAGAGCATGAGTGGGGGAGGATCAGAGAGAGAGGGAGGCACAGAATCCGAAGCAGGCTCCAGGCTCTGAGCTGCCAGCACAGAGCCCAATGCGGGACTCGAACCCACGGACAGTGAGATCATGACCTGAGCCGAAGTTCAACACTCAACCGACTGAGCCACCCAGGCGCCCTGAGGTTAACTTTACAGTCCACTGGTTACCGTATACCAGAGAGGGGTTTGCCACGGGTGGGGACAGGTTGAATTTCACTGGTGACCCAGGGCTTGGTAAAAACAAACGAATTGGTAGTATAAGAAGATTTGAGTCACATAAGTGCATCAGAGAAAAATGTTTTCATGATTTTAACCTCTATGTCCTGCCTCTATGAGGTTTTTAGAGATTTTACACTTTACCTTTAGACCTCAGTAGAGGCTGAAGAGAGACCCCGTGAATGAGCGTAAGCAGTAACAATGCCAACAGCTGAAATTTACTAATAAGCATTTACTATTGTGCCAAGTATTATCAAAGCATTTGATATGTGTTATCTCACTTACTCCTTAACCATCCTAGGCGTAAAAACATCTGGGCCTAGTGTGTTTGCTATGAAAAGATTGGGACTCCTACTTTTAATCATTGCAGCCTATTCAGGTTTTTTGTAGCTTCCAGAGTCAGTTTTAGTAAGTTAGAGATTTGTCTATTTCACTTAAGAGTTCAAATGTACCGACTGAATAAAATAAGATAAAATTAAAATAAAATAAAATAAATAAAATAAAATAATAAAATAAAATAAAATAAAATAAAATAAAATAAAATAAAATAAAATGAAATAAAAATGTACTGACTGGATTTAAATTTGTTCGGGGCGCCTGGGTGGCTCAGTCGGTGAAGCGTCCGACTTCGGCTCAGATCATGATCTCGCGGTCGTGTGTTGGGAGCCCCGTGTCGGGCTCTGTGCTGGCAGCTCAGAGCCTGGAGCCTACTTCGCCCTCTCTCTCTCTCTGCCTCACCCCTGCTTGTGCTCGTCTCTCTCTGCCTCTCAAAAATGAATGTTAAGAAAAAAAAAAAAAAAGATGAGAGCCTATTTAAAAAATTGTTTAAAATATTCTTTTATTAGATTTAAATCTCTGGCCTCACTCCCCGTAGGCAGTTTTTCCTTTACTGTGTTTATTTGTAGCTTTTCTCCTTTGGTTTTCCTTGATCAATCTGGGGAGAGGATGGTCAGCTCTATTAATCTCTTCAAAGAACCAACTGTTGGCTTTCTTGACTCTGTCTAGTGTACATTTTTTTAACAATTTCCTCTTAATCCTGGGATTTATTTCACTATCTCCTTCCTTGTATTTTCTGTGAGTTTAGCATGTAGTTCTTTTCCTAACTTAGGTTGGATGCTTCAGTCAGGGAAGCAGAACCACTAAGAAGGAATCCATTACAGGAATTAGACCTTACTAGTATGAAAGGTGCTAGGGAAGTGAGGAGGTGGTCGCTCTTTCCAAAGCCCCACAGTAGGAGGACCAGTCCGAGTCTGTGGGCAGGGAACTCAGAGGCCAGGCTCACCCTGCACCCGTGGCGGGTGCAGATGTGGGGAAACACATGGTGGGAAAAATATGTGGCGAGGCCTCTGGATCCCCTGTGAATCTACAGTGAAGAATCTGGGGGTGGCCGGCCAAGGGTTAGAAGAGGTGAGTGCACACAGGAAGAGAAGGGAGACAAGTTAGAAACTGCCATCTTCTCTCCTGCTCTGGCCACTGCTGTGTCTCCGCGGAAGTCCCTTGGAGAATAAAGGCGCCTGCTTCTCTCACTCCGTGTCCCAATCTCGTACAAGTTCTTCCTTGGGCCAACTAAGGAACTACATAAGGAAGGAGATTCAGGGAAATGTAGTTCCCAGTTTTACCAACGGGACAACAGACCAAAATAAAACAGATGCTTTCATCTCATTAATTTCCAGCCTTTTTGCAATTCTAAGTAAGCATGTAAGGGAACACACTTCTAAGTACCATTCGGCTGCATCCCACAAGTTTTGACGTGTAATGTTTCCATTATTATTTATTTCTAAATGTTTTATAATTTCTGTACCGGCTGCTTTGTCTTGTGATGTGTTTGGATGCATGCTTCACGGTTTCCAAACATGAGGTTTTCTCCAGTTAGCTTTTGTTACTGAGTTTTTTTGTTGTTGTTGTTGCTATTGTTTTTAGTGTAGAATACAACAATTTTATTGAACAAATGATTACAGTTTAAAATACTTTGAATTTTAAAAAATGAACTTACAATGATACTTTTTCTCCAAAAGAGCAAAAACATTGCTGATTTTAAATCCTCCTTGCTTTCTGAACAATATGCATCTTTGCAAATGCCCTGTTGTAAAATTTTAGTCCGTATCTTGTAAAAAAAAAAAAAAAAAGAAAATCTATATTAGTGACATGGCCATTTTTGAAGACTTTACCCTGGATAGTTTTCTTTACTTCCTGGTGTTCAACTCTGTTCCTTTTTTCTCTCTTTGATCAGCTATTACAATTGCTTTTTTTTTTTTTAATTTATTTTTTTAAATTCACATCCAAGTTAGTTAGCATATAGTGCAGTAATGATTTCAGGAGCAGAATCCAGTGATTCATCCCCTATATATAACACCCAGTGCTCATCCCAAGTATCTTCTTTTAATGCCCTTTGACCATTTAGCCCATCCCCCCACCCTCAACCCCTATTACTGAGTTCTAATTTGATTGCAGACTATTTGGTTTGTATGATGCCAGTCCTTTAAATTTGTTGCAAGTTGCTTTATGGTTCAATTTTCTGAAAATATTTTATGTATCCTTTAAAAGTATGTATTCTTCAGATGTTGGATACAGGGCTCTTTATACTTTTGCATCATCAAGCTAAATACTGTGTTCATTGTGTTCCTCAATTTTTGCCTCTTGATCTACCAAAGAATGAGAGAGAAAGAGAGAGAATGTTAAAATCTCTCCCTATGATAAAAGACGGTCTTATTCTTCCTTGTGACTTCAATAATTTTTACTTTCTATATTTTGAAGTCTTAGTATTAAGTGTATAAGCTTAGAATTATTTTATGTTTCTGGTAAATTGTACCGGTTGTGACCTTCTTATCACTAATAATACTTTTGCCTTAAATACTATTATTAATATACCACCTTTCTTTTAATAGGGCTCTGTCTGGCATATAATTTTACATACTTTTAGTATGTATGTAGTTGTGATTCTTGTAAACAGCATATTGCTAGAATTTCTAAAAACCCAGTTCAATAATCTTTATCTATTAGCTAGGATAATTTTTCCATTTACATTTAATATAATTACTATTATATTTGAATTTGCTTCTATCATCTTATTTTGTGCTATTTGTCTTACCTATTCCTGTGTTTTTTAAAATCTTTGGATTGATCAACTATTTTATTTCTTTTTTTGCCTCCTCCACTGCTTTAGAAGCTAAACACTTTACTTCTAACCAGTTAGCAATTATTCTAGAAATAGTGAAATCTACATAATGAATCTAAATTTTAAATTGAACTTAAAATTTTAAAACCCAAGTCTTATCAATTTCTTTACCTTCCTCCAAAGTAACAAGTTAAGTTTAATCGCTTCACGACTGATATGCTACGTTGGCATATAGTTTGTTTGTTTTTTAAGTTCGTAAGACAGTTAATGCTGGTTCCAATTTACCCATACATTTACCACTTTCTTTGTTGTTTGTTCCTTCTTAAAATTCTGATATTTTTGAGAGTTCTTTCCTTCTTTGCAAAGTTCATACTTTAGAAACTCCTTTTGTGAGACAATCTGATGATGACAAATCCTTTCTCCCTGATCTAAATATTGCTTTGTTACACCCTCTGTTTTGAGAAATAAACTGAGGTGGCACAGAATCACAGACTGACTGTGATTTTCTCTGAGCATACTGAAGAGACACTGTTCCACTACTTACTGCTTCTGTCCTTGCTGTATGTTAAATTGCTGACCTGTTCCTTTGAAAGCTACCATTTCCCTCTGACCACTTAAGATCATTGTCTTGGCCTTGCGCAGTTTTACTATGTCATATCTAGGTATGAACCTCTTTTAAAATTTTTAATTTTGCTTGGAATTTGCTGGAAGTCCTGAATCTGTGGACTGATCTTCTTTCATTTCTGGAAAATTCACTCTTCTCCTTAGCCTTTTTTTTTGTATTTTCTCTCTTTTTTTATTCTGAACATTAATTCAATCTTCTTTTCCAGTTTAAAACATTTTTTCTAATGTTTATTCATTTTTTGAGAGAAAGAGATGGACAGAGCATGAGGAGGGGAGGGTCAGAGAGAGAGGGAGACACAGAATCGGAAGCAGGCTCCAGGCTCTGAGCTGTCAGCACAGAGCCCGACGTGGGGCTCAAACTCACGAACTGCAAGATCATGACCTGAGCCGAAGTCAGATGCTTAACTGACTGAGTCACCCAGGCGCCCCATCTTTTCCAGTTTATTAATTCTCTCTTCAATTCTGTCTAATCTGTCATTAAACTGCCTTTTGGGGTTTCAATTTCAGTTATATATATATATATATATATAGAGAGAGAGAGAGAGAGAGAGAGAGAGAGAGAGAGAGGGAGAGAGAGAGAGAAATTATATTTGCCTCTTTCTCAAATTTTCTTTGTCATGGTAATAGTCTTGCTCCTTGGACACACTTTCAATCTCTTCTACTTTTAAACACCGAAAACATACTTATTTTAGATGTCGTGTCTGATAAATTCAATATCTAAAGTCCTTGCAGGTTGATTCTGCTGACTCCATGATGATGTGTTTTCTTGTGTTTTGGGATTTTTTTTAATGGGAGCTAATATATTTTAGAAACTCTGTGAGGGTTCTTTATGGTCAAATTAAGGCAAGTTTCTCCGCAAAGAATTTGCCTTTGCTTCTGCTAGGTGCTGGGAGCGACTACCAACCCAGTACCGTTTTAATTATCAGTGTAATATTTTTCTGTCCATCCAGCTAGCATGAATTCTAGCTAAAATCCATGAACTGTCTTGAGGTTACAAATTTGCTGAATTTTATGTTTACTCTGCCACATAGTCCTCAGGTTCAAGATAGAAAAGTTTCCTTGGAAGAACCTGGGTTTTTCTTACCCTGGGTCACCATTACCAAGAGAATGGAGCTTTCATGGCTCTAGTTCCATAAAGGGAGGATCTTTTGCTAATTACTTCAGTCAGCTTGGGCAGGTTCAGGGTTTTGCCTTCTGTGGCCCTGGAGGTTATGAAAACCTAAGAGTAAATCAGTCTGCTATGCTCAACTTAACTCTCTGGGTTTCCAAATTTCCCTTGGTATTTAAACATCTGAGTGTTTCCTCCTGTCTTGTCAGGTCAGCAGTGTACTGAAAAACAATCCGTTCCATCAATCCTGTGAGCAGTATGGTATACAGGGGTTCAGAATGAAAGCTCTGACATCAAATTGCCTAGGTTCAAATTCCTGCACGGTACTTATGAACTAGGTAGTCTTAGGGAGTGTTTTCAAGTCTCTGTCTCCATATCCCCACCTGTAAAATGGTAGTAAGTACTTGCCTCATAGGAGGGTTTTTTTTTTTAATTTTTGAAAATATTTGTTTATTTTTGAGAGAGAGAGAGAAAGAGAGACAGAGTGTGAGCAGGGGAGGGGCAGGGAGAGAGGCGGTGACACAGAAACCGAAGCAGGCTCCAGGCTCTGAGCGGTCAGCACAGAGCCCGACGCGGGGCTCAAACTCACAGACCGCGAGATCATGACCTGAGCCGAAGTCAGATGCTCAACCGACTGAGCCACCCAGGCGCCCCTCATATGAGGGTTTTTGTGAGGATTAAGTGAGTTAATACATATAAAGCGCTTAGAACATGCCCGGCCATAGTCAGCACTCAAAAAAAAAAAAAAAAAGTTGCTATCATTTTCATTACAAGTTAGATGCTGGTGCCATACTGACACCTCACAGTGCAGAATCTGACTTTCTGCTCTGTAATATTATTCCTTTACACTACCATTTTATAAAATCAATGTCTGTAAAATGTAACTTCACATTCACATTTTTGCCACTGCATTCATTTTTATGAAACTTCTAAGAAAATACACAGTACACACAGATACATATACAATCATGAGTGACATCACTGAACACTTCTACTTATCCACTCTTGAAATTTAAGACAAAGAGAGAGCACGATGAAATTAAAAGGCATACATTTAAAAAACCCAGTGAGCAATTTCACGGTGTCTAATGGATGGCGTAAGGGTAAGCAACTATGCAGTATGTTCATATGAGTGTGGACTGGGGCTTGTTCAACAGGATCAGCCCCGGCTCTTCCTAAGTTTTAGGAGATGGAGATACACAAATAAGAGGCCTAAGAGGTTTCAGGCCCAGAGTGGCTGTGTTTAGATGGAACAAGCCAACATAGTACAAATTAGGTAAAAAGGCATATACTGTTCAGTCTTTAATCTTCTAATAGTCAGAGAGATGATTCTGTAAGGCAAGTATGTCTTGATTTTAGTATGTGCTCATTTTAAAAATAAAGCGTCCAAATCAATTTGTCATGGACTCAATTTTTAATTGAGTTACTCCATTTACACTGCCAGCACTGATGGGTTCTTCAGTTACAAAGCACAGAATGAGTCCTCAAAGGGAAATCAGCTCCTTTTGATTTATCATTATTCTTAACGACCACAAAACAGACCATCGTTGGCTGAACTGGAATTTGGGCTAAACTGGAATCTGCCAGTTATTAGTTCATCATGGCTCATCGCCAAGTTCACCCTTTAACACCTGCTCTGTGATAATCAGCTACTAGACTCGAAGCATCTCTTCTTTACAGTGAGTTCAATATTAGGCTTTGCCAGTAGAGGGCGCTGCAAGGACACTGCAGTGGCTCTGGCATACGGTTTTTGCATCTTGGTCCCTTAGGGCTGCACATATAAGAGAACATCTGGTGATCCTCTGTGTTCCAGCCAGAAATCCAGAGCACGCAGCCCCTCAGTGACCATGCAGGGCTGTTCTGGGCCCAGCAACCACCTCCCCACGGCCCTGTTACACCTGCACACTGCAATTCTGGCACCCACTGTACCCCAATTCCCTCTGCACTGTTGGCCCGTCAGCCTCAGCTTGTCTATGCCCTGAGTGTTGTTTCCAGCTGGTCCAGCAACTGTGGGACGGCAGTGGCCCAGATAGCATGCAAACCTCTTGCCATCCCAGTGAGCTGTGTCCACACCCTTTCCGGTCTGAACCCCAGTCGTGGGGAGGGGCCCCCTAAGCTTGCCCCTCCTTAGGTACTCTTCTTCAGCCCCAGAGGAGCCTTTCGTGTTCTCTTTACACCCTATGGTTACTCTCGATCTTAGCTTAGTAATTCTTGATTTTAGATTTTTTAAACGTAATCTCTATGCCCAACGTGGGGCTCAAACTCACGACCCTGAGATCAAGAGTCACATGCTCCACCGACTGGAGCCAGCCAGTCACCCCAATAATTTTTTATTTTACTCATTCCCTATTTGAATGATAGTGTGGTTTCTGTCTCCTGGCTTGACCCAGACTGATACCGTACCTGACTCTACATTTCGGAATTCATACAGAATTCATATTATTTTGTCATCATATACCACTCCCTCTTTCGATGCAAAAAATGGTCTTTCCATGCACGTCACAGCTAAAATGTTGGCCAACCATACTCCTCACATGTTCTGAAAATTCTTGAATGATGACAGGGAATTTCTTATATCCTATGAAAGAATTCCAAGCTTAGCGCCTTCCCTACCCAAGGATATCAAGTCAAATTAATGATTTCATCCTCTTCAGAAACCCTAGTCTCTTTTCCTTTCACAAAGAAGGGATGGTCTTTGGTTTATCATTCCAAAATAACAAACAGAAGATCACACACCATGCCTTATGCTAAAGCGTTTTATTTTGACAGGAATTGGCAGATCCTAATCACTCCCTGGGTAACAGCTTGCAACTAATATACTAAGTCATTTAAAAATAACAGGTTATTTGCCCATTTATTCAATGCTCTTCGAGGGTCCATTATCAGTCAGATCCTAGACCAGGTACGATGGCATAAAAAGATGAATGTTCAGTGGACTAGAACCAGAACATGGGTGAAAAGGTGCACCTGGCTGGCTCAGATGGTGACTCTTGATCTCAGGGTTGTAGGTTCGAGCCCCACATTGGGTGTAGGGATTACTTACAAATAAAATACGTAGGGGCACCTGGGTGGCTCAGTCAGTAAGGGACCAACTCTTGATTTCGGGTTAGGTCATAACCTCACAGTTGGGGGGGGGCATCGAGCCCCGGGTTGGACCCTGCACGGACAGTGCAGAGCCTGCTTGAGATCTCCTCCTCTCTCTGCCCCTCCCCCACACGGTGTCTCTCAAAGAAAACTTAAAAAAAAATTTTTTAATCTTAAAAAGTAAGAACATAGGTGAAAAAAAGAACACAAAATAAGGGAGACTTAGCAGCGAGAAATGAAAAAGTTTCCCCAAAGAATCACCCTTGTAATCACTGTTACACAGTACTAAATACCTCTTAAGTATTACTGAATGCCCAATGCATTTGGGGGCGGGGGGGGGGGGAGGGGGGGGAAGGATCAAATATCTTCAAGAGTAAAAATTTAAAAGTTTCATACCACATCCATTTGGGATCAGGGTCTTAAATGAAGAAGCTGAATTAAATTCAAAAATAAAACAAAACCACTTTACACAAATAGAAAGAAAAAGAATATTCTGGGTTTCGTTTGCAATATTTCCCCATATTCCTTGGTAAGGAAAACACGCAGACATCTAGGATTACAAAATTTTTTTAAGACATCCAATTCGCCAGCATGCAAATAACTTGACATTTTCCAACTGTATTTTCAGTAACATTTGAGATTCCCTCAGTAAATAGTTTCCGATCTATATGCCTCTCTTTGACATGTGAGGGAGGCCTCAAGAAATGCCACCGTCTGAAAGTCATCACAATGGAATTTCAAATGTAATGAACTGCATCCCGTGTCTACATAAAGGGCTTCAACAGGACTGCAAGAAATGTTCTATTCTTTCTCCCCCCAAAATAATTTTAAAAGGTCGCACCAGTCTAATAGTGATAAGTAACTGCCAACAATTTTTTTTTAAAAGAGACAATATCACAAATTATAATTTTTTAAACATAGAAATAACTGAGGCAAGCAAAATTTACATGCATCCAGAAAAACCAAAGATATAGAACTAATAATATCCCTCGATGACCAGACAAATCTGGCCATATAGTCTTATTTTCACCTTTTAATTTTTAGTTGGTTACTTTCCCACAAAAATATAAATATATTTCAACCAGCAGCATTGTCTACCTTAACCAGCCAGCAGGAAACCAACATAAAATTTAAAAGAAGGAAAAAAAAATTTTTTAAGAAGGAAACTATGTAAAAAAACCCCTATTATATAAGCAAATGCTTTTTCAATTCTTATCCCACCACGTGAGCAGAAAGCAACATTTCTGGGAAGTGATTATGAACTAGAAAAAGGATGAAGAGAGATACAGTCCTACTCATCACCCACTTAGTAAAGAACTAGTTTTTTAAAGTGGAAAAAAATAAAGCAACGCATTCCAAAAAGTGGTTGCAAAAGACATTCCGTAAATTTTCAAACGAACCTAATGACAGTTGAGAAAACAAACTGTCAGCAACACTCTAGTTAAACAGAACTTCCCCATACCTCACGCTTGCCAAACAAAATATCATAAATGTGGGATAAAACAGGAAGAGATCTTATCGGCTAATTCAGTTTCCTTTGACAGATTATGAAATCAAAGACCAAACAAAAAAATTTTTTTTTCCCTAAAAACTGCTCTGTTACTGACCTTATGAGCAAGTGGAAGAAATAGGGTGCCACTTGAGAGGCACCAGGAGATGACCATGCCTTGACAATTTCTTGACCAGCCTAACAGGATATCTGAAATGGTCCCATCAGAGATTCGTTCTACTGGATTATGCATCATGTCTAAGAATCTGGAAGTTGAGCGGGCATTTACAGATCATTGGTCTGAAATGAGTCAAGGAGCGTATCTGAATTACGTTTAGGTTAAGTTCTTTTAGAGAAATGACTGGATCTCCTTGACCTCCATAACCTCAGAGCCTGGCAGACAGTAACAATGCACAAATCGATTGTCGTGTTTGTGAAAATGCCCAAAGAACCAGTCAATGACTTTCTCCCTGAGTACTGATACAGCATCCTCTGGGAGTAAGACTCTGGAGAGGTCAGGTCTTGACTAGTAGGAAGGGCCAGAATGGAACCAAGAAACATCATTTGGAATTCTTTCAAATGTAAGCAGAGTGGAAAAAGCTCCAGGTAGAGGTGTGGACGGATGAGGGAGGCTGGGAAAGTGCCTCAAGAGAGCATTCTGGAAGGCGAGAGGAGGGAATGGAAGAAACACGCTCTGTTGATGGCACAATGTTTCCCAGACCCTCCCCCGCCAGTGAGCGGACCATAAATGTCACTATCCTGTCCCAACATATGCGGTTAAGTCAGTGCAAGATGACTTAAAAATGTGGCAACTATGTTAAGAAGATTGCCAAAGATGTTTTAATTCTTAAAACCTTGTTAACTAGGTTAGTAAAATCACAACAGTTTAATGTGACAGTTGAAAGTAAAAGACGAATCACCAGAACATCTCATGACTTTTTTCCCCTAGGAAATTCTGTTAGATAGGTCCTCCTGTGGTAACTCGGGAAATGCAGAGTAAACAAAATGACGTGTTTTATTTTTGTGTTCGCTATACAGCCGGGGGCTATTTTTTCTGTCTCTTTCTTTCCAAACAATGTACCTTTTAGATCTGACACAAAAGACAGAAAGCAAAAAAACAGTCGAGCTCCATCAAGCAAATTTTTACTTGTGACCAAAATACTGGACCAGATGGACCGCACACTTGCCAAGAGCACCGTTAAATGTTCACAGGAGGACCGCTAGCGTAAGCATGGAACATGCTAGTTCTTCTATCTCTGTTTTTGTTTTTATTCTGCCAAGAACCAAGGGCTTAGCAATGCTGAGGAAATTACCCCTAGGCAGAGTCAGTCTTTTGCTTAGCACATTACCTAAGTGTTAACACCTTCGATGCAGTGGAATTCTAACAGTTATAGAAACAAATCTCGGAGGCTACAGAGTTTCACCGGGCGTGATTTCCAAAGTTGCTGGATACTAAAGAACACGGAAAAGGCTCTGACACAGGCTGGGTCCGCGCCGGGAGTAGGAAAGCATCAACAACAAATGACGGGAACCGTCCGACCCGCACACGATACGACGATCGCTCCCCTAAAGGACCGCAAGATCGCTGTGCTCTTCAGTTGTTACCATCTAAGCACACACACAACACTCTCCGGGGGATGGCTGCTCTTGCTGATTTTGTTCTCGTTGTTTTAAGACTCTAATGGGGAAAACCAGTTTGTGATTCTGTTTTATGACCTGAAAGAGATGAATGGCCTTTTTAAGAAAGGCTTTCCTCCACCAACCCCCCCCCCCCCCCTTACAGAATCCATCCAAATGATGCCTCCACTCATCCAGAGCCAAGAGAACCGGCGGGTACCTACAGAACCCTGGCAGGGTTCCAGACGGCCTTCCAGACGGATAGTTCTGCCAGTTAACTCCCTCCTTTGTGCCCGCCTCACCCTTGAACGTGAGGGCCTCTCACAAGCTGCTGCCAGCCATCCTCAGCTGTGAAACCACCCCGATGGAATCAAAGGAGACGATGCTGGAATCTCCCCTTCAGCGAACGAAGCAGAGCTTATCATTTCCTAGGCCCGCAGCAGAAAGAGGGAGAAAAGGCTGGGTTCAAACAAAATGGAATGGGGACAGTCCTCACTAAAAATGTTTCCCTGCCACTTCAGCGTTGTCTGGAGGGAAGCTTCCCGGGGATGGTGACCTGGGCGTGAGCGGGACCGAATGCCACTGTAACTGGTTGTTGAACTTGTCGTCTGTCGCTCCCTCAGTTAGCAGATGCGCTGTGCCCGCATCCCCAAAAGAATCCCTTCACTGCTCCTGTCCTTTCTCTGGAGTCACCTCGGCCTCGCCACAATCCTCAACACTGAGACTCCGGCCAGCGTCTCATCAGGGGCTGCCCACACCATGGACCATGCCAGGCATGAGGTGATCTGATTACCGCCCATGGGGAACTCCAGAGGACAGGTGATGGAGAATGGGTCAGACACGCCTTCTCTTGTTTTCTGCCTAGCTTAACAAAATTAAAAAAAAAAAAAAAGCAAAACAGGAAAATTGGGTTTTGGTACTTTGAAAAACCTAATGAATTGGAATCAAGTAGGGAAATCAGTTTCAAGTAGTGAAAAATCTGCCGCAAGGGGCTTACAGGTGCTCGATCCGATCTGCCAACTTTACAGATGGGATAAGAGACTTTCACCCGCCAGTCCGCTGTGGCCACAGACTCCTGGTCTAGCGGCCCCTCCCCTGTGTCACTCTGCTTCTCCGGAGTTTCTTAGTTTTAAGACAAACTGTCCGCATTACTCTCAAGTGTGCTAGAAACTGGGCTAGGAGGTAAATAGGAACTGTTTTTCCATTAAAATGAAAGAAGGCTCTCTAACCAACATGTGACTGATCAGTCAACACCTATAACTTGTCTAATGTACGCAAAATGAACTGGTTCCTTTAAGTTAAACATTGCCCGTGTCATATGAATTATACAATTTACCTACCGAATAAATTAATCCTTCCTAAATTGCATAAAGGCACGCTTCCCCACAGACCTGGCCGAAGATCCCAGTGTCTGATTGCTACAATGCCACTAATGAGCTTTAACTCTACTATAACCAGGGCCACGTGCAGTTCTCATGAGCGGGATAAGTACGGAAAATGTAGAGATGAAACCTTCGGGTTTCAAGATACCTATCCCTACCTGCAACATAGAATAGAGAAGTAACAGGCCTAGGAAATGTCACTTTAAAGAAAAAAAAAACAAGAAACAAAAAACAAAAAACAAAAAACAAAAAAAAGGAGGAGAGAAAACATGAGTCATCAGTAAACAATCTGTTGACAATTTTAAAACCATACAAAGCGTTTTAGAGTATTAACAATTGCCCATATTTTCCCTTGGAATTGCAGGGAAGCTGGCTCTGATAGCAAAGACAGATGGCCCAGGCCATTAACTGAGTCATCCCTGTATATGGTTCCAAAATGCTGCCTGATATCATGGCAACCGCACATGAATGAATGTCCCCCAAAATGTGACCGAGGCCTGCACTGGGGAAGTCCCACGGGATTTACTCCACTTCTAAGATGTTTCCGGGGCTCTGCGAATCAGGTCCTCGGTTCACAGATGCTCACAGCAGGGGGAACTTCCACACCACCCAACCTGCCTACCGTACAAGGCAGACGTGGGGGACAGTGTCCCAGCGACTGAACCAACAGCGCACTGGATGGCGGAGTCCGGAACAGAACCGGCTCTCTGGGCTTGGAGGCTCAACGCCTTTCCTCTCCTCTCCCTGCCGAATCTTTCCAGGTTTAGAGAAAACTGAAATTGCTCACCACTCCGATGTGTTCGCAAGGAGACTCACGCTTCATGATTACCCTCTTTTTTAATCTGGAGACCCGAGTACCGCACATACATTAGATATTTGTGTCACATGGAGTTTTTCTTGTCTTAACGGAACATGAAACATGGCGCGTCCCACTTTCCACTTCACCAAAGATGGCCCTGAGGACCAGCGTCTCAGCCTCCCCAGCCCCCTAGCTCTCCGCCCGCCAGCTGGAGTTACAAGACCAAGGAACAGTGTAGCCGATTTGTTGACCAAGGCTGAGCCATGCCCCTAAGGTGAGACGGTCTGTAGGAGAGGCCTGTTTTTCTGTGTCTGGATCACATCTGAAATACCTGAAAAGCTTCTCTCCATGCCCGAACTGGAATCACAGAGGAAATAAAACTGTGCCTCGTTGTCTCCCATCAGACGCAGGGCTTATGCAGACTGTAAACTTCACAGTTCCACCCACCTTGCAGATGACCCAACCACCTTTGATGATGCCGCCACCGAGGGAGCCAAAGTCCTGGGCGTCTGGATCACGTCTAAACGCAAACCAATCAGGGGAACCAAAGCTACATGCTCTAACAATTAGTTTCCAATTTAAGTCACTGGGGTCTTTTCCTGGGCATTGCTTTTGTCTTTCTGTACATAACTCCACAAACAGAGGGAAACGAACTTATTTTCAACCCAGCTGGTTCCCTGATAACCATGTGCGGAGGCCCTTAGTATTTAGATTTGGGCACTGTTTTCTCTGGGCAGCGGCTCGACGCCGGGCTCACAGCACTCACGGGGCTATGAGAGGAGCCGTTTGCTGAAAACCTCATCCACCCCAAATGTTAACAAACTCACACTAGTCCCCAAAGAAGTCCCCGCTGGCCCGGTCTGTCTGGCCTGTGGGTTTCTGCACACCTAATCTTGAGGCCCGCAGGCCTGGAGTGAAGCCAGCACTCAGGCTTCTCACCCACGGACACCCCTGCGCCACCTTCTCTGAATGCGTTTCCTTCCCTGCTCCCTGCAAAGCGTACTTTGAAACAGTCCCCTCAGATGTGGAGAGCTGAGCCCTGGCAGTCATCCCAGGAAAGGAGAGCTTTTCTGTTGCTCTGTCCTTGATTGATCCTCCAACAGCTGTGAACCTTTTTCTTCGTTTATTTTTAAGCGATTAAAACTACAGCTTGGCATCCTTGTGGTCATCTGTCTACACTGCATCTGGGGGGCTTTCTCCTGAAGACCGCACGTTATTGCTCCGAAAGAGAAGAGTCTGGAGGCACCGCACACCCCTCAGGAAAATGACCCGACTGGTTTTCGTGCCTGAAAAAGCCAAACGCTTGGAAATGAGAAGTTGAAAACGTCCATGTGGCCACATTTTTCCTCTCCTTTGCTTCCATGTCCACATGGAAAAGAAGAAAAACTGTAGATGTTTGCAAAGGTTTTATGAAATATGAGCTTTGGCTAAGCAAATGTTTTTGAAAATATTTGGACCATCCAAAACGGAACAGATGTTTTTGCAAAATTTTCCACCGTCCCGTCGCTGCAGTCCCCTGCGTGATTCTGCCCCTCGTCCATCCCCCCGGACAGGCTATCAGTGGCAGTGGGTCTGGAGAAGGTGCCCCAAATCACCTGGCCTTTCTTACAGTTTTGAACAAGCCCCTTTTTTCTCCAAGCCCATTGTTCCTCCTACCTGCCGAAAGGACGCTCTGGCATTGAACAGCGTGGTGGGCCAGAGCGGGGTGTGGAGGGGGAGGAAGATGCCAGATTCTCTCCATGACATTCACCAACAAAGCCTAAAATTTCACAAGTGCAACACTTGCTTCTCACTGTGTCCTGAAGCCCTAAGGTCATCCCCCCCCCCCCCATAAAAGCATGAGGTCCTCGAGGGCACAGACCTATGTTTCTATTCATCTTCGTGCATCCAGCATTAGCCTACTGCACACACAGAGCAGACACTCAATAAATTTGACTGACCAGAATTAAAGCTACGAATACCCTTTGTGAGCACAGGGCCATGACCCGCAGGCACCTTAACTAGAATCGGCGGCCAGGTAAAAAGCGAGATGAACAGAAAATTCCTATGTTGGTAAATGTCTGAGATGGAATTGGTTGGTTTCCCCACCGTATGAAGAGCCAGTCTCCCCGTATGCAGTGATATGTCCTCGATGTCAGCAAGCAATGCAGTGTGACACAACGGGTTCCAAGCTGCCTGCAAAACCGAGAGTTGAGACCACAGGAAAGCCCAGACCCCAAAAGAGACTGGGAGCATGCGTCAAGGGCCGGAAGGGCCTGCAAATGTTTCCAGAAGAGTACAGATCACAGCGTGCTCCTTTTCAGCTTTCACGACCAGGACGAAGATACGATAGCTTTGGTCGACATACCTCTGTCAACCACAACAGGGAGGGAGAGTCTACGATTTCACTGCTAAATTCAAATTCTCCCAAAAATCCTGCCTCGACTGTCCTGAAAATAAAATATCTCTAATCCTCCTCCCAAACCCATTTACAATTACACTTTCATTTCTTTTCTTCCAAATAGGACCATTTGGAGAGGTTTTGGGTTTTCAATAAATGTATTAATACACAAATGTTAATACTTTCCATAAATGTATTTTTAACCCAGCTCCCAACCTGCCAAGATTTCTGCCAAACCTTTCACTTACAATTTGCCACCCACGTACAGACCCCCAGATGGACCTTCCATCCAGTGACAGCACTTCCAGCTGATTAAAGGGTTTGGAGGTGATGACAAAAATATGCGCGGTTTACAAAAACAGGCAGCATGGAAGGGCACATCTGTGATCAGAAAAAGCACAAATTTGCAGAGGAAGCTGCTTTCGATTTGCATTCTGACTGCCGCTTTCTGAAGGAGAGGGTGGCTGTTCCAGATGGTCACATGGCACGGCGTCCGGAGGGATTTTACACTTGGTATGTTCTTAGTAGCTCTTACTCCCAAAATACGGAACAGAACTACCAACAAGAGAAAGGAGCTGATTGTAACTTTTTTTTTTCTCGTCAAGAGACAGAAGATGCTAAAGAAGAAATTAGCGATCCTATAACCTTGGCAGAACAATCCGAGAACACGAGAGCGCACAGGACCTGCATGACACACGTCTTCTGCTCTAAAATCTGCCAAAAAGAAGAATTTCCGAGAAGATGCACGTAGGAAACACATATTGCTTGCACACACTGAGTCCCACTACAGATATGGGGGACACGCTTCAAACACAGTTTGTACCTCAACCCCGCATCTGTTAGACCCGCCCCGGAGCGCTATCCCAGCTCATTCATTTCAGGGAGAAGGTGTGATAATGTTGTCAACCAGGGTGTAAAACTGACTTAAAACAAACTGCTATAATCAACTTCCCCCAGACCAACTGAACTGTATTGCATGGTAGTGTGTAATAAATAATTAATGCAATTAAAGAAATGGCATGAGCCCACTACAGAATTTAATCTGTTCAAGCTGAAGAATAAAGTTCATTGAAAATAATTGTTACCATATTTCCTTATGGCTATGACTCTATGAGGCTCCATGATTAAACAGCATAAAACAACTCCTAAAATCTAGTCTTCGGTATAAACTGTCAGTGCTTCACCTTTGAGATAAATAGCCCCAGACACGCAAATTTTTGCATATACTTTTTAAAAAAAAGCCTAGACGTAATTGGAGAAATGAGAAAATAAAGAAAAACAAAACAAAGAACATATAAATCACCCTTCATTCCCTTCCACCCCACAGAAAACCTACGGGTAATGTTTTGGAAGTAAAGATATAAACACTTAACAGCAGCTGTTTCACAAAGTTAAGGTTGGATTACGGGATAAGGGAAGGATGAACTTACCTTTCTTTGTATCATCTAATTTTTTTTTTTTTAATCACACGCATGTATTGCGATTTTAATTTTGTGAAACTACTTTACAGGCAGATGTACACACCTTCCAGACTTTTCTCTGGGGACATACTTTTAAAAAGCTAAAATGGCAATTACACTGCGTGAATGACCGAAAAAAAAAATTACATTTAGGAAAAACAGAAAGACAACCTTTCTCCCCTAGTTCCCCATTCATTCCCAACCTCAGGGAAAACTCTAGCTGTGGCCCCACTATGAAGATATAGGACCTTTATAATTAGCATTATCTGTAGGGGGGGAGGGGAATGTGTGACCCCTATCTTTCTTTCACCCAAAATACAACCCTACTGTTTTCTAGATTTCACTTCTGGGGGTTAGAGAGGATCGGCTGGGTCCCCTAAGTTTCTAAACGAGCAACCAGTGTCTACAAAAATTACATACACAGAGCTAGTAATGCCAGAGCCTGGCTGGAGACCCAGTGTCGGGACTCCACCCGGCCCAGTGGGGGCTGTTGCTGGCGGGGCTCTTTCCTATACCCTGTTTCATTTCTAAGAAGGAAGGTGAGTCCTCAGACGGTGCAGTGACTTTCGGCTGCCCCTTGCCCACCCAGCAACACCAGAAGGCCCCAGGTTAGCAAATCAGAGTCATGAACATTCTCCCCACCGGACTCTTTGAGCCTGAATCTTTGCATTTTGCTTTCTTTTCATTTTCAATCAAAGCAGGTTAGTTGGGCTTGGTCTCTTAATGGTTTTGCCTAAAGCGTTCTCCCCTCCACAGCGGACACTTTTACAAGGTGCACTGAAAACCACCAAAGTCTACTCCCTTTTGAGGACCCCTGAATCCTCACACCGCCTCACACTGAATGTGCTATGTCCCTGACTTCCTGTCTGCATCATTCTCCCTGCCTGGCGACCCCCAGAGGGATGACCGCTCTGCTGTGGCCGGTTTCCAAGTAACTGACCTTCCGCGCGCTCGCGCAGAAAGGCCCTGGACGTGCAAATTCCTCTCTGCTGCAAAGGGAGAGAAGGTTCAAGAGCAATCTCATGATTGCATGGTCACAGGGATTGATAAGGAGCAAAACAGAATGAAATAATCACAACTGGAAAGAAATTGCTTATGAAAAAAGAACTCAGATGCCAAATAAACTCAATCACTTATGTTGGGAAAGACGCGCAAAAAGAAGAGTTTCCTTCGGTTAAAAAAATCAGAGGTGAATGCCCTCGCACGTAGTCTGTCACTTTCTATGCCTTATAAAAGTATAGTTAAGTAACGGTATTATGCAGGAGTCACTGCAAAATTTCAAAGTGCCTCATGTTTACCCAGGCAGGGCTGTTTTTTCAGGTTCTGGGAGAGGATGTTTAAATTATTTGGCCTAAATACATTACTTTGCCCCAGATAAGTTAACAAGTCCGTGTCATGATGTCAAAAGAAGGGCCATTAAATGTTAGCTCACTGGACGACGCTCACTTGTGGCTAAATTTAGTAATTTTTTTCCCTTTTTTTTTTTCTGGTAAAATACACAAAACATAAAATTCATCATCTTAACCATTTTTAAGCATACGGTTTAGTGATACGAAATACATTCATAATGTTGTGCAAACATCACCACCATCCACCTCCAGGACTCTTTTCTTCTTGTAAACTGAAACTCTATACCCGTTAAACAATAACTCCCTATTCCCCCAGCCCCTGGCAACCATCATTCTAACTTTCCGTCTCAGAGTAATTACTTCTTTCAAAGGAATAATTCCAAAATTGGCAGGGGTTAAAAATGTGTAGGGCTTAAAAAAAAAAAAAAAAACAGAAATAGAAATACATGGATGTGTATACCTACACACACACCTGCAAAGAAAGATTTCTATCCTATGGAACACGCTTCGGGTATTTGTGGAATACAAGATTCATGGCTTATTAAGTAATAACTATGTGAGAAGAAATGACCAAGCTACTGTCTAGCAACCAGGAGCTTATACAAGAATATTTAATTACTACAATCTTTACATTATATACAAGAATACTTAGATAATTTACAATCTTTACATTATGCATGCTATTTCTACCTTGCCCACTGTGTGAAATTATTTACTTTTCAGCTGCAGTTGAATTGACGTTATTATACAGGGCGTGGTTTTAGGACAAAGGCTTCCGCCCACTGGAGTATCCGCTGCGAATCCCGCGGCCCCAGAATGACTTTTTAATGACTGGTTCAAATCTCTATAGAAATGTCAACCATTAACAACAATATTACCATACAATAACATCTCCCCCTGAATTATGTCCTCATTTTCTAAAAAGAAATTGGCTTTGAAGGGACAATGTGAGTCTGGAAATAAAATCTGCTTTTAAAGAACTAACTCTTCTCAGAAACCAAGCAGGGCTGGCATGGGGCGGGGGGCGGGGGGGGGCGTGGCAGGGAGTCAGAGGGATGGTTTAGAGCATATAGCCTTTGGAGCCAGGCTGATCTGGGTTCAAATCCCATCACCTCACTTCAAACTTTTGGTCTGGCAAGTCACAGAATCTCTCCAAATCTGTGTCCTCAGGCGTCAAGGGAGTAGGGATGATTATCTGAAGTGGCAAATGTCAAGCTCTCATTTGGTAAATAACTTCTCTCATTACTATAACCCAGCATCTCAGGTGGTGGCAAAAGGAGAGACTTATCCTTCATAGAAACTTCTGCTCCACAGAAGCTCATTTATTCACTTAAAACAAGCCATTGGCTGGACAGTGAACTGATCTACCCCAAGAATATACGTTATTGGTTCAAGGAATGAGGAAATAATTTAAAAATACACATATTTTTACCCTTATTGATTTGGAATGTGTTCTTCTAGATCTTCTCTATGCACCTATAAATTTATATTACAGTTGATTGGGTTTTTTCCTCCCAAACAGGATTATGCTGTACATATTGTTCTACAAATGAATGGCTTTACTCAGTAATATAGAGAGACAATATCAACCTCTCTAACGGCTTCCTATAGTGCGTATACTTTACGTAAGCGCTCCCCACATTCAGGGATATCTCGGTGAATCCAATTTTCCTGCCATTAAACAAAAGTTGAGCTAAGTGGTCTCACGAAGTACTTGACTGATTTGAAACTTAATCTGACACGAGCTATCCGGAACGCAGTGACATCACACCATAAATAAGGCCACATAACAGAACGGGAGGAATGAGAGATCGAGAACTTCTGCGGGCCTTCTGGGCGGTTTTTTTTCTCTCTGAGTCAAAATGGATGCACCGGGGAGGAATGCATGCCTTCTCCCCACTCTCAGTGCAGAGACAAAGGTCACATGCTTAAACGTACATGTTTAGGATTCTAGACTTGGTTTCACTCAAATGGCCTTGATTGGATGGGGTCCCTCCGCAGTATTAAAACTGCTCTAATTGCATTCTTCAAGCCAGCTGAAGGCTGACAGCTTCCGCTCCCGGCTCATTATCAGAGCACTTCAAGAGGCTCCATTATGAGCGGAGCACCTGGTCCAAATTTATTTCAACGGCCCAGGGCAAAATGGGAAGGTGCTTAATGTTCAACCACAATGGTGACATTTTTATGAGATATCCAAGGTTCAGAAACAAATAAATGAAAGGTTTGAAAGGAGCACGAACAGAAACTGTGACAATAAAAATTCAACATTAATATATCAATTTTAAATCATATACCACCCATACACTTGGGGTAAGGCCAAGGGTTCAATGCAGGCTAAACAGAAAGAAAAAGAAGGAAAAAAAGAGGCCAATAGCCAACTCCTCCCACGACAGGCTTCGCTAAGAAGGCTGATCGTAGGTTTAACTTAAGGACTTCAGAATGAGATCCGGACTTCTGAATCCTGGTTAGGATAACAATTACATTGTCTATCTGCACCGACGTTGAGAAAGAAAGGAAATTCAGCCAGAAGTGTTAGTTCTAAATATACCGTGTCCGTATCTTTTCTCTGATTTGCTTACACAATTGCTGTGTTTCTCCACTTAAAAAATTCCCTTTTGGAGATGAATAAGTTAAAGATTTCTTTCCATAAGAAAACACTGTGCAAATATGCATTTAGAACTTTTTAATAAATGTATAATAAATGTCTAATAACAAAGATTTCCCAGGTAGATCATGGCAGGTCCAAAGTAAACACTGCATCCTATTACATAAATCCCTATCTAGAGACTTCTTGTCAAGCGGGATTTTGCTCTCCGCGGCTGAGTATTTGCAGAGGACTTGGTATGCAGACGACAACCAATTTTAAAGCCCCGAAACCCAGCTGCACAGCATTAGTGAGCTCTACCCTCCACTAAGAATCCGTTCAAAGAAATGCTGGAAATAAATATTTGTGTTCTCTCACTAAACACAACAATGACACTCACACTGGAACCTAAGAAAATGATGAATGAAAAATTATAGCACTGGCACTTTACAATGGGAATGCTGACTTAACCGGAACTACACGGATTTACTAAATGTTTAGTCTCTTAAGACAAAAAGAGGAGGATAATTAATCAACTACCCTTGGAAATGTTTTTCAGCTATTAGATGCTTTTGGTATAGCAGTTTTCTCCTTCTCAAGCATTTTCCTCATTACACCGACCATACAGATGAGCAAACATTAATTGGCCAGACTCTAAAGGCTTTAATTATTTTACTGATTTAAAAAGGCAATTAGGCAGCACCTATTTTTCACATATTGATTATACCTACACTGGGTTTTAGATCTGAATGCATCAGGCCACTAGAATAACCACACGCTGCTATCTGAGCCTTTTATTTACTTTTTCCAACAAATGAATATAT